>NC_056626.2:179209147-179525895 GCF_002870075.4 Lactuca sativa | reverse complement strand
CCTCTCCAGGAGCTAACACGTGCCCTACCCCAGCGTGACATGTGTCTAATCCTTATTGGCTGTTGGGTTTTTTTCACGCGCTTAGTTTTTCGGCAATAACTTTTTTTTATTTGAAAAGAAAAAATCCTGAAAAATCCAAAGTTCTTGAATTTAATTTTCTACAAAATGAGCACAATCATGAAAATTTAAAACAAAATATATTTATTTTTTATATTTATAAAAAAAAAACCCAGAAAAAAAAATCTCCAAAAATTATAAAAATACTTCCATTCACTATTTTAATGACTTTGTAAAAAGAATTGCTAAAAAAATAAGTTGTTTTAGATACTAAACTTGATTTTAAAAGTTTAGATGCTTTAAAAAAATGTTGAACATAATATGCTCCAAATAGAAATGATTCAAAATATTTATAATTCAAAAATTTTATGATTCAATATATTTATAATCCTTAACTTGTTATAATTTAAAAATATATTGATTCAAATATTTAATGATCCTTCATTATTATATTTTTTATGATTCAAAAATTATAATGATTCAAATGTTGTATTAAACAAAAACTTTATATAATTCACTATAATGTGATAAGATTAATATGATTCAAATTAATATGATCCAAAATTATATGATGTATAATATCGTTATGATTCAAAATTTTATGATAAAAAATTAATATGATTCAAAAAAAGTATGAATGAAAAATATTATGATCCATAACATTCTTCTTATTTAATATTTTATAATTGTTAAGCATTAGAAAACTCAAACCGATATTTATTTTAAAAAATTAAAAAATAAAATCAAAATATCAAAAAATAAAATCAAAATATCAAAAAATAAAAACAAAAAAAAAACTCTAATATTTTGAAGTATGTAGCAAAGATTTTAAAAAACAAAAAATAATAATAATTTAAAAAAAAAACGAAAAAATATAAAAAAAAAAGTGAAAGCAAATATTAAAAAAATGAAAAAAATATAAAAATATTAAAACCGAGCATATATATATTTATGAACAAAATTGAATTTTTTTAACGAACAATAAAAAAATAATAGAAAAACCAAAATAAATAAAAAAGAAAAGAAAAACTCATTTAAATGACATTACATGGACGTTCGTCGCATATGATTATCCTCTTGAGTTCGTATTACGTTTCATACATGTGCGCCGCGTGCGAACGAATAATGACCAAATAATGGGTTTGATGATGGTACCATTGACGAAATGATTGATGGAGAATAATCTTCACGGTTCCTATTAATTTTTTGGTTCCTACCGGATCCGGACTATATATATATATATATATATATATATATATATATATATATATATATATATATATATATATATATATATATATATATATATATATATATATATATATTGTCTCACAAAATTAAAATGGTTTCAAATAAACCTGAACACACACACACACACACATATATATATATATATATATATAATATATATATATATATTATATATATATATATATATATATATATATATATATATATATATATATATATATACTTCTTCGATGCTTTTGTAAATCTATATAGTTTTAAATGTATTTAACAATAGAAAATGAAATGGTATTAGTCTAGTGGATTTGGGCTAAAAAGGCCTAGGCCCTTTCTCGAGAAATGGCCGAATGCCGATATAATTTTTGGGAGTGTGCAGACGTGGAAAGCAGTATGGACTAAGAGGGTGTTTGTTTTTAAAAGATAACTGGTTAACTAGTTTTATGAAGTTAAGTGTGTACTAAAACATCACGATGTTTATGTTGTCAAATATGGTTGTCTGTTTAATTAGATCTGTTAGTGTAGCAAATATATCTGAATTTTGAACATAAGACGTTAATTACATAACCACTCATACAAAGAAATTATCCTAATGTGTATTTAGGATACCATTTTTGTATATATGGTCCAGATCCTTATAAAATGATTTTAAAATTTGACTGAACTTGTATTGAGTGAAGCAAAGCAACCATATATTTACAAAAAAATACAAACTTAAGAATGATAATGAGATAATTTTAACTTTTATACTAAAACTTGCAATTTTGTATAAAATATAGAGACCAAATTTGTAATTTACTCCTAAAAATATCGACCAAATTTTGAATCTCATAAAACTATTCTCAATATCGTTATAGCAATAGCTAGATTTTTAACAACTTGTCTAAAGAACATTAATAAATTTATAATGAAAACTAGGGTTTGAAAGAAAAGTTAATAAAAAATAAACGATACATAACAAAAACGATATTCGTAACCGGACTAAACTATTACTAGCAAAGTAACAACGATAAAATGCAACACACTAATTGAGTAATTGATAACGTCATGGAGCTAAATACGTAAATTAATAAATATATTATAAGCAATTACTTACTTTTTTCATGAAAAGTAACATGTTCTAATTATAATTCCCCAAAAAATATCTTATCTACTTTAATAAATGAAAATGTTATTGCCACTTATCATTCTTTCATTTATTTGGCCACATGTCATTTTGTCATAATTTTGAAATATATTTATTTCCACTTGTCAATTACTTCATTATTCATTTCCACTATATCATTAATTTAGTTTCCATAAATTAAACTTACTATAATAACTATTAATTTCAAATTTGAAATTTCAATTTCAATTTCAAATAAATTTACATTTTAAACATTTGTATTTAACATTTTATTATAATAACTCATTTAGTACACGGATCTAACAATTAAACACATAATTTTAATTAATTTATTTTTTGCACGTTTTTTTTTTTCATAATTTTCACTTTTTTCATATTTCAAATTCAAAATAAACTTTTTATCTAATCGCTCCTGTTTAACATTATGTTTTAATTAACCCATAAAATATACGGGTTTCACAACTAGTCTACCCTAAATAATGAAAATGTTATTGGCACTTGTCATTCTCTCATTTATTTGGCCACATGTCATTTTGTCATAATTTGAAATATATTTATTTTCCACTTGTCAATTACTTAATTATTAATTTCCACTATATCATTAATTTAGTTTCCATAAATTAAACCTACTATAATAACTATTAATTTCAAATTTCAAATTTCAAATTTCAATTTAAAATAAATTTACACTTTAAACATTTGTATTTGACATTTTATTATAATAAATCGTTTAGTACACGGGTCTAACAACTAAACACATAATTTTAATTAATTTATTTTTTGCATGTTTTTTTTTCATAATTTTCATTTATTTCATATTTCAAATTCAAATAAACTTTTCATTTAATCGCTCCTGTTTAACATTATATTTTAATTAACCCGTATAATATACGGATTTCACAACTAGTTCTTTATATAGAGAGAATGTCATGTAAAAAATTAAATAAATACAAATTATTATTTTCTTCGTTTCGTACTAATTCTACTTATCCATATATAATAAAGGTAATAGTAAAACTCTATTTGTTATTAATGTGCGCGACCAAAGGGTTGTGTGCTTTTTTGGATATGGGCCAGCCTAAGTCTAAACTTTAATTATTGGGTTACCAATCCTATATAATATTATATCCTTACGTTACTTAATGAGTTGGTTTCTACCCTCTGTTTAATTATTAAATATCTTTTGAAAAATACGACATAAAATTTTGTTCTTTATAAATTTATCTAACAAGACACATGTTCAGAAATTTTAATCATGTAAATTTTACAAACATTTAGTTTTGGACATTAAAATATATGTATTTGTACAACTTGTATAAAAATAAGAATGAATGCTCTTATAAAAAAACATTTGATAAAGAAACCATATAACCGTCACAAAGCTCTTACACTATTTATTTATAGTGTTATCAATCTTTTTGTTCGTTATATATATATATATATTATATATATATATATAATATATATATATATATATATATATATATAATATATATATATATAAATATATATATATATAATATATATATATATATATATATATATATATATATAGGGTTAGGTTCATGTGAAACGGCCTAATTTTGTGAGACCGTGAGACGCATTTTTTAATTTTTTTAAATTTTTTTTTAGTTAATTCAAGTTCCGAAAATAATATTTAAAAAAAGAATTTTTTGATTTTTCCATTTATTTTGCATTTTAAAATTATTTTTAGAATATGTACAGTGTAATATTCTATTTAGAATATTTCACATATTTTAAAAAAAAAATAGGATTTTTTTATTTTTATTTTTATTTTTTTTAGTTAATTCCAGTTCCGAAAATAATTATTTAAAAAAAGAATTTTTAGATTTTTCCATTTATTTTGCTAGTTTAAAATTATTTTATATAATATGTCAGTGTAATATTCTATTTAAAATATTTCATGTATTTTTCAAAAAAAAAAAAAAAAAACGGGATTTTTTTTATTTTTTTGTATTTTTTTTTTTAGTTAATTCAAGTTCCGAAAATAATATTTAAAAAAAAAAAGTTTTTGGATTTTTCCATTTATTTTGCATTTTAAAATTATTTTTAGATTTGGTCTCACGGTCTCACAAAATTAGAATGGTCTCAAATGAACCTGAACATATATATATATATATATATATATATATATATATATATATATATATATATATATATATATATATATATATATATATATATATATATATATATATATATATATATATATATATATATATATATATATATATATATATATATATATATATATATATATTAGTGGGTGGATATGGAATCTAGTATTCGATATGTTGCTATTCAGATGGTTATATTTAAGACTCTATCTGTTCAAGTGGATGATATGTACTTGCTTTATCCACTTATTAAATCCGACACTCGTGGATTTTTTTATCTTTGCTTTTGTATCATGAATTCCATTTATTATTTGTACTACAAAATTTCATTTTGTTATGTTAGACCGATTTAAAGGTAACTTTAAAGAGTGATGTGTATATATAATAAATATAATGATGCCATTTTTGTTAGAAATCGGGTAGGCGTACATGGTGCTTTGATAAACTTTTGCTAGAAATCGGGTAGGCATATATTGTGGTTTGATAATCTGTGATTTCCTTAATATCTTGAGAATCATGGATGTAAACTTTCGTTATTGATATATTAGATATCATCAAATTCAATCATGGATAATTCTGAAAAGAACTTTCATATTTAATCCCATTCCACCTTGAATGAATTTTTCAGGAAAAAAAAAAGGTAAATGATAATTTTCAAAAGAAGTTGTCGTCTTGGAAAGTTAAAATGTTATCATATGAGACCGATCGATGCTCTTAAAGTCTATGGTGGGTTCCTTGGGTATTTACTTTATGTTTCGCTCTATATCTCAGGTGTAGTAAATAAGTACCTAGAGAAGTTGAGGGTCAGTTCTTTTGGGGTGATAAAAAAGAAGATCGAAAATTAAACCGGATTAAATGGGATTTTGTCTTGGCTAATAAGAAGAAAGGTGGGTTGGATATTGGTTCTCTAGATGTGTTGAATAGGGAGTTACTTTATAAGTGGAAATGATAATTGCTTAATAATTCGGGAGCTTTATGGATTAATGTTCTAAGAAAATTTTATGGCCATGAAGCAAGCTCGGGGTGGTACAATACTTCGATTTTGAAGAAGAAGAAGGTGTGGTCAATAAAATATTAGGCACTATCAATCAATTCTATCAATCAATTTCGGGATTCTAGGATTATTACTCATGAATGATAGAAAGAAGGGTAGGTGACGAGGTTTCTATGGCATTTTGTAAGGATCATTGTATTAGTGACTGCCCTCTAATGGTGCGCTTTCCTATACTATTTTTGCTAGAGGGTGAACAAGATTTTTGTATTGCTCATCGTTGACATGTAATGGTCTGAGTTAGAACCGGAAAAGTCTTATCGCTGATGGAACCATGACTTCATATCTCTTGGTAACGCCGACCATTCTTTATGGATTCTCTATTTTCGATGGCTAAAGATCGTTAAGTCTAGGATGCTGGTGGTGGAGAGTAGTTCACAATGTCAGAGGCTCGGATTATGATTGATGATAACTTCCTGATCGAGTTGTGGCAACAAGACGGAATAGCTATATCTTATGCAAGGTGAACATTTTCTATGGGAAATGTTCTCTTAACATGTCGCAAAGTCGCATTGGATTGAAAGTTATTGACATTCCTATAGTCGTGTATGCTTCTTGTAAGGTTGTTCAAGAACTCATAAAATTCTAGAAAGCAATGTTGTAAAATTGGCGTCCATCTAGACGCTAGGCGGCCTCTTACTGTGTACGATTAATTATAGTCGTTCGAGTTAATCGGAGTTTGTCTTGGGCGGTCCTATGCGGTGGTAGGTGGTCCTAAGCAGTCTTAGGCACTCCTAGGCGGACTAGGCAGTCTAAGCCGGTCAAAAAGTCAGACATGCAAAATTTTTTAAAAATATATTCGATTAGTTAAATTTATGATAATGAGTGACTAAATTATCATGATTGATGACTAAAAACATGAAAAATATCATCAATTAATCTAAAAATTATGATATATGATGATTTAAATATTTCGACAAGTGAATATGTCAAAGTATTATGGTTATTTACTTATTTTTTAGGATAGAGGTAATATTTATTTTTAAGAAAATAAATTATATTACAATTTAGGGTCTCGGTCTAAGCACCGATTAATCTTCGTCTAAATTGATTAGTCGCAACCCCGATTGACTGTTTAACAAACACCTAACGAATTTTACAACCTTCCTCAAAAATGTCATATATTGAGTATACATATTCATAATGTTTTTTAAATGGCTATAATTTTAGATTTACAAACAAAAGGGTAAAATTACACGGATGGTCCCTGTGATTTAGGGTAACCTGCGTATTTGGTCTGTAACAACTTTTTTTAACTCGGACCGTCTCTACTTTATATTTTTGTTGTACGTTTGATCCCTATCCATTCTAAAAAGACTAAGTTACCCTCATCTATTTCTTTTTTTAATTAAATTTTTATGTATTGATTGATTTATTATTAATTTAAATATTATTTATAATTTAATAAAAAAAATAATGTTCTCACACCTACAGAAAACATCCGTCGAACTCTTTGTCTCCTTCACTCCCTCTCCTTCGACCTACATGTTCGGCTTCCACAACTCAATCATGTCTGACGACCACCGCAACTTCATGTCGACGACCACCACCAGTTCATGTACGATGTCTGACAGCCATGAAAACCGTTGGTTTTAGAAACCCAAACCTCCACCTTCAGAATCATCCCCTTTCTAAAACCATCACCAATGAAATCAAACTCGAATTCATAGGCATCCCATCCACCAGGTGTAGTTACCCATAAGTTTCCGACGACTGTGGGTTTGTAAGGAGGTGGGGCATTGATCGGAGGTATGTTTACAGGTAATAACTCGGGTGTTTTAACGTTATTGAAACATGATTTCAAGGTTTTTTTTTATTGAAACAAGATTTGTAGGTATTTTAAGCTTTGATGAATTTTTAGATTTATAATCTCATTCTACACCTGAGATCGATTCACCCTTCAATTTGTAGCTATTTCTTCTTTGCATCTGAGTTCATTTTCATTTTTAAACTTGGGATTGATTTACATTGTGTATTATGTAGGTTTGATTTTGTTTTATTTTTGTTTTTTTGCATCTGGGTTTCAGAGTGCATATAAAACTAGTGTGGATTAGAGGAAACATTGGTGGGAGGAAAGGTGGCGTCGGAATTTGTAGGTGGGTACGAAGAAAGGATGGAAGAGGAGAAGAGGAAGGGATTTATGGGTTTCATCTGATTTCTAATTCTAATGCTAGTTTCTAGTTTTTTTCTAGATTTTAACATCACTTTTGCTTACTTGGGCTTTGATGTTATATATTTCTTTTGGAATTTTGGTTTTGTTCTTATTGTGGCCGGTGGAGGTGACCGAAGGTTAGTGGTAGTGGTGGCCGGAGGTTATTTTCGGATGGCTGGACATAAGGAGGGATGGGTGGGGGCATAAAGTGTGGGGATGCGTTTTCATTTTAATTTATTTAGCTGTTTATATAAATAACAAATTAATTTTTTTAAAAAAAACATAACGCTTGGTCCAGATATTATATATATTTTTTTCAAAATATTGGAATTTTGTGGGAAGTCGACGAGTTGGGGAGCTCCAACTCGTCATGTCGAGAATTTTGTGGCCGTAGGTTTTAATGACCCAACCCGACTATTCGGGGAGTCCCAACTCGACGAGTTGGCGGCTGTATATGAAACCCTAATTTTAGGGTGTTGCACCCTATTTAAAGGACTTAAACCCCTTGGCTGGCCTCCTTACCAGCCACCCTTGTCCAGAAACCTTAGATTCGTGTATCTCCTTTCAAGATTGAGTGTGAGCTTTGAGAGTTGATTTTTGGTGCTTCTTTGGAAGGAGCTTGGAAGTTGGAAGCATCTAGCTTATAAGGAGTATAGATCCAGAAACTCTTCACCAATAGCAATCTTCTTGAGGTATAAAGTCGACATATTGCATTGTTATCATCTAGATCTCTTTAATGGAAGTTTTAGCATGATTTTAGGATTTTGGTTGGGCTAGCCAAGATGTTGAAGGTTCCAAGGGTTATTATGTTAGATCTAACCCCTTCATGACTTTTCATGGCTGAAAATTGCAAATTCCAAGCCCCATTTATGCAATAAGTCCCTCATTAAATCCTTATTAAGCACTAGAGTGTATTTCTAGTTGCATGGACGTAAAGTTAGAAACTTTACGTGATTATCTGACCTTTAGACTCTAGATCTGTGTTTTAGGACTATATTAGGAGAGTTCAAGGGCTCAATGGACTAAGACTCACTCTAAAGAGCCTAAGGTTTGAGTTTGCTTCTTTTTGGATGGTTTTTAAGGGTAAAGTTGGAAACTTTACCCTTCTAGACATCATTTTGGATGAGATCTGAGATTTGGAGTCCCTAGATTCGATGGTATCAACTTAATGCATTAAGAGGTTGGATTTCTGGCTAAATCGACGAGTTCATAAGTGAACTCGAAGAGTTGATGGGATTTTTCCCGATCTGTACGTGTAATAGAGAAACTCGACGAGGTGGGTCAATTCAGGACGCTGACTTTGACCTTTAACCTTAGTCTTTGACCAAGTTTGACCTTTAAGGGGTTTTGGGGCATTTTGAGTTGTATTTAAGAAATTGTTTCTGTTATAGGATTGTGTAGAGCGAATATTGGAGTCCCAGCCTAGTCAACTTCCATGCAGTATTGAGGTGAGTCTTCTCACCACACTCATGGGTCGAAGGCACCAAGGCCGGCCCATTAATTGATATGAGATGATTAGTATTGGAATGTGTAATGGTTTGTTATTTGATTTACGTATGGTTTTATGTGAAGACCATGGGAGGAGCCCATGACACTTGGCAAGATCATGGGAGGAGCCTATGGCATAAAAGTATAAGACCATGGGGGTAGCTGTGACAACCCAAGAGTTTCCACTCTGTAAAAACCATCCATAGCAAGTGAAGTCAAATCCGTTCTGCTAACTTTCAAACTTACATTCCCACATGTGTAGCCATGAGTTTACGGCCGTAAACTCCCTTGGGCCGTGAACTCATGGTAGTAAACTCATGTGTGTGCCTTATACCTTCCTATGTTGAATCACATGTGATTCCAACACCTAGCCAAGGTGTTTCCTAGTCCCGGAAGGTGTTATCTTTCATATAGTTGTTTATAAACACTATATTCATGTCATTATGTGTCCATAAATATCATTTAGGACTTATTGTGTCTCGGAACTTCATTCATGGAACTTCTCATCCTTACACGCATACCCGTTTGAATCACCCACAACAGGTGAGTTCATACCCCATAATGAATCATTTAACTATTTTAAACTGTTTTAAGGGGGGGGGGGGGGGAATACAGGTTGAACACAATGATAATTGTGTAAATATTTGTTGTTAAACATTCTTCAAAATGTTACTTATGTTAATTAGAAGTTGTCAACACATTTCAAAACTCCGTTATTAAAGTTAAAGCATAACTTAGTAGGGAAAGGAGTCATTTCAGTAATAGTCCAAGTAGAGCATTAGTAACTATTATAGGTATAGTTTAGGAGAATGCTATTCATTACTTCTAGTACAATGAAGCACACAAAGAGTCAATATCAGAACAGAACAAACAGTGAAGGGAATCAAACAATATCAGAACAGAACAAATAGTGAAGAGAATCAAACAATACCAGAACAAAACATAACAAACAAGTTAATTTGCTATAGCATGACAACACACAGATAGGATCTAATTATACCAATGAATCGCTAACGCATTAGTGATAGTTATATTGGGTATACATGATCATATAACTTTAATGTGAATTACACGGCTTGCATGAATTTGCTCGGGTCGCGGTGGGTTCCCTCAATCTCCTTTCATGAGAGCGTTTAGTAGGGTTTCTAGCTTTCACATTATGATCGTAATAAAACAAATATGTTTTTAGGTTAACAGTACCTCCGCATGTCATTATAAACGACATCAGGGTACTCACTTCTCCCATTACTTTCATAAAGTGTCGGTAACACTTGAAGGTTAATCTATTTCTCTTCGAGATGGTTATAAACTAGGGAGAATATACTTTATGTATGACAAAGGAACAGTAGAGTCTTGGTAGGAGACTACTTTCAAAACAGTAGAGTCTTGGTAGAAGACTACTTTCAAAACAGTCGAGTCTTGGTAGAAGGCTACTTTTAAAAGTTAGGACCATGATGCTTACATTATGATTCCTTAATGTATACAGTATAGGATACATATATGCTAAGTAGATTCTGACAGCTAATAGGATGTGTGTTCTTCTTTGTACGTCATGTTCCCGTTGGATGTGGGTTTACACCGAGGTCACCCAATCTATTATCTACCCGAATCTATATATATTTATGCTTAGTATACATTAAGTCATCATAAGGGTACCAGGTATGGATCAGGTTATATGACACAGGGTCAATGCACAGTTTTTCTAGTACAAAACTTTCGTTTCAAAGTCAGTACTTTTGGTATACAAAACTAGCGATTTCCCAGTTAAGGGCTTAATCCATTTTATTAAGCAAGTACAGTTTTAAAGACTTTAAGTGAGTTAACTCTATAACACCTTAGTTTATACACCATGTTTATATATAAAACTAGTATCCGACAGCTAGTAGGATATGTGCTCTTCGTTGTACGTCCTGTTCCCGTTGGATGTGGGCTTACACCGAGGTCATCCAATCTACTATCTACCCGATATCAAATTATATATAGCAGTATAAACAAAGCTATTATAAAAGTAATCACCATAGTCAATATTTTACTATAAGAAATATAGGTTTTCTTAAAAGGAACTCTCCATTAGATATAAAGGAACCATTACAAATAACTCCATGAGTAACAAGTGAATACACCAAGGTTATATATGACAATGATCTAACAACCAATGGAATGTGTGCTATCCGCCTTACTTACTGTACCCCGTTGGGTTGTGAGTTGAGGGCAGATGCGCACAATCGATTATTTGTTTACTCTAATTATATATAACTTGTACCCACTTATTACGCATAGAAAGGCTTGTAGTGTCATTTTACTCAACTTCCATTAAAGTAGGAAATATAGGATTTTCTAGAGGAACAGGCGATCATTTCAAAACAGAACTTACAGCTTACATCACTTTTACATATACTTTTTCCACATTTTACAGCTTACTCACATCACTAAAATCTTATGAACTCACCAGCTTAATTGCTGATCAACTCTTTCAAATAACTTGTATTCTCAGGAGACTATTAGACGGGTGCTCGTGCTGGGACTTCAGAAGATGGAGCATTAAAGCTTCAATTCTTGTTTTGTTATTTGTTTATGACTTCTATGTTTTGTGAACACGTACATTGTAAACACTTTCTTTCTAAATGAAATGGTTGTTCATTACTTGCTTACCATATACATATCTCGTGATACTTGACATGACGTCCTCCACCCCCGAACGTTTCCGCCGTTCTGGTTTTTGGGGTGTGACAGTAGCCCATGACATTCCATTGAAGACCATGGAGTGAGTCCAGGGCAAACTTTTATGTATATGTATGAGCATGACATTATATGATTATATTATTTGTGTGATTGAGAAACTCACTAAGCTTGTGCTTACAGTTTGATTGAATGTTTCAGGTACTTCTATTGATAATGGCAAGGGCCCGGCGTGATGATGTGGCGGCATGCATTCTCTAGTGTTTTCACATTTAGCTTTTGTACTCTGAATTGAAAAATAATATGGATATGTACTTCCTATGGATGATGTTTATGAAATTAAAAGTTTAAAATTTTTCTGAAAATTAGGTTGTTACAAAAAAAGATGAGGGCAAAGTAGTCTTTTTACATCGGATAGGGACCAAGCGTGCAACAAAAATATAAAATAGGGACAGTCCGAGTTAAAAAAACATTGTTAGGGACCTAGCAGGCATATTACCCTAAACCATAGAGACCGTCCGTGTAATGTACCCCAAACAAAAAGTTGGCAAAGAGAAATAAGTTACAAAGAAATTACTAAATGGGACATCGCATCCGATTAACCCATTTGACTTCGATTACATAATCAAAGACAATAAACTAAATGATAACAATGAGGTGCGTCCATTATCTACTATCATTTGTTTTATCCTAAATGAATACTCGATACTAAAATCACGGAAAATCTTTAGAAAAGTATATAAATTTGGTCTTATTAACAAAAAAGTCTTTGTTGATTTTTATTTATGATTAAGCCAAAAAACTATAAACGTTTGTAAAATGAGCCTTGTACCCGATTAGTGCTTACGTTTACCGGTTACTTGGGTTTAATCATAGATACAAAAATCAAAGATGACATTTTCGTGAATAGGGTCAAAATGTAAGACTTTTTGGAAGATTTCTCTATATTAAACCATTACGTGTAAGTTCAGTTTATTTCACTAATGTTTTATCTGTGACAACTGGCAGTTCTGGGTTATTCAAAGTCAACAAGTCAGCCAAAGTCAAACAGATCAACGAAAATCAACTAATTAGGACGTAAATTTGTGGTTATACTTTGCTTTTAGAGTTTTCGGTTTAGGACGAAAAACACTATGATCTCGCTTTTAGAGTTCTCGGTCTAGGACCAAAAACATATGATCTCGCTGGTACTTGGACCAAAATCACCATGTGATTTTGGTACGCTTAATGATGTTTTCGATTGGAAAAAAAAAAGAGAAACAGTTGACTTGTGACATTAATGATGCATCTTTTCCCAACAAGAAATATTATACAACATATAACAATGCCTTTACCCAACATATAACGATGCAAACATCACTTCACCCCACTTCCCTCCCCCTCTGTATTACTTGCGGCTGAAACCCCTCCTCATCTTCAACTTTTCTTCATTTTCTCCATTCTTTCTCTCAAGAACAAGTTCAAACCTTCCAAGGATTAATATTTCAAGTTGGTTCTTAGAGCTTTGGTAAGTTTTTTCTTCATAATCTAGTGTTTTTACACACATTCATACTAGTTTCATCTCATTTACACACATTATCATGTGTTAAAAACCCGTAGGATAATACCATCTTCAAAGAGTTCTTCAACCACCTTCAAGTGTTCTAATCTTGAACATCTTTATCCAACCACAAACACACTCAAGGTGAGTTCATACCCCCATATTTTTGAGTTTTTCATGTTTTGGGGGGGGGGGGGGATACAAGAAAAGTTTAATTTATAAAACAAATGTTTGCATGCTTCAAATCTATGTTGTCTTTAAAGCATTTTTCATCATAAAATGTGGTTATTTTTTGTTTGTAGAACATTTATTTGTGCTATCTTGGTTAATGATACAAAACTCAGAAAAACAAACATAAACTATGTTATATGTTCTTTAGAAAAGGGTCAAAACCACAAAGCTACAAGGATTTTAAGACTTTTATAGACAAGATATGGGTTTTCTAGCAAAAATGGTTAGATTCTAGTTATTTCATCATTTTTGGTGGGATATAGCCCATAATATATTGTTTTGACCATATATTTTGAAACTAGACAAAAATACCAAAGTGTTAGTTACACAAAAAGAAAACTCAAAAATTTAGTATTTAATGTAAAAATGGATTTTTAAACAAAAGTGGTTATAATAAGTTTATGACATCATTTTGTGACTTTTAACTAGAAATATATGGTTTTAAAAACACATAAAGTTAACATGAGTAAAAATGCCAAGAAGGGTAAAAGTAAGTTTTACCAAGTTACAATTTTTTTTGTCACCGGTAAATATCGTTAAAAAGGGGAAAAGGCTAGAAATGGACCTTTTCATACCAATTTATTATACTTGTGTTCGATGTAAGTTTATATGATATAATATTTTAAAAACATATAGACAAGATAACAGTTACGCATTTGTATAAAGGATTATATAAATAGACTTAACAAAACAATCATAATAGATTATAATTGGTATAGTTTCGGAGTCACAAATACTACTTTATCATTTCGGAGGAAACAAATAACTATTTAAAGGTATAATTATTTTACACTATGTATTTACTATGGAAAAACAATATTTTCACTTACAAAAGGGTTTTCATTACACTATACGTAAACCTATTGATATAATTTTGTGAGACATTTTCTTCACCGTACCTACTAGAGTACACACTAAAGTCCTGAATTATAACCATAGTCTCGGTAAGAGAGCGTAACACTTGTGTATAGATCTATACGGGACTGACAACCCCACACCCAAGCTATTAGCAACAGTTAGACCGGTAGGTCTAGGGTGACAAATGTCTAACATTCCGACGCCTAAAGAACGTCGTAGCAGACCACTAGTCACTAGCACGGTTATAATAACTCACATGGGGTATTAACAATACATTTGGTTTACGTGGATAACATGCATTCAATTTGTTTTATATAATGATAAAACTTCATAATACTATTTTATAGTGCAACACTACTTACACTTTTGGTCTTTGGGTTTAACACTTACAACTCATTTTTAAAGAAAATATTGGATTATCCTGAAAGCACACTCTATCATTTTACAAGGAAAAATTACCGGTTTTTATCATACAAACTCTTATAAACTCACCAACTTAATTTTTGACACTTTTTCAAAACCACTTGTATTCTCAAGAAATCAGTAAACATGTAACCAAAAGGTTTTG
Organism: Lactuca sativa; assembly: GCF_002870075.4. Lineage (NCBI taxonomy): Eukaryota > Viridiplantae > Streptophyta > Magnoliopsida > Asterales > Asteraceae > Lactuca > Lactuca sativa. The sequence continues at coordinate 179,510,762 of NC_056626.2, read as the reverse complement.
AGGATGAGGCGTCGCAGCGTCATGTTATTTACTTTTGACATATGTGTTTGAATTCAAGTAAACAATGATTTGAGTACAATGTAAACTTCTTAATTATCAATATGATGGTTGTATGGATTTGATCACTATTATTCACTATGTTATGATACTGTACATGAAGTCATCCACCCCAGACGTTTTCGCCGTTCTGGTTTAGGGGTGTGACAGATTGGTATCAGAGTATTGTTTATAGTGAACTAAGTATATCAAACCATGTAAGATTGTAACATCCCAAAAATCGAGGCCAAAAATTTCATTTTAAATTAAATAATTCATAACATAATTTACCAAACATTGTCAATGTCATATCAATTTATAAAAACCATGATAACGTGTTTGAAAACCATATCATCGATACTAATAAAAGTCAGAGTACAATCCTAGAAAACTCCATGCGGAAATCATGTGCGTAATGTGCTACTACACCGCTGGCTCCTTCCCCTTTGCCGAAGAGGTACCTGAGAACACAACGAAAACTGTAAGCACAAAGCTTAGTGAGTTCCCCCATCATACCACATACTCTATAATATCGTCGGTATCTTTCAACCGGTAACTACCATCGGTATCTTCAACCGGTGACTATCATCGGTATCTTTCAACCGGTATCCGCCATCGGTATCTTTCAACCGGTAACTGTCATCGGTATCTTTCAACCGATAACTACCATCGGTATCTTTCAACCGGTAATTAGGGACTATTTCACCCCTTACCACTAGCATACAATAGACAGATATAAACATACAGTCAGGCATATCAGGGTACTGACCTACCCATTGGTCCTAATGACCTATGCTAGGGAAAGACTATTCCCTATCACTAGCACTAACACAACGTTCATATCACGCAAGAATATCTTATGACCAAGCCACATAACCAAACCCAGATAATTATCACAAAGACAATTACGTACTGAATATCCTTGTTGGTGGGTCGACATTGTGGCCGTAGACCCACCCCTACTGGAAGGTAACTCACCTCGATGTCGTGTAGCGTCTAAACTACCCCCGGCGTGAAGGTCGACTCCCCTCGACTCCTCAATCCCTACACGACAATCCTCAAGTCATCAAACAGAACATATGACCCTAACTAGGGTCAATACCATAACCAGACAAGGTTAACCATGGTCAAAGTCGACATCCACTTGACCTGACTCGCTGAGTTGGCCCGCCAACTCACTGAGTCCACACTCCACTAATCCGATACAAACTCGACTCCGCTCGTGGAGTCTAGCAAGAAATCGACGTGTTCTTCTTCCTTCAAACTATCGGGACTATCTTCATCCGACTCATCAAGTTCTTCCTTCAACTTGGCGAGTTCATCTCCCTCATAAGAACATGTCCAGAATATGACTTGCCGAGTTGTAGAACAACTCGTCGAGTTCATCTTCAAAGGTTGGGAGATTGCCTTGGACTCACCGAGTCTGTTCATACACTCGTCGAGTCCCATGATTCTCCGGTCCTTTTTCGCGTCTAAACATCTACGAGACTTTCCTCCCTAACAATTGGTCAATTCGCAAAATGGATTTGGAGGTCATTACGCCTCGACTCGTCGAGTCCCAAGAACAACTTGGCGAGTCTGTCCTTGACCATTACTATGCAATCGATTTAAATGGGTCTTAACACATCAAAACCATAGATCTGGCCTCCTAATGTCCATTTTATACGTAAAGTTCCAAACTTGGTGCACATGCATGGGGTTTTTAGCTCAAAAATCCATAAAAGGTGCTCTACAATGTGCATGGGGTTCTCATGGCCATAGAGTTGGCACCTTTATGCCATGAGACCCCTCCAATAACATAGATCGGAAAGTAGAACTCCATGAATCACTTCACAAATCCGAAAATGGTTTAGAAAGACCTAAATGCACCCAAAATCTAAGCCCTAAAGATGAATAATCAAAAGAAAGACCAAAACAGGGGGTATTTACCTTGATTTATCTGAAGATGGAATAAGATCTCTAGATCTACAATCCCCAACTCAAATTCCCAAGCTTCTCTCTTCCTTCCAAGCTTCACAACCTCCCAAAAGCACCAAGAATGGCCTTAGATCACTCAAAGCGGCTAGGGTTTCGATAAGAGGTGTTCTGGGAGCGTAAGGGACAATGGTGGCTGCAATAAGGCGTTTAAATAGGGTGCAAACCCTCGGATTTAGGGATTTCCTCAAACAGCACCTACTCGCCGAGTCAGTCTCCCGACTCGTCGAGTAGGTCACTTAAAATGCCCGCGGATCACGACCCTACTCGACGAGTTGGGCCTCCAACTCGTCAAGTCCCAGAGAAAAATAAAAAAGTGCTTTAAATTAAATGTGTACCGGGAATCAGGTGTTACAAATCTCCCCCACTTATTCTAGACTCCACCCTCGAAGTCTGCTGCTTGATCTTGAAAAAGCTCGGGGTAATTCTCTCTCATCTCGTCCTCCAGCTCCCAGGTCCATTCTCAGCCCTTGCGGTGCTGCTATTGCACCTTTACCAGTTCCACCCTCTTGTTCCTCAGATCCCTTGACTTTCGGTCAAGGATTGCCATTGGCCGCTCATTGTAGTTCAGACTGTCATCAACCTGAATATCCTTTAAAGGCACCACTGCTGAATCGTCCACCACACATTTACGTAACTGGGAGACGTGAAATGTGCTATGAGTCAGACTGAGTTCGGCTGGAAGATCCAGCCTATATGCTACCCTGCCGACCCGGGCTATAACCCTGAAGAGTCCAATATACCTGGGGCCCAGCTTGCCCCGCTTCCTGAATCCAATGACGCCCTTCCATGGCGAAACCTTCAGGAGCACCATATCCCCGACTTGGAATTCCAGGTCTGACGGTCGCTTGCTGGCTTAACTTTTATGCCGACTCTGAGCAGTCTAAAGTCTGCTCCGAACCTACTGGATCTTCTCCGTAGTCTTGAGTACCAATCCGGTACTACCCACGACTCTCTGCCCCAACAATCATAGTCGAAGGAGGAAATCTGGCCCACAATTCGCTCGCTCTTTCGATGTTCCTCCTTTATGGCCTCCTTCTAGGCCTCCCGGATCTGCTCCAACAACGGAGACAGAACTGTCATCCTTAGACAGATATCCCTGATTGGCGCCGCTTTGCGGCTCAACGTATCGGCTACGACATTGGCCTTCCCGAGTGGTAGAGGATATCGCAATCATAATCCTTTACCACATCAAGTCACCGACGTTGCCTCATATTCAGATTTGGCTGGTCCATGAGATACCTCAGGCTCTTGTGGTCCGTGTAAACGATACAACGAACCCCATAGAGGTAATGATGCCAAGTCTTGAGGGCGAAAAAAACAGCTCCCAGCTCCAAATCATGCGTCAGCTAATTCGCCTCGTGAGGCTTCAGCTGCCTCGAAGCGTAAGCTATAACATGCCCCCTCTGCATCAGTACCACACCTAAGCCTGAGATGGACGCATCGCAATATACCACAAAGTCCTCCATGCCCTATGGCATGGCTAAGACTGGTGCCTTGCACAATCTCTGCCTCAACGTCTCAAACGCGGCCTGCTACTCAGGCCCCCAACGAAAGACCATGACTTTCCTCGTCAATCGGGTCAGGGGAACTGCTATCTTGGAGAAGTCCTAAATGAACTTCCGATAGTAGCCTGCCAGCCCCTGGAAGCTTCGAATATCAGATGGAGACCTCAGAACCTCCCACCTCATCACGGCCTCCACCTTGGCCTGGTCAACCGAAATCCTGTTCTGGTTGACAAGGTGCCTAAGAAACTGCACCTCGCGCTACCAAATCTCACACTTGGAGAACTTAGCATATAAGCTCTCCCTCCCCAATGTACTCGGAACCTCCCATAAGTGCTCCTCATGTTGCTCTCGCGTCTTGGAATAAACCAAGATGTCATCGATGAAAACTATCACAGACTGATCCAACATCGGTCTGCACATGCGGTTCATGAGATCCATGAACGCGGCAGGAGCATTGGTGAGCCTGAAAGGCATCACCATGAACTCATAGTGGTCATAGCACATCCAGAACGTAGTCTTCCGCACATCCTCCTCTCTAACTCTCATCTGATGATATCTAGAACGCAGATCAATCTTGGAGAACCAAGATGCTCCCTGTAGCTGGTCAAAGAGGTCATCAATCCACAGGAGTGGATAACAGTTCTTCACCGTTACCTTATTCAACTCCCGATAGTCTATACACATCCGATGCAACCCATACTTCTTCTTCACAAACAGAATCGGGGCTCCCTAGACTATGTCCAGACTACGAATCGCCGAGTTGTAGAACAACTCGTCGAGTTCATCTTCAAAGGTTGGAAGATTGCTTTGGACTCGCCGATTCTGTTCATATACTCGTCGAGTCCCATGATTCTCAGGTCTTTTTTCGCGTCTAAACATCTACGAGACTTTCCTCCCTAACAATGGGTCCATTCGCAGAATGGATTTGGCGGTCATTATGCCTCGACTCGCCGAGTCCCAAGAACAACTCGGCGAGTCCGTCCTTGACCATTACTATGCAATCGATTTAAATGGGTCTTAACACATCAAAACCATATATCTGGCCTCCTAATGTCCATTTTATACGTTAAGTTCCAAACTTGTTGCACATGCATGGGGTTTTTAGCTCAAAAATCCATAAAAGGTGCTCTAAAATGTGCATGGGGCTCTCATGGCCATAGATTTGGCACCTTTATGCCATGAGACCCCTCCAATAACTCAGATCTGAAAGTAGAACTCCATGAATCACTTCACAAATCTGGAAATGGGTTAGAAAGCCCTAAATGCACCCAAAATCGAAGCCCTAAAGATGAACAACCAAAAGAAAGACCAAAACACAGGGTATTTACCTTGATTGAGCTGAAGATGGAATAAGATCTCTGGATCTACAAGCCCCAACTCGAATTCCCAAGCTTCTCTCTTCTTTCCAAGGTTCACAACCTCCCAAAAGCACCAAGAATGGCCTTAGATCACTCAAAGCGGCTAGAGTTTCAATAAGAGGTGTTCTGTGAGCATAAGGGACAATGGAGGCTACGATAAGGCATTTAAAGAGGGTGCAAACCCTAGGATTTAGGGTTTTCCTCAAACAACACCTACTCGCCGAGTCAGTCTCTCGAATCGTCGAGTAGGTCACTGATAATGCCCGCGGATCACGACCCTACTCGACGAGTTGGGCCTCCAACTCGTCGAGAGAAAAATACATAAATGCTTTAAATTAAATGCATACCGGGAATCAGGTGTTACATAGATATACAACTATGAATACAGTGAGGCTAAAACACTCTGACTAAGAAGTATATTTTTAAAATATAATAGTATCTTTATAAAATATACATACATGTATACATACTAGAACAATGTCATAATAAGAACTATATAAAAAGTATTAAGATAAGCTGGACGCTACGATTAAACCTAGATAGTGTGTAATCATATCTAGGATAAATATGGCCTGGTCAACCATATTTATGCGAGATATGACTAACATGTGTTTAGGAATGGTCATGGTGAACAACGTATCTAAAACTTACCAACCCCCTCATACAAAGAAACACTAAGAACCAAACATAAAGTTTAAAATACTATAGGTGTATTTTATTATACTATAGAACCATACACCTAGGCTCGTGAGTCAAGAAGTATAAATACATATTCAAACATTCTCTAAAATATTCCCGGTAGCGATGGCTAGGGGAAGAACTGAAACCATCAACGACACATACCTAGGATGCACCCTAACTTTAAACAATCATTCCTTCCAAGTTGACCTAATACCGATGACAATAGGAAACTTCGACGTGATCATTTTCATGTTTTGGTTAAGTCCTCACCTTACCAATATCATGTGTTACGAAAATGTTGTTCAACTTAACTTACCAAATAACAAAACACTTGTCATCAGTGATGACAAACCCGACACAAACCTCTGAATTGTCTCTTGCATCAAGGCTCAGAAGTACCTACACAAGAGGTACTACGCCTTTCTTAGCCCAAGTTGTGGATGAGAAATGGAAAGTGAAAGACATCAAGGATATTCTAGAAGTCTGTAACTTTCCCGATGTATTCCCGGAAGACCTTCCAGGAATACCACCCATGCGCCAAGTTGATTTCAGAATTGACTTGATTCCTGGAGTCACTTCCATAGCCAAATCCCCATATTGATTAAAGCCGACGGAAATTCAAGAATTATCCAGTCAACTGAAAGAACTAATGAGTAAAGGACTTATCAGACCGAGCTTCTTACCTTGGGGAGCACCAGTTTTGTTCGTAAAGAAAAAAGGCAGATCATTCTGTATGTGCCTTGACTGTCAAGAGTTGAACAAACTCACCATCAAGGACCGATACCCTCTACCCCAAATCGACAAATCTGTTCAACCAACTTCAAGGAACAAGCTACTTCTCAGAAAATTAATCTAAGGTCGGGATACCATAAGCTCAGAGTTTCGAAGGAAGATACCCCCGAGACAACTTAAGACTCATAAGGTCAACTACACCACACACATTCTTGATTTGGGGGCAATAGTGTTTGCCTTAAAAATCTAGAGACACTACCTTTATGGCACAAAGTTCACAATATTTACTGACCATAAGAGTCTCTAGCACATTCTCAATCAAAAAGAACTCAATATGAGACAACAGTGATGGGTGGAACTGCTAAATGATTACGAATACAAAGTTCACTATCATCCGGGCAAGGCCAACATGGTAGCAGATGCTCTAAGTCGAAAGGAGTACTCAGGCCGTCAAGTAAAAATCATTGACCATGACCATCCATTCACACCTGTCAATACAGATTAAGGAGGCGCAGCTAGAAGCCTTGAAACCTGATAACGTCACAAGTGAGACCTAGCGTGGAATGAACAAAAACCTTGAAGCCAAGGAGGCCGGGGCTTATTATCTCATGAACCGAATCTAGACACCGGAATTTAGAGGGTACAAAGACGTTGTCATGAACGAGGCTCATAAAACCAAATACTCCATTCATCTCGGTTCAGATAAGATGTATCTAGACCTCAAGAACATTTATTGGTGGCCAAACATGAAGGCAAAAATCGCTTCCTATGTGGGTAAGTGCCTGACTTGCGCCAAGGTCAAAGTAGAATACCAAAAGCCCTCGAGTTTGCTTCAGCAACCGGATATACCCGAGTGGAAGTGGGAGCGGATAGCCATGGACTTCATAACCAAGTTTCCCAAGACGATGGGTGGACTGGACACCATTTGGGTGATCATCGATATATTAACCAAATCCGCACACTTCCTACCAATAAAGGAGACAGACAAGATGGAGAAACTGACAAGGACGTACATCAAATAGATTGTGCGATTGCATGGCGTGCCAATATCCATTATCTCCGACAAAGATAGTATATTTACCTCACGGTTTTGGCAATCACTACAAAAGTCCCTGGGAACCAAACTCAGCATGAGTACAGCTTATCACCCTCAAACCAACGGGCAAGGCGAGAGAACCATACAGACGCTAGAAGACATGTTGAGAGCTTGTGTGATAGAATTTGGTAAAGCCTAGGATACCCATTTACCACTCATCGAATTATCAAACAACAACAGTTATCACACTAGCATTAAGATTGCTCCATTCGAAGCCCTCTATGGACGCAAATGCATATCACCTTTGTGTTGGGCTGAGGTGGGTGACACACAGCTAGCAAGGGGACAAGCGTGTAATAGAACACTCACCGGCCCTAAGATCATACGGGAAACCACGGAGAAGATTGTTCAAATCCGTGAACAATTAAAGGCGTCCCGGGATGTGAAAAAGCGCCATGCAGATAAGCGACGCAAACCCTTGGAATTCCATGTTGGTGACCACGTTCTATTTAAGGTCTCACCCTGGAAGGGAATGATACATTTTGGAAAATATGGGAAGCTGAATCCAAGGTATATCAGGCCATTCGAGATACTCACCATAATGGGCACGGTGGCTTACAAACTTCGACTACCACAAGAACTCAGTAACGTACACCCCACCTTCCACGTGTCCAACCTGAAAGAAGTATCTGTCCAACGAGACTCTTGTAATCCCACTTAATGAAATCGAGGTAAACGAGAGTCTACACTTCATAGAGGATCCTATGGAAATCATGGACAGGGAGGTCAAAAGGACAAAACAAATCCGCATACCCATAGTGAAGGTCCGTTGGAACGCCAAGCGAGGGCCTGAATTCACCTGGGAACGAGAAAACCAAATGAAACAGAAGTACCCACATCTTTTCCCTAGCTCATGAGTACCCACTCTAGAACTAATTTCGGGACGAAATTCCCTCTAACGGGGGGATAATGTAACAACTGGCAGTTCTAGGTCATTCAAAGTCAACAAGTCAGCAAAAGTCAAATAGGTCAACGAAAGTCAGCTGATTAGGACGTAAACTTGTGGTTATATTTTTCTTTTAGAGTTTTCGGTTTAGGACCGAAAACACTATGATCTCGATTTTTAGAGTTCTCGGTCTAGGAACGAAAACACTATGATCTCGATGGTACTTGGATCGAAATCACCATGTGATTTCGGTGGGCTTTATGATGTTTTCGGCTGGAAAAAAAAAAAGAGAAAGAGTTAACTTGTGACATGAATGATGCATCTTTTCCCAACAAGATATATTATACAGCATATAACAATTCCTTTACCTAGCGTATAACGATGCAAACATCACTTCACCCCACCTCCCCTCCCTATTACTTGCGCCCCCCCCCCCCCCCCCCCCCCACTTCTCCTCATCTTCAAACTTTCTTCATCTTCTCCATTCTTTCTCTCAAGAACACGCTCATACCTTCCAAGGATTAATCTTTCAAGTTGGTTCTTAGAGTTTTGGTAAGTGTTTTTGTTCATAATCTAGTGTTTTTACACACATTCATACTAGTTTCATCTCATTTACACACATTATCATGTGTTAAAAACCCATAGGATAATATCATCTTCAAAGAGTTCTTCAATCACCTTCAAGTGTTCTAAGCTTGAAGATCTTCACCATCACCTCTTTATCCAACCACAGTCACACTCAAGGTGGGTTGATACCCCCATATTTTCGAGTTTTTCTAGTTTTTTTTTTTTTTTTTTTTTTTTTTTGGGGGGGGGGATACAAGAAAAGTTTAATTTAGAACACAAATGTTTGCATGCTTCAAATCTATATTGTGTTTAAAGCATTTTTCTTTATGAAATGTGGTTATTATTTGTTTGTAGAACATTTATTTGTGTTATGTTGGTTAATGATACAAAACTAAGAAAAACAAACGTAAACTCTGTTATATGTTCTTTAGAAAAGGGTTAAAACCAGAAAGCTACAAGGATTTTAAGACTTTTATGGTCAGGATATGGGTTTTCTAGCAAAAATGGTTAGATTTGAGTTATTTCACCATTTTTGTGGGATATAGCCCAAAATATATTGTTTTGACCATAAATTTTGAAACTACACAAATATACCAAAGTGTAAGTTACACAAAAAGAAAACTCAAAAATCTAGTATTTTATGTAAAAATGGATTTTTAAATAAAAGTGGTTATAACAAGTTTATGACATCATTTTGTGGGTTTTAACTAGAAATATATGGTTTAAAAAACACATAAAGTTAACTAGAGTAAAAACCCCAAGAAGGATAAAAGTAAGTTTTACCAAGTTACATTTGTTTTGTCATTGGTAAATATCGTTAAAAAGGGGCAAAAGCTAGAAATGGATTTTTTTCATACAAATTTCTCATACTTGTGTTAGATGTAAGTTTATATGATATAATCTTTTAAAAGCATCTAGACAAGATAACTATTACGCATTTGTATAAATGATTATATAAATACACTTAATAAAACAATCATAATAAACTATAATTGGCATAGTTTGGGAGTCACAAATACTACTTTATCATTTCGGACGAAAAAAATTATTATTTATAGGTATAATTATTTTACACTATGTATTTACTATGAAAAGACAATATTTCCGCTTACAAAAGGGTTTTCATTACACTATATGTAAACATGTTGATATAATTTGTTGAGACATTGTCTTCACCGTACCTACCAAAGTACATACAAAAGTCCTGAATTATAACTAGAGTCTTGGTAAGAGAGCATGACACTTGTGTATAGATCTATACGAGACTGAAAACTCGGTACCCAAGTTGTTGGCTACAGTTATACCGGCAGGTCTAGGGTGACAAATGTCTAACATCCCAACGCCTGAAGAACTGTAACGACCCAATTTTCAAGTCCAAAATTTTCATTTTTAATTAACTAATTCATAAAAACATTCATAAGAAAATACTGTGAAATCACATCATCTCATGAAACAATGTATCATGTCTGAAAACCCAAGTCAAAACATTAGTAACATGTCAGAGTACAATCCCAGAATATCCATAGTGCGGAAAACAATGAGTGTGTGTATGATGTGCCGCTACCGCGCCGGCTCCTTCCCCTTCGCTGAAGAGGTATCTGAAACCAAAACTATAAACTGTAAGCACGAAGCTTAGTGAGTTCCCCTGTCGTACCACATACCATACAATCACATAACATACATACTGCCGGGAAATTCTGGGGTGCCCGACCTACCCGGTATGGCCATTCTGGGGTGCCAACCAGCCCGTACAGCCATTCTGGGGTGCCGACCTACCCATACGGCCATTTTGGGGTGTCGTCCTACCCGTGTCAAGTCATTATGGGGTGCTGACCTACCTTTCGGTCCTAACAACCGACCTTCGGGGACTATTCCACCCCGACTGCTACTATCACATATATCATATCATAAACTTACTATCAGACATATCTGGGGTGTCCAAACTACCCTTCGGTCCTAACAACCGAACTTGGGGCTATTCCCCTCCTACTACCACTATCACATATAACATATCATGCCAACATATAAACATATCATAACATACTGTCAGACATATTTGGGGTGTTCGACCTATCCCTGATCGGTGATGCCTTGCGGCTAAGAGCATCAGCCACCACATTGGCCTTCCCCAGGTGGTAGAGAATCTCGCAGTCATAATCCTTTACCACATCGAGCCACCGACGCTGCCTCATATTCAGATTTGGTTGGTCATGCTCTTGTGGTCCGTGTAAATGGTACAGGGAACCCCATAGAGGTAATGACGCCAAATCTTGAGGGCGAACACAACAGCCCCCAACTCTAAATCATGCGTCGGGTAGTTCGCCTCGTGAGGCTTCAGCTGCCTCGAAGCGTAAGCAATAACATGTCCTCTCTACATCAATACCAAACCCGAGATGGACGCATCGCAATATACAACAAAATCCTCCATGCCCTCCGGCAGGGCTAAGATTGGTGCCTCCCACAATCTCTGTCTCAATGTCTCGAGCGCATCCTGCTGCTCAGGCCCCCAATGGAAGACCATGACATTCCTTGTTAGCCTGGTCAGGGGTACGACTATCTTGGAGAAATCCTGGATGAATCTCCGATAGTAGTCAGCTAATCCTAGGAAACTCCGAATCTCAGATGGAAACCTCGGAACCTCCCATCTCATCATGGCCTCTACTTTGGCCCGGTCCACCGATATCCCGTTTTGGTTGACAAGATGCCCTAGAAATTGCACCTCACGTAACCAGAACTCACACTTGGAGAACTTAGCATACAAGTTCTCCCTTCTCAAAGTCTCCAGAACCTCTCGCAGATGCTCCTTGTGCTCCTCCTGCGTCTTAGAGTAAACCAAGATATCATCAATAAACACTATCATAGACCAGTCTAACATCGGTCTACACACGCGGTTCATGAGGTCCATGAACACGGAAGGAGTGTTGGTGAGCCCGAAGGGCATCACCACGAACTCTTAATGACCATAACATGTCTGAAAAGCAGTCTTTTGTACATCCTCCTCTCTGACCCTCATCTGATGATACCTTGAACGCAAGTCAATCTTGGAGAACCAAGATGCTCCCTATAGCTGGTCAAAGAGATCATCGATCTGCAGGAGTGGGTAACGGTTCTTCACCGTTACCTTATTCAGCTCCCGATAATATAAACACATCTGATGCGACCCGTCCTTCTTCTTCACAAACAGAATCGGGGCTCCCCAGGGGGAACTACTCAGTCTAATGAATCCCTTGTCTAACAGCTCCTGCAGCTGTGTAGACAACTCCTGCATCTCAGGAGGAGCCAACCGATACGGTGCCTTGGCTCTCGGAGCTGCACCAGGGACCAGGTCGATCCTGAACTCCACTTGTCGCTCCGGAGGTATCCCAGGAAGCTCCTTTGGGAACACATCCGCGTAGTCTCGCACCACCGGAACGTCTCTCACCTTCGCCTTACCCGCCTCCCGGGTATCCATGACATAAGCGACATATCCTGTGCAACCCTGCTGAAGGTAGTGCCTCGCCCTCGCTGCCGAACATAAAGCTGGCCCTCGTTGTCGCCTCTTGCCCTGAATCACTAATTCTCCCCCTCCTGGGGTCCTGACTCGCACCAATTGCTATGCATAATCTATCACTGCCCCATTGGGGCTCAACCAATCCATGCCTATAATCACATTGTTCCCTCTCAGCGGAATAAGAACCAGGTCTACTAAGTAACGCTCCTCGAACAATGTCAAAACACAATCTCGGAAGACCTCAGATGCTCGTACTGACCGGTCATCTGCAATCTCGACCTCTAGAGGGCAATCCAACATGCCCAAAGACTCAGGAAACTTCTTGCTAAGTGCAAGAGAGACAAATGATCTAGTAGCACCCGAATATAACAATACCTGAACTGGGATACCGTTCACATGGAACGATCCTAAACAGAGCACATACATAACATATCAAAATCACAACAGCATATCATAAAAGCATAAACAAGAAGTCATACCCGTCACCACATCGGGTGCAGCGCGTGCCTCCTCGGTAGTTAACTGGAAGGCCTGGCTCCTCACCACTGGAGCCTCGGTCTTGGCCTGCCGGCCATCAGTAATCCGCAGGGTCGCTGGAGCTGGCGCCTTCACTGGCATGGCTGCTGCTGTCAACTAGGGGCAGTTGGCCTTTTTGTGGCCCCTCTGGTTGCAGTGGAAACACAGCAACGCAGACATCTGAATAACCGGTGCAGGGGCGGTACAATCCCTGCTGAAGTGCCCCGTTTTGTCGCACTTGTAGCAGCCCGACGATCCCAATCTACACGCCCCTCATGTGGCCTGCCGCATTTCCTGTAACGGCCTGGTCCTGACTGGCCTTAGGCCTACCATCTGATCCCTTGGGCTTCTTCTCTGAAGCCCCAGTCGTCTAACCCTCCTTTACCTTCCTCTTCCGGACATGCTCCAGATCGATCTCCCTCTCCCTTGCCCTGGCAATCATGGAATCCAGGGTAAGGCAAGCTGAAAAATAACATGCTCCTGAATGTCGGCTCGCAGCATGTCATGATAGCGGGTCCTCCTCATATCCTCATCTCCTGCATACTAGGGCACCAGCAATGCCCTCTCCCGAAACTTGGCGGTGATCTCCGCCACAGTCTCCGTAGTTTGTCTCATGTCTAAAAACTCTCTGGTCAGTTGCTGAAGCTCTACAGCTGGCACAAACTCCGCCCTGAATCTGGTCACAAAGTCTGACCAGGTCATAGCCTCAACAGCCGAGGCTCCTAATGAGTCGCCAACAGACTCCCACCAATCTCTAGCTCTGTATCTCAAGCATCCTGTTACATATCTCACCTTTGACCCCTCCGGGCAGAAGCTAGTCAACTGCGCAGACTCAATGTCTGCAATCCATCATCTGGCAGCAATGGGATCCTTCACCCCATGGAAATACGGCGCACCACTACCTCTAAAGTCCTTAAAGGACAGTGTGCGGGATCCTGACTGGCTGGTCGCCATGTCACTCCTCAACGCCCTAAGGCGATCCTCCATCAACTCGATAATCCCTTCCTTGATCGACCCAAAGATGACCGAAGTCGCATCAAGTATGAATCTAGTGATCTTAGACGCGATGAACTCACGTAGCCTCTCATCCACTAGTTCAGAGCCTAATCCCAAACCCGATCCCTCTCTCCTGAGCTGCCAATTGCTGACCTAGGACTTAGTACCACCATTCTCTAATACATCATGACAACCGTTAGTGTTACTGATACATCTAGAGGGATCACATCCACTACAAGTTCCCTGGTCTTGCCTCAGCCTTCCTCATTTCGAGTACGGATCCTCTGCTTTCAGTAGTATGGGCCCATACTACCTTCCACATCTATCCGTACTCCACCAAGTCCTTTTTACCAGTGTTAATCTCTGCTACTCTCATCCTAGTCTTACCCAAGGGAACCTCTGATTCCACCCAACCCATTCGTCAACTGCTGAAGGCCTCCTTGTGATGCCAATTAGCCACCACCTGAGTACCATCACATGTAGCGAGGCTCAGATAACCCTTCAGGTAAACGACTCGTCCCTACAACGGTTAGACTCAAATGAGAGTTGCGCAATAGGGCCAAATCCAGTACTCTGAGATTATTCAATCCTAATTACATATGACGCGACGTACTCACCTAATGGCTAACTCCCATCGTTCAGAGTCCTACAAGCACGAAGCAAGCAGCATTCGGACACAGGAAACTACCCAAGCAACTTTATCCTTATAACGAAAAAATGTACTAGCATACAATGCTGAGCTCATACTACCAAGCATAACCTAAACAGGCTATCCTATTACTGTCTACTCAATACTAGCATGCAATTCTCATAAGCTGAAGCACATAAAGAAGGCACATAAGGCATCATTCCTAGATCCTTAGTCCTATTCTAGCATGTTGTTCTACTGAAACTGATAAACATAATATAAACTTGTATGGGTACTTTGGGGAATACTTACTTGAGCTTGACCGGTCGCGCACATCGCACACTTTGTTCTTTCCCAAAACTTTTTTTATCTTAGCTTTTAGGAACCATTTTTCTTGTAAAAATCTTTTAATCCCTCGATTTGAGTCCAGACTCTCCGAAGGGTGTGTCCAAATCCCTCAAACCATGGCTCTCATACCAACTTGTAACGACCCAATTTTCAAGTCCAAAAATTTCATTTTTAATTAACTGATTCATAAAAAAATTCATAAGAAAATACAGTGAAATCACACCATCTCATAAAACAATGTATCATGTCTGAAAACCCAAGTCAAAACATTAGTAACATGTCAGAGTATAATCTCAGAATATCCATAGTGCGGAAAACAATGAGTGTGTGTATGATGTGCTGCTACCACGCCGACTCCTTCCCCTTCGCTGAAGAGGTACCTGAAACCAAAACTGTAAACTGTAAGCACGAAGCTTAGTGAGTTCCCCCATCGTACCACATACCATACAATCACATATCATACATACTGTCGGGCAATTCTTGGGTGCCCAACCTACCCGATACTACCATTCTGGGGTGCCGACCTACCCGTACGGCCATTCTGAGGTGCCAACCTACCGATACGGCCATTCTGTGGTGCCGTCCTACCCGTGTCAAGCCATTCTGGGGTGCTGACCTACCTGTCGGTCCTAACAACCGACCCTCGGGGACTATTCCACCCCCTACTGCTACTATCACATATATCGTATCATAAACATACTATCAGACATATCTGCGGTGTCCGAACTACCCTTCGGTCCTAACAACCGAACTTGGGGACTATTCCCCTCCTACTACCACTATCACATATGACATATCATGCCAGCATATAAACATATCATAACATACTGTCAGACATATTTGGGGTGTCCGACCTACCCTTCGGTCCTAACAACCGAACTCTACTACTATCACATATAACATATCATGCCAGCATATAACATATCAGGTAGTAGCAAACCTAGATGATATCACAAAGACAATCATCTAACATACAACTCCTACTGGTGGGCTGGCATTATGGTCGTAGACCCACCGCTACCGGAAGGTAACTCACCTCGAACGAGTAGCTGCTGGTAATCTGTGCGGGAAACCTCTATCTGCTGCTGCTCCGGAAATCCTCCGGCTATAATTCCTACAAAACACTCAGTCAGAAACTGATATCAACTCTTGGGGTAAAATGACTATTTTACCCCCAACCAATTCCAAGTCAAAGTCAACTGCCAATTGACCCGACTCGCCGAGTTAGGCCGCCAACTCGTCGAGTCCCTAACCCTTAACCCGTCCTTATCCACAACTCGACTCATCGAGTTTGGCAACGACTCGATGAGTTCCTCCTCTATATGAACATCGAATGAACCTTCATCCGACTCGCCGAGTTGTATGAACAACTCATCGAGTTCACCTTCATCTGATGAACAAGTTATGACCTTGACTCGCCGAGTTTTATGAACAACTCGTCGAGTTCATCTTCAACCATAAGGAGATTGCCTTGGACTCGCCGAGTCTGTTCTAGCACTCGCCAGTCCCATGAACTCCAGGTCTAAGGCTAAGTCTAATACATTGGGTCACTCCTTCGGACCTTCTACAACCCTTCTAACACCCAACTGAGTTCTTTGACCCTCAATAGATATGGGACTTTATGACTTGGACTCGCCGAGTCGATAACGTCCACACCCTAAATCCTCGATTTCTGATGTACAATCTTTAACCAAAAGGTAGATCCAAGCCCCTAAGCTCGATCTAGCACGTAAAGTTTCGAAGTTTACATGCATGCATGGGACTTTTTAGTCTAAAAGGCTCTAAAATGGCTCTTATTTTGCATGACACCTTCCTTGGGTGCAAAAGCAACCCACATCTACCTTGTAACTCCTCCTAGGACTTAGATCCGAAGTCTTGACCCCCAACCATGTTTGCAATCATGGTTGGCTACCTCATATGGCTTAAAAAACCCTTAATCCTCCCCAAAAAGGGATCTAACAAACAAGCAAGCAAGATACATACTTTATACCTTTCAAAGACTGGAAATGATGAACCAAACTCGAATCCTTCAAACTCCTCTTGATCCTTCTATGCTCTTCCTTATTCCTTGAGGTCATAACCCACAAAAATCACTCAAAAGCCTTAGATCTTGCACCAAAACACTTAGGGTTTGCTATGGAGGGTTTCTGGGAGCAATAGGGACGAGTGGTGGCTGAAAGAGATGATTAAATAGGGTGTAAACCCTCAGATTAGGGTTTTTTTCCAGTCAGAGCCTACTCGTCGAGTCCGGGACCCGACTCGACGAGTCCATCAATTAAATCCCGAGTCCCGTCCCGCTTCTACTCGGCGAGTCGGTCCTTCTACTCGCCGAGTCCCAGGCCAAAATTGCAAAACTAAAAAAAAAAAATACATACCAAGAACCAGGTGCTACAAGAACGTCGTAGCAGGCCACTAGTCGCTAGCACGATTATAATAACTCACATGGGGTATTAACAATACATTTGCTTTACGGGGATAACATACATTCAATTAGTTTTATATAATGATAAAACTTCATAGTACTATTTTCCAGTATAACACTACTTACACTTTTGGTCTTTGGGTTTAAGACTTACAACTCATTTGTAAAGAAAATATTGGATTTTCTGAAAGCACACTCTATCATTTTACAAGGAAAAGTTACCGATTTTTCTCATACAAGCTCTTTTGAACTCACCAACTTAATTGTTGACACTTTTTCAAAACCACTTATATTCTCAGGAAATCAGTAAACAGGTAACCAGAAGGGTTTTGAGGATGAGGCGTAGCAACGTCACGCATTTACTTTTGACATATGTGTTTGAATTCAAGTAAACAATGTTTTTAGTACAATGTAAACTTCTTAATTATCAATATGATGGTTGTATGACTTTGATCACTATTATTCATTATGTTATGATATTGTACATGAAGTCATCCACCCACATACGTTTTCGCCATTCTGGTTTGGGGGTGTGACATTATCTTACGAAAAAATCAATAATAAAAAGTTATTTAGTTTATCTGGTAAACCAAAGTGATTAAACTAAAAATTATTTCGTTTGATTACAATCGATTTAAAATTAGTGGGGATTAGAGGAAACATTGGTGGGAGGAATGGTGGCGCCGAATTTTTAGGTGGGTATGAAGAAAGGATGGTAGAGGAGACGAGGAAGGGATTTATGGGTTTCATCTGATTTCTAATTCTAATGTCAGTTTTTTTTTTCTAGATTTTAACATCACTTTTGCTTACTTGGGCTCGATGTTATATATTTATTTTGCAACTTTGGTTTTGTTTTTATTGTGGTCGGTGGATGTGACCGAAGGTTAGTGGTAGTGGTGGCCGGAGGTTATTTTCGGATGGCTGAACATAAGGAGGGGTGGGGGTAAGCGGTGGGGATGAGTTTTCATTTTAATTTATGTAACTGTTTATATAAATAACAAATTAATTTTTTTAAAAAATGAGGGCAAAGTAGTCTTTTTACATCGGATAGGGACTAAGTGTGCACCAAAATATAAAATAGGGACGGTCTGAGTTAAAAAAATTGTTAGGGACCAAACACGCATATTACCCTAAACCACAGAGACCGTCCATGTAATGTACCCCAAACAAAAAGTTGGCAAAGAGAAAAACTTACAAAGAAATTACTAAATGGGACATTGCATCCGATTAACCCATTTAATTTCGATTACAAAATCAAAGACAAGAAATTAAATGATGTCAATGAGGCGCGTCCATTATCTACTATCATTTGTTGTATACTAAATGAATACTCGATACTAAAATCATGGAAAATCTTTAGAAAAGTCTATAAAATTTTCTCTTATTAACAAAAAATTCATTGTTGATTTTTATTTATGATTAATCCAAAAAAACAATAAATGTTTGTAAAATGAGCCTTGTACCCGGTTAATGCTTACGTTTACCGGTTATTTGGGTTTAATCATAGATAAAAAAATCAAAGATGAAATTTTCGTGAATAGGGTTAAAATTTAAGACTCTTTGGAAGATTTCTCTATATTAAACTATTACGTGTAAGTTCAGTTTATTTCACTAACCTTTTATCTTACAAAAAAATCAACAATAAAAAGTTATTTAGTTTATCTGGTAAACCAAACCGATTAAACTAAATATTATTTCATTTGATTACAATCAATTTAAAATTATATTAACAACTGATTAAACCTTCTCTAATAAATAAAAATCTGATTACACGTTTATGTTATACTTTAGAGACTAAATTATGATTAATGAGTCAAGGAGTCAATAATTAGTATCTATATCATAATGAATTTATAGTAATAAATATTTGAATGATAATTAGATATGAAAAAAGAACCAACTAAAATTGGTTTTAATAAATTGTATTTAACATGTTTTTATAACTATTGTTGCATTTATATATTTTTTTTTAACTATTTAACTATGTTGACATTAAAGTTATCTATTGCCAAATAACTTGACCTTCACTTGGTCTTTTCTCAAAAAGTGGAAATTCCCTCTATTACCATTCTTCACACCTAATTGACATTGTTCTACATCGAAAACCTAGAAATTACACAATGAAAGTAGCATAAATGTTAACCATATTCATGTGACAACTATAAATATACCTTAGTTATACACGCCATGAATATCACTTACAATGACAGATTGAAGATCAAAGGCTGACATTCAACAATCAAATACAATCTGCAGCTACATGTTATCGAGGAACCTCCATAATTGAATGAAACATCAAAAAATAAAGGCTTATCAGAAAATGTTATTCGTAAATAGAACTTCATTAGACACGATATTTGGCATAGAAACGCACTTCTAACGACAAATCAACAAAAAGTATATATATATATATATATATATATATATATATATATATATATAGACTTAGAGAATATGTGACTGTTATGTACTCAATATTATGTATAGAACCATAGTACATAGTTTAACCAAATGCAATCAAATATCTCTCTACCATATTTCTTGAATCCTTTATTAGAACCTATTTTAGGCTTTGCATTTTTTATAGAGTTTTATAAGTTTAATTTTGGCCCACAAACCGTGTATAAGAAAATTTACTAATTGCCTATAGGTCTCCATATTGAAAGTGTTCATTAAAACCCCCAATAAACCTCATTCCATAACCTATCAAAAAACCATGCAACTATACATAAAGTAGTTGTTGGAGGAAGTTATGAATCCCAATGGGGGTCTAATAAAAAAACACATTTGAAATACATAGATGTTAGGGATGAATCACGAAATCAAAAATAATATGAGTTTAAAGGCAATAAGAAGAAGCAATCAATTAAAGAAAATTGTGTTTTTTAATCAAAATGAAATCAATATTGATGGTTCTATATTTAATATTACACACATGACAACCATATATTCACTTTTACACACATACACACACACACACACACACATATATATATATATATATATATATATTTGTTTGTATTTTGGATATTTAGGTTGTGTTTGGCGCGCCACAACTAGTTGATAAGCTAGCTTATTTTTCGAGCATTTTTATGTTGTCGTGTTTGACAAGCCAAAAAGTAGCTTATAAGCTAGCTTTTTAAAAAGCTACTTAGGCTATGTTTGGCTTACTAGCTGAAAAGCTAGCTATTAAATAAAAAACTAGTTGATAGCTGAAAAGCTAGCTAATAAAAAATGGTGTTTGGTAAAACTAGCTGAAATGCTAACTAAGACTATGTTTGGCGTACTAGCTGAAAAGCTAGTTGTTAGTTGAAAAGCTAGCTGATAGCTGAAAAACTAGATGTTAAATAAAAAGCTAGCTGATAGCTGAAAAGCTAGCTGAAATATATAAAATTACATAAAAGGACATGCAAGAATATGTGTTTCTATAATTAATTAAGGGGTGTATTTGAAAAATTTTAAAAAAGCTCCTAAAAAGCTAGTTTAAGTAGCTTTTCAAAAAGCTAGCTTATAAGCTACTTGTTGGCTTACCGAACACGACAATATAAAAAAGCTCAAAAAATAAGCTAGCTTATCAGCTAGCTGTGGCGCACCAAACATAGTCTAAAAGATATAAAATGACATAAAAAGGCATTTAAAAGAATGTGCTTTTATAATTATTTAAGAGGTATATTTGAAAATTTTTTAAAAAGCTCCTAAAAAGCTAGCTTATAATCTAGTTTTTGGTTTGCCAAACATGACAACGTAAAAAAACTCAAAAATATGCTAGCTGTGGCGCCCCAAACACAACTTTAGACTAGCTTTTTAGGAGTTTTTTTAAAAAATTCCAAATATACCCCTTAATTAATTATAAAAACACATTATCTTTAATGCCCTTTTATGTGATTTTATATATTTCAGCTAGCTTTTCAGTTATTTTTACCAAACATAGTCTTACTGAAGAAAAAATTAAAAAAAAATACAAAGATATATATATATATATATATATATATATATATATATATATATATATATATATATATTAATTTGAGTTTTTTAAATCATAAATGTTTTTTTGTTAAAAAACGTATATGCAATCTTTACTTTTTTAGTTTCTTAGGTGTTATTTGGTTTTTGTCTGCATATTTTCTTGGTCTCTTTTGTCTACGTGAGGCATACCACGTGCAGACATTAGGCTTCGCAGGCTGTTTGTTTTTTGAAGAATGTAAACCTATAAAGGTATTCACGTCCTTTTTTGGCGCAGATGTGGACCAGAGTCTTCAAACATCTTTTAATCTAAAAAAACACATATATCTTTGTTTTTTTTTTTAAACATAGATTTATTACAACTTAATCTATTATAAACGATTTTTAATACAAAAAAAATTACAATACAAAAAGAAAAAGTTTGGTGACACAATAATAACCTTTATAGCAAATTTATAAATAAAGATTTAATTACAATCAGGTCATTGAAGCTGTTTATATAGACATAAAAAAAAAATCTTAATAATGTTTTATATTTTTTGTGTCAAATTTTATATTACATTATTTAATGTAGTATCATTCATTTCTTGGAAAAAAAATATTTATGCCAAGTTTGTAAATGATTTAATTAAAAAGGTAAAATGAAAATTTTGAAGATTTCCATTCAAAATCAAAGTTTATTGACATCCAATTTATGTGTTAAATATTTTAAACCTAATTACAATGTTTAGGTATAACTTTACGATCAAAGTTTGTTGGTTTTATCAAATATATACATTAATTCATACCATTTTATTTTCACTTTTATATAATAATACATAAAAGTTGATCAACATTTGTTAATTATCTATAATAAAGTCATAAAATTATTGAAAAACTCTTTTAATGTTTTTTATTAAGTTTAATTAGATTTTAGTTTATTCTAATAGTCTGCAAATGTTACAAAACAGTCTTTTTCTTTCAGACTGCAGACGTTTGATCCATCTTTTCTACTGCAGATGTTCGCAGATATGATCTGCAGACTGTAGGTATTTTGCCTCATAAAAAACAAACAACACCTTAATATATAAATATGAGTACCATTTTATGTTTTTGCAAATGAATTTAATATATATAAGAAAATCTTCAAAAAAAAAAATTCATAAAGTTTGACCATTTTAATAAAATAGTCATTGCTGATTTTTTTTTTATTTATAATAAGCCATAAAAACTAGTAAATGTTTGCTAATAGCATTATACCCGGTTAACGTTTAAGTTTACTGGTTGTTCGATTTTGGATCGTGATTGTAATCAGTTTCCAAAATCTGTGATTTCGTTCCTATATTCTGGACTTTCACGAAATTAGATTTTGTATAGTACAAAGAATTTCAATTTGGAAGTTAGGCCACTTCTAAATCAAAAAGATAGAAAAAACCTTGTTGTTTGTGTTCTTGAAAGATTAAACAAATAAGTATATGATTTTTGTTTATAAAGGTTCTAACCCGTTTTCTAGAACTAGAAAACATTCTTATACTAGAGGGAAAGTAGTTAAACGGAAGTTGCATCCCTTTTTGGCGCCAAAATTCATTAGGTATTAAAACACAACCAACTCATGACATCATCATGATATCACTAATAGTTTTTGTGGGAAAATGCAAGGCTAGCGTGATACTCGACATAGAAATCTGTTTATACTGCCAAAATTCTACTAGCAAAACCACTGTCAGGGGCTCAGCCTCTTGGACTCCACTAGGGGCGTTGCCTCTATCCCGTCACAGGCGCAACTCCTTGGAACAAGGGGTGCTGCCTCCGGACCCCCATATTCCTGAGTTCACATTTATCACTTCAAGTGTGAACCCTGAATCTCATATCTCGGTTAGTAAATGGAGCTCTGTCTATCTTATTATTAAAAATAATTACATCAAAATATGTTGATAGCATTTAAATCACCAACACCGGTTATTTGGTTTAGGGGTGTTCGTTTGGATCGGTTGATCTGATCCAATCAAGTGAATCCAAATTGATTTCGTTTTTCAAAACATGGATCTGAATAGTCCAAATTAAATTCAAATCCGATATGATCCAATCCAATTACAATTCGGTTGAATCGGTTTTTATAATTCGGTTTTCAAAACATTTTAAAACGACATATAATTATAATATTACCTAATTTTACACAAGAAACAAAAACAAATTATTTACTTGTGATTTAATATTTATAAACAACTACTAAGAAGATATAATATAGTTAAATATTTTATAGATACATAACTTTTGAGAGAAAATGCATATTAATGATTTTTATCAGGTGAAACGATTTGAACCTATTTGAAAAAATAAATTACAAAATTAATAAATAACTATAGATATATATTATAAATATAATAATAAATGTTTATTCGTTTTTTTTTACTATTCGATTCTTATTTTATAAACCAAAACCAATCCGAAATTCAAAATAATAATTCGGTTTTGTTGAAAACCAAACCAAAAATCCGAATATCTGAACCAAATAGTCCAATCTAAATTGTCCAGTTGGACAATTCGGTTTTATCAAAATAGTGAACAACCTTAATTTGGTTTTAATCATAAATAAATATCAGATATTATTTTTTCGTTAATAGAGCTAAATTTTAGTGGCTTTTCTGAAGATTTTTCCTAAAATCAACAAACTTGTCTGTTTTTTTATAAGAGAAATCAAATATCATCATACATTTTATTTATTCATTAAATCAAGGCAATTGTCAAAATAAAAAAAATAAAATTAAAAAGAAATAATTAGCAGATTCTAAATACCAATATTTTATTTGAATAAAGATAAATAATAATAATAATAATAATAATAATAATAATAATAATAATAATAATACAAATTGGAGAATATTTAATTTTTATTTCTTCAAACCTGGAACGGCAACATTAGTATATATTAAAGAAATTTTAAAGAGTACTTACGTACAATTACACAATTTGCGTACGTTTGCCCCAACAAAAATCAAAAGTAAACATTTTTTTATGTCAAATTGCATTTAAATATATATAAATATATATTTAATACCATTTATATGCTTTTTCTCAAAGTGCAATATCTTCATTAGCCTCCTTGCACTTGTTTGAAGTTCAGTTTCAGTCCTCTAAGTTATGCTTTTAAAAAACAGTAGCATAAGCCAATTGGAAATAAATAACTAACAAATTGGCCCCACTAACAATAAGTGTACTTTAGTTGTATCCTTATCAACCCAAATAATTATTGTGAGATTTCCAACTTCCAAGTGAAAGTGATTGCTCTTTTCGACAATTGGCTCTTCAATTATTGATACATGAACAAAAGAGTTAAAAGTGTTTCTTCTTTTTATTACAATCCATATAGATATCTATTATAAAATCGAATTTGATCCAATTATATGCGCCACCTCATGTATGAAATAATTTACATGGATTTAACTCATTTGTCTTTAATCCAAGTAGCATTCCATTCACTTAAGTAAAGGTTGATCGAATATGAAAATATTTTTTTAAGTGATTTTACGATTAAGGGACATTTTGTTAGTTGTTGATTAAGTCAGATTTAATTTTTTACGAGACACAACAAGATGCATAATAGAGATTATATGATCGAATCAAAGATTTTTAATTATAGTATCAAACGGTTTGAATATTACCGAATCAGAAACAACCTCTTACCAGACCTAATAAAAAACATAAATAATCCCTAAGATTTTTAGAGGAGTGGTGTGATGATGATCATATCAAAAGGAAACACAAGTGTATGAACATAAATTTAAATGATAATAGTTCCGCATTTTTTTAAAGTAAAGCATAACACTCAAACTGGAAAATTAAAAAAAAAAATGAAGAAAGAAAATCGTAAAGTTAATGGAAGAATTGACGTAACAGTCACATACCCTTATATGTGCAATAATGCATTACATGTACCCTTATTTTCCAAAATACAAAGAACTTTACACAATGTCACAAAATATAAGTTCAAAAGTTTTACATGTATTTAGCAACAATATTACGTATTTACATACATCTAGCAAAATTAAATCTTTATCAAAGTTCATAATTCACAAGTTTTTCCCTTTTCGTTCACTCATATGTCTTTTGATAATACACATCTTTAACATAACCACGTAGGCAATAAATTTCATAGTAAGTACTAAACTTAGATACCATAACACTCATTTAATTGATACTTGATTACGTACAAAAATACCCATTCTTATTGTGCGGCCTGCCCAAACTATAGCTGAGTCCGGCAGTGGGGAACTTCCAAATTTGAGGAATTAATAGCAGAAAAAAAAAAAAAAAAAAAAAAACTATTTTAATCGGAATATAAGTCGTTTTCCCATTTGGAATCTTCCCAAAATTTTTGGCTATTTGTTAATCTATTATTCGTATGACATTTGTCAAGGGAACCAGTGGGCTAAAGCCCATATCGTTGTAGGACTTGTTCAGGAGCTTGATTTATGGGTTTTGGACACAGTTTTTGAAACTTAATTTGAATATATAGTTGTATTTCGACAATTTTATATGTTGGGAAATCATTTATATACAGTTTAGGTGTTAGAAGATGTTGTTAATGATTCTGTTGATCGATCGTATTATTGGGCCGTTAGGAAAACAGTACATATTTGTATCCAAGGATTTGATTGTATTGTCTTTTTGTCTGGAATTTCGACGATGAAGTAGGACAAACGTGTGATGGTATTTCTCAATAATTACCTTTTGTTTTCTTCGATCCATATGTGATGATCTTGATAAAAGTTGTAATAGAAATGGTTTATGCGATTTGTATTCACGAGACCAGTTCATATATATATATATATATATATATATATATATATATATATATATATATATATATATATATATATATATATATATATATATATAGGGAGACGATCAAATTAGAACCTAAAAGGTTGAAAACGCGAGAACAGTTCTGGACCAATCATTTTATAAGGATATATTACTAACTTTATATAAATATTAATTAATGATTTCCTAAAATCTAAGGATAATGATTTTAATCCTAACAAAATTAATATTTCTTTTTAGTTATATATATATATATATATATATATATATATATATATATATATATATATATATATATATATATATATATATATATATATATATATATATTGTTTATGATTTTTCCCAAAAATTATTTATGACCGTTTCAAAAAAATTCACCTAAGAAAATTAATATTTCATTTTATTTTAAATCTAAAAAGAAAATCTTAAAAAAATATTATTTTCTACTATTTCACGTTTTTGTTTTTCAAAAAATGAATGAATAGAAATCCAATCTCAAATCAATACACTTCTAATCATAAATGAAAACACATCAAATTACAAATAATTCAATCATAAATGAAAACACATCAAATTACAAATAATTCAATGCATTTTTTAGAAATTGAAAATAAAAAAAATGTAAAAATTATCAATTTTTCATAAAATGAATACCTCTAATCATAAATAAATATACCCATTTACATGAATACACTAATATTCATAAATAAATACAATCATTCACACATGAATACATTGCAATTCACAAATAAATACACTGTTATTTATAAATTAATACACATTCTATCATAAATGAATACATGTGCTATTCATAAATGAATACAACTATTCACACATCCTTCCGATCAATAGTTTCTCAGGTGGGATTCAAGGTTCATTGGGAATCTTACATCCCTTGAAATTCTTTCCCTTGGTAAATGTGGACTCGGTGGAAGGTTTTTTGCCATATTCTCTAGGAAACTTGTCGAATACACTAAGTTTTCTAAGCCTTGCTTCAAATGCTTTTTCTGGTGGCCTTCCTTCATCGACTGGTAATCTTTCCGGCCTAACTTATCTAGACTTGTCTAATAACAAACTCAAAGGCACAATTAATCAGGTGAACTTTAGCAATCTTGGAAGTTTACAGAAACTAGATCTTAAGAATAACTCTTTCTCAGGGAACATTCCTGGTTCTTTAGGAAATCTTTCATTATTGATTGAACTCGACCTGGGATTAAATGAATTCAATGGAAGCATGCCATCAAGTTTGGGGAACTGCAAGAGGTTGATAAAGTTAGGCATAGATCGAAATAACCTTACTGGAGAAATACCCAGGAAACTATTTGAACTCTCAACGTTATCCATTAGCTTGAATTTGGGTGGTAATCAATTGTCGGGATAACTTCCACAAGAGGTTGGCAATCTTAAGAACTTAAACGAAATTATTCTGGCAAATAATCAATTGTCAGGAGATCTTCCTACCACCATTAGCAGCTGTAGCAACCTTGTGAATCTCGACATAAGCAATAACTTGTTTCACGGAACTCTTCCATCGTCGTTGAGATCTTTGCGGGCCCTTCAAACTTTTGACGCCTGGCATAACAACTTTACAGGGAAGATCCCAACTTACCTTGAAGAAATTCGCTTCATCTCCAACTTTCTCCAGCCCATCGTACCCTTAGATCTCCTCTGGACCTAACTTTTTCAGTTCCGATATGGTGTATGGTGGTGACGGCTCAATTAGGGTTTAAAAGGTTTGAAATGTGTATTTAGATAGGGAGAGGAAGAAGGATACGTGAGAGAGAGAGAGAGAGAGAGAGAAGGGGGGGGGGGATAGAGAGATATTCCAGCAACTTACAAAAATAGGTTAACATGTAATGACCATGTTACCCTTTAGACTATTAAAAATTTACAATCTCATACCATGACTTTTAGAAATTTACAATTTCATCTCATAACTTTTATAAATTATTTTAGCCTTAGATCGTAATATTTGAAGAGCTCAGATCTGTTCTCGCGTTCTCAACCTTTTTGGTGTTCTCATTTGATCCTACTCCTATATATATATATATATATATATATATATATATATATATATATATATATATATATATATATATATATATATATATATATATATGTATAGGGAAAAGTTCAATAGAGAACCATAATTATAGGTTCTTCAAGGAACCAAATCTTTTTTTTTTTCAATTTTTAGAGCTTATTCTTTATCGAAAAAAAATCTAAAAATATCTAAGTTCATATATTAATATTATGAATGTGAAAAATATTTTTTGGATTCACCGTGTGAATCCGGATTCACGTTGTGAATTTTCGAAGAGTCACATTGTGAATTTGACGTAAAAAAAATCGAAATTTATATCATTGGAAAAATGATAAAAAGTTATGAATTTCTGTATTTTTAGTTTTTTTTTTGATAAAAAATAAGTTCTAAAAGTTGAAAAAAAGATTGGTTCCTTTGTTAATTATGGTTCTCTATTGAACCTCACCCTATATATATATATATATATATATATATATATATATATATATATATATATATAGGAAGGATCATTTGAGAACCTATAGTTTCCTCGAAACCCGAGAACCAAACAAAGACCGTTAGATCAAAATTATAGAAGGTCAAGATGATCTATGACATTTTTGTAAATAGTTAGAGAAAATAAGACATGGGGGGTAAAGAAATTGAAATGAATCAAGGTCATTTTAGGAATTAATTTAATTCCCTGATTAAACCTCTCATTTACGTCTCTCTCTCTCTCACGTCATCTTCTTCACCATATCTTTTCCCTATTCGTCCTTCCTCGATTGATCGACCACTTATACCTCTACACACTACTACAAATCCAATGTCATTCATCTCCAAATCTGTGACATCCCCAAAATCTCGGCCAGAAAAGACCGATTTTTCATTTATGCTTTTAAATATTTTCAGAGTAAATCCTTTTGATTTGAAAGAGTTGCGGAATTTGTTCCCAAAAACAAAACATGATAAAACAATGTTTACCGAAGCATTTCATAAAAGAAATGTATTTTCATTATAATCAAAACTCGGGGTGTCATGTTCCGATACAGACCAATAAGCATAAACGAATACATTACAAGTCATATAACAAATATAAACATATGCAGACTTGTAAACAAAACAACTTGATGGTTCATCCATCTCATGCCCTTCCGCCACTTCCTGTAATACAATTTAAAACTGAGTGGGTCAGGCTTGGGAGCCTGGTGAGTATATAGGGTTTTCAACCCACAATAAATATCATATTTAATTTTCACCAACCAACAATAACCCAATTACCCATTCCCGTTATTCTCACTTTAATGTCCCTAAAACAACTAACATAAGGGACCTAGTCTAAGAATATTTCATCGGGGCGACAACACATGCTTCGGGGGTACCTCAGCAATATAAGTCAAATAAGGCAACCATGAGGGGGATGGAGTACAGCAAATGAACACCCAAGTTCATTAACACCTACATGTGGCGAACCTGCTAATGTTTCCACAAGACTGTCTAGAATAGCCAGTGGTCGTCATCTAAACTCCGCTAGATGACTCAATCAAACAACAACGAGGCTCTCATCTGTTTATTACACACCAACTGTCTACCCATGTTCTACCCAACATATTAGTAGATAAAAATATACATTTGTATACATAGTTTAAAAACCTGTATAGCATGCTTTAATCAACACATATATCACATAACAGATGAGGCACACACACACATAACACATATCTCATAGAGAAATAAGCAGATCTATAAGATAGAAGAGAGTGAATACACGTTCACACATAACACAACCAAATATATACACATAGCACGTATTTTATATAAAATACTTCGTATTATTGTATTAGAAGGAAATAACTACACACTCACTTGATCAGAAGATGATCCGACAGCACTACGGCTTATAGAAGTAGTAATCCACAGCAGATCTGGAAGATCTTCACAAAAATCGAACTTCTCGCGGGCAGAGGTTCGACTCGGGAACCGCACTTCTCGGGATCTTCGGGATCTCGGATCTTGCTTCGGGACTAGAGTATGATACCGGGGCTTCGGGATATTTCTGGCACGCAAAACGATGCAAAACGGGAGAGAGAAGAGAAGAAATGAACAAAACTCTCGGCTGCCTTTGGATCCCTTTTATAGAGGCTGGAGCATCGGAGTACGCGGGGCGTACTGCAGTACGCAGCGCGTACTGCTTCCGAAATCGTCACTGCATGCGTCATCCGAAGTGTCGACACTATGCTGAGTACCCGGTAGCGTACCCTCGTACGTAGGGCGTACTCCGTATCACACCGGTGACTCGTCTTTGGATAAGGCTTCCGATTTTATAATTAAATTTAAATACAAAATGATTAATAAACTTCGAAAATTCATAACTTCTTCATACAAACTCCGTTTTCGACGTTTTTTATATCCACGGAAAGGTGAGACCACGCTCTACAACTTTTGTTTAGACTCCGTCGGCTAATTTTGACTTTATTTTTATTAATTATTTTTAATAGGCCGGGACAGAAACTTTCGTTATAAATTCATAACTTCTTCGTTTGACGTCCGTTCTCGCCTAACTTTTTATCGCTTCGATACCAACAATGAGATCTTCGATTCTCATTTAGATTGCTTCGGCTAAAAACCGCTCGATCTCAAATCGAGTATTTCAGGCTGCATACCGCTAAGCCGGAACTTCGATAAATCATAACTTCCTCATACGAAGTCAGATTTGGGCGTTCTATATATATTCGGAAACCTCGTTTCAACTACTACAACATTAACCAAAGATATTAAGTTTATTTACACTTAAATTTTTGACGCTTATTTTTATTCTTAATTAATCAAACCACATAATTAAGCAATTAAGCACAAAACACACAATACTCAAATAATACAATCTTATTATTTCAAAACGGGTTACAAAGGTTAACCTAAACCATTACATTGCTAAAAATGGCAAGCCTGGAAACACAGGCGTTACAAAATCATCGATGAATAATCCACGATCGACTATTATTCTTTACTGAAATCAGAAATTCATCATCTCAACTTGATAATCGATATTTTTATAGGTTCTGATTTGTGTTGACTTCCAATCCACGATACCTAATTTCTAAATCGTCTGCAGATAATCGATGAATCAACAAATTGACAGCATTCTGCGGGTTAACAGATCTAATCTATTCTGAAACAGCCATTGCCAGCTATGAAGGTATTGCTCATGTTTTTGTATTTCAAAGTGAGATCTCTAGTGTGTTTCTGCAATATCAACATACGTTGCTTTGTCTATACGTGTTTGATTTCAAGCGACATTGCTTTGATTTAAAGCTTCCCTCTCAGCTTGTTCGTC
Organism: Lactuca sativa; assembly: GCF_002870075.4. Lineage (NCBI taxonomy): Eukaryota > Viridiplantae > Streptophyta > Magnoliopsida > Asterales > Asteraceae > Lactuca > Lactuca sativa. The sequence goes on along the minus strand of NC_056626.2, from coordinate 179,479,395 downwards.
ACCATCAATGCATCCATGTTGAGTTCATCATTAAGTATACCAGGTGAAATTTTGTTCAATCATTAAAGACTAATTCTTTTTCTTAATCATAGGACTTATTTCACATTATAATTTGGAGTTAACAACAGTTTAAGGTGTGTTTTTTGCTTGCTAATATGTTACAATTTGAGTTTATTTGAAGCGACGAGTTGTATTGCCTATTAGGTATTTGACAAAATGCCCCAGTGAACTATTGAACAATTCATCTCTAAATATCTTGTCAAATTTTTTCTCTGTTCTTTGTCAAAGATTAAGTAATGGTAGCCACTCTGATAAGAATTTCAGCAACTTCATTGACTGGATATAGGATACAGATAATTAATATCACTCTAATAATGTTGGTGTTTTTTTTATCAAGATATAAAATAGTAAACACTAAACTCAAGTTTGTATCATATTTTAACTTTTATATTCTTAAAGTTGGCCTAATCTATTTGTATCATATTTCTAATTTTATCTTGTGTCATTTTTATCTAATCAATTAAGGCCTAAATGAATATATGCGCATGTACAAATAGTCAAATTCAGGTAAAATTTATGGCAAATCAATTGAAAAAATGGTTGCTTACTTCATGTAGTAAGTCGATGTGACACATTAATTTCAAATTTATGGCAAATAAGCCCTCCACTATAGGTTCTCTCCAGCAGGTAAATACACAAAACTAGCACCCAATGCATTTTCCTTCTGCTTATTGCAGGCACTCTGCAAATAAAAGAACATTCAAAGCAGAATCCAACTGGTGAATCAGATGTAAATAAAAATGTAAATGGAGCCAAAGGAAATGTTAACAAACCTGAGCAAGTGAACCTTCAGGGGCAGACACTCCATACTTCAAAGTGACATATATTTCTTGTATGACGAATCATGAATCTTTTCAGGTAATTTCTGCCCCAGGAGCTGTTAAACATGAAGATGTTGTGGATCAGGTAAAAAAAATGTTCACAAAGCTCTCAGCCAATCCCATGACTACAACACAGTTAGTAGAAAAGGAGCCTGCAATCTTCACTGGATCACAGGTATGCATTATTATTATTATTATTATCCTTATTTATTATCGATGAAATTAAAAATTCCAAATTGATGAAATTAATAATCAGATTCGTATGAGGGACGATGATACACTTCTTTTAACTTGGTATCTATACATGTACATATTTTTTTTCACATAGCTGTTTACTAACTTGGTATCTATACATGTACATATTTTTTCACATAATAACTTGGTGATTCACTTGTGATTCACATATGAATTGCATGTGATTTACATGTAATTCAAATTTGAATTACATGTGATTCACATGTAATTCACATATTAATTACATGTGATTCACATGTAAATCACATATGAATCACATGTAAATCACATATAAATCACATATGAATTAAATATGATTCACATGTAAATCACATATGAATTACATGAAATTCACATATGAATTACATGTGATTCACATGTAATTCACATATGAATTACATGTGAGACACATGTAAATCACATATGAATTACATGTGAATATTGAAGAGGTTCTTTTTGTGAGTGTTTTTGCATCAATCAGATTCTTTTTAATTTTATTATAGATTTGGAAGAAATTGTGGTGAATATTGAAGAGGTGGAAAATGATAAAACGAAGAAAATATGGAAATATTGACACGAAGACATGGAAATGCTTTGAAATTTTGTAGCATTTTTTGTTTTTTATATTTTATATTGTATCGAATAAAATACATATAGTATTGTGTTTATAGATTAATAAATAAAATGAGTTTTCTTATAATTTTCTTACAAATATTAAAGTATATGAAATCTGCATATATGCATTTGTAAAAATATGCATAAATGTACCAAAAATGTTGATTTTTTGGTTAAAAAATATAGTATTTTTTAAATATTCCAGTTTTTTTATTGATTTTTAAATGATTTTAAAAAATGCAGTTTTTTAAAAAAAATATTTTTTTTCAATTTTTTTTTCAAAAATTCATGTTTTCTATAAAAGAACTAAAACATCTGCACTTTTGTTTTTGAAAAAAAAACTGAAAAATACTATTTTTAAAAAAATCTGCAAAAAACTGAACTTTTTTTTTTTTCAAAAATTCATGTTTTTCTTTAAAAAAATAAAAATCTGTACTTTTAAAAAAAACTGAAAAAAACTTTCTTAAAAAAAATCCGAAATTTTGATTTATTATGTAATGTTTTAGACATTTCTATTTATATGTAGAATAACACAAAAAATTAAACATTAAATAAAATTGATAAGATTACAATCATGTTCTTAATAAATTAGTTTTGATCTAACGCTCCACTTTTAGTTCTTATGTTTTCGGGAAACTATGAGTTCTCAACCGATCTCAACTTTATATATATATATATATATATATATATATATATATATATATATATATATATATATATATATATATATATATATATATATATATATATATATAATTTTAACAAATTGAAAAGTTTGAATTTATAAGAAAACTGAGAAAATTTTTTAATTATTAAAATTAATGAGGCTTTAATGTATTGAATACATTACACATATAAACCGTTTCTAATGTATTGAATACCTTATATATATATATATATATATATATATATATATATATATATATATATATATATATATATATATATATATATATATATATATATATTACCTTACATATTAAATGTGAAATTTTAATTTAATAAAATGAAAAATACAATAAAATGACAAGTGGATGATAGAAAATTAAAAAATTCTAAAAAATGACATGTGTCCAAATGAAGGAGAAGAGGACATGTAGTCATTAATCATAAATTTTGCAAACACATTTTTTATGTAATTTTCAATAGGGCAAATGTCATAAAAACCCTCAAATTTTCAAGGAATGTTCGGTTATATCCTAAGTCTATTTTTATGTCCACAAAAACCGCACATTTGGGAAAAAATTGTCATAATTGCCCTATTTTCCGATTTTACCCTTCTATGGCATTTTGGGATGTTTTGTTCAGTTGTTTTCTGTTCATCACCATAGAACTTCAAAGATATGCCCTTCATACTCAACGAAATCCATATATTGAATCAATAAAATTCCATATAAGAATCTCATTTTGGCCTCAAGGAATCAATTCAGATGAACAAGATCGTCCATTCGTAACCCGAAAACCACCACCACCTGTGATATGCATCACCATCACCATCAAATATCAAACAATTCTGCTGCTACCATCATTGAAATCCACCACCGCCACCACATCTACATTGACATCGTCCACTACCACCACTTCCCTTTCTTACCCATATCTAAACTCATTACCCAGATCGATGTCATGGGTGCTCAAACCTAAAAATTAAACCCAAATATGATACCCAAAAATTAAACTCAAAAACCATAGATGAAATCAAAATCGTGGTTAGCAGCACAAATGCACAAACTTGAAATTAAACCCAAATGAAACCTAAACCAAAACTTGCATTCACGTTTCAAATAGTAGAGAAGTGAAGGAGATGATGGTGATGAACAATCAAGGGCGGCGGTGGGAAGTGGGTCAAGTCGCAGGAGTTTGCATATGATGAAAAATCAGGGGCGACAGTAGGAGTTGGGTTTCATGGCAGTGGTTGAGAGTAATGGGGGTGGAGTTTCGGGGAAGAATGGTTACATCGATTGATTCACCGGACTCGAGGTTCGATTCAGAGGAGGGCAGTGATCTTCAAGGGGTGCTCGTCGGTATGCTCATAAATCGAATGAGGTGTTGGAACGGTGGTGAGCAGGAGATGGCAGCCGATGGGTTTCTGGCTCGTTTTTTCTCGGCAGGAAGCTCACCGGTGGAGTTCTTTTTGGCTTCCAGCAGCAATAGAAATCGATCAAGAGGGAAGGGGTGTTTGGGTGACAATTACTGAAGAAAGAAGAAGGTGGATGAAGGGTTGCTAAAAATGGTTGGAACGGAGGTGACAACCCTCCCTTTCAAACTTGGTTTACTGGTGGTGGAAGGAAAAGAGCGAACGAACCAAACACACTCTAATCTTAAAACCAAACACCCCCTAATTTCATAGAAGGGTAAAATCGGAAAAGATGGCAATTATGACAATTTTTGCCCAAATGTGTGGTTTTTGTGGACATAAAAATGGACTTAGGATATAACCGAACATTTCTTGAAAATTTGAGGGTTTTTATGACATTAGCCCTTTTCAATAAGATAAACATATATTTTAAATTCAACTTTAGGGTTAGAGTAAAACATAATAATCCGAAAATACTTGAATTTTTCAAAATTTTATATCATGTTTTATCGTTGACAACCGAGTTCCTGCCTAGACCGAGTTGGTTCTAGTTTGACCGAATCTGAGTAGGCGTCAAGTATTTGGCCGAGTTTTGCGACACTTTTTTTCCATATCGACCTGCAAAACACACAATTAAAATTTAGTATTCATCAGGGGTTTGATTAAAGGATTGCAATTTTAAAAAGTATTTACCAGATGGTTACTGATTACTGTTTAAATTTAATTCCATAAAAATAAAAATCTTAATATTCATATAAACCTAATTGAAAGACAACATTAGCCTTATGTAGAAGAGACCTATAAGAGTCTCAAAGACAGTCTGATGCGCAAACCTCCATTGACTCCTCCTAGTATGTCATGTTTTATCGACCCATGTTTGTATATGTTTCAGTTTTTGTACCTTAGGAGAGGAATAGATATTGTTAACAAAAATAAATAGATATTTTAACCGAATATACAATCAATTTTACTGCTATAAAATAAAAAAATCTTCTAAGCTACTTTACGCAATATAATGTACTTTCATTTTTAACCGAATACAATCTATTTAAGGGTCAAATGCAAAAAATAGCAATGTACTTTCATTGATTTTCTTATATAACATATTACTTCAGTTTTTTTCATACAATATTGTACTTTGAAATAACAACCAAATTATCAAAATATAAAAAATACTACTAAAACTGAGTAGATTTTCAAAAGAACAAATATTTAAAGTAGAGCCCTATAACTGGGTATATTTTTCAAAGTAAAATGTCTTAATAACAAAAAAAATTTGAAAGTACAATGTCCTAATAGGAAGAAGTTTTAGTAGGATGCTCTAATACCAACTAACAGACTAAATAGCATGCCATGCCCAACATGATGGCAGGGAATATATACAAAAGCATTTCAACACTGTATCAAAGAAGGTATAAACATCAATTATACTATCAGTATTTGAGGTGAATCTTCTCACCACACTCTTGGGTCGAAGGCACCAAGGCCGACCCAATATTTGATATGATATGGTTGTATTGTATGGGAAATGGTATGTTATTTGATTTATGTAGAGGCTGATGTGAAGACCATGGGGGGAGCCCATGACACTTGTCAAGACCATGGGGGAGCCCATGGCATGAAGATATAAGACCATGGGGGTAGCCTATGACATTCCTTTGAAGACCATGGAGGGAGTCCACGGAAAATTGTATGTATATGTATGAGCATGACATTATGTGGTTATTTCATTTGTGTGATTGGGAAACTCGCTAAGCTTGTGCTTACTGTTTACTTGTATGTTTCAGGTACTTCTGTTGATAAGGGAATGGGTCCGGCTTGATGATGTGGCATGCATTCTCTGACTTTTCCACATTTAGCTCTTTGTACTCTGAAATTTCAAAACAATATGGATACGTATTGAGATTTTTATATTTACTATGGTTGAGTTTATGAAATTAGAAGTTTAAAACTTTTATGAAAATTGGGCTGTTACAGAGGGCCTCCACGCATGTTCTTGTTTGATTAAGGATTTGGGGTTCAAAGCACGATCTGAACGCCAGAAATGGTGTAGCAAGCTAGGGTTCTGACTCGTGTTGGTTTTCCTTGGTAATCTTGTAGATTGTTGGCAATACCATGGGGAGAACCCGTGGCAATTGTAGGAGTGTTGTAAGACTAAGATTTGGACTGTAGCATTCACTTCGATGAGATAGGCCGTTACAAGGGTATCTGTAAGACTGCGCGGGGGGGGGGGGGGGGGGGGGCATAACATTCATATGGTTGAAATAAATCGTTGGTCGATTTGGGCCAGGCGTGATGTAAGACTATGATTTTTCCTCTAGCATTCACGTGGGTTGAAGCGAAATGTTGTTGTTCATTTTTGATTGGTTAGTCGTTCCTTGATTAGAATTAAGGGATGTTAGAGCCGAGTTGATGAATAGGCTATGTTATCCTTGGTCTATCCGACTTTTGGTTGGATTTTGTTGTGCAACCGTGTGTGGTTTTTGACGTTAGTAGTTGGAAGTGGATTCCATTATTTAGTTTTCAGTAAGATGATGCAGTGTGAAGGAGGTCTTCGACAAATCAAATTTATGACTTGTGGTCAATGTGCTTGCGGTTCGAGTAACTCAGTCTGTCTGGAGGATGGGCATAGTCAGGGTTTCAGGTTTTGAACGAGGAAGTTAGTACTTCTCAATGTTGGTTAGTTGTGGTGTCTTGGTTTTCGCTTCTTCTTCGGTTCACATGATTTCATCTAAGTATTGGTTCAATATTGGTTTTAGAAGGTGTTCGTCATTTCGAGGTGTTATTTCAATGCTGCATTGGATTCTTGTAGCTCTGGCGGCGATGGTTCGTGTTGTAAGAATGAGTTGTAAGGATAGATTTCAAGGGCGAAATCTAATTTAAGTGGAGGAGAGTTCAAACATCTGTTTTTCAAAATGGTTTAGCTAAAGAGATAACAGGATCAAATATGGAGTTTTTGGGAAATCCTCTATGCCACAACGCGGTTCATGGATGCCCATGACATGGCATTACTTGAATGAAATGCATTCTGCTGATGACCCCACCACATGCCAAGAGGTAGGCCATGACATGGTAGCCGCTGCTGCCCAAGCCCGTGATTTTTAGGGGTTATCCCATATTTAAGCAACCTTTCTCAAGGATTAAGGCATCCTCTTCAGCCTCCAAAACTCTAAATTTGAAACCCTAGCCTCCATTTGAAGTTTTTATCTCTTTTTGGTGTTCTTGGTACACTTGGAAAGAAAGAGAATAAGTTTTGGTGAAAGAATCAAGCAAGCAACGCCTCCGCATCTTTGAGTTTTGAATGCTCCAATGAGATAACGTTTGGAACTTTATGGCTCATCTAGGTCCCTTGAGCCTTATCTTGGATTTTGTTGAGATTGTGAATCTTTCTTGGGATTTTAGGTCATTTCTCTTCATTATGACCTAGTTAAGTGAAGGACATGCATGGGTCATGCATTTCCATAAAGTTGACATTTTTATAGACCACTAGGGTCCCTAGAATCTCCGATCGAAAGTTTAAGTTAAGGGTTATCATGTTAAGAGCTTATAAAAATAAGTTGTCTTCAGATAGTACCTACGACGTAACCATTTGGGTGCCACGATGTGGTGGATCAGGGTTCTACGTCTGTTTTATCCGGACTTAGCCACAATGTGGTGGTATGACTGCCACAACGTGGAGATCGGATTATTCGCGACTGTCTTGGATATCGCATTAAATCATACAGTTTTTTCTTTAATTTGCACACTAGATGTTTCTTGCTAACTATGGGAAAACCCTCCAGCTTTGTAATGTAAATGTGTTCTTCTATGTCACCATGGATAAAAGTTGTTTTCATAACCCTGATCTAGATGGACATCTTTAGAGACTACGATAGTCAAGACCATTCTGGTTGTATTCGTCTTCATAACTAGAGAGAATATCTCATTTGTAACATCCCGAAATATCAAGAGTAGAGTTGAAGGGCTAAAAGAGTAAATTGGGAAAGAGCGACTCGGCGAGTCCATGTGTGGACTCGGCGAGTAGAGTCGCGACTTGGTCGCGTGTTAAGTATCCGACTCGGTGAGATAGTAAGATGGACTCGGCGAGTAGGCGCTGAGTGGAGAAAACCCTAATTCTCGGGGTTGAGCCCTATATAAAGAACATAACATCCAATCCCACAACCTCCTTACTCATCCTCAAGTCCAGAAACCCTAACCTTCGTGTGTGAGTGGATCAAGTGCATTTGGAAGCTTGGAGAAGCAATTGTTGAGGAAATCTTGAAGGGTAAGAGGCTTGGAGCAAGGGGCTTTGCTTGGATTCGAGTTTCATTGCAGTTGGGGCGTTCTTTTGAGGTAATATCTCGTTTTTGAGCTGCTATTTCTTAGATGCATCATTTTGGGGGGTGTTAGAGATCATATCTTTGGATGTATTAGAGTTTAGAGGTTAGATCTGAGGTTGCTACCTCAGATCTGGAATGGAGAAGGGTTGGAATGCATGAAAGTCCTTGTGTTGAGTGTTCAGTGAAGCTATCATGTCCCAAACCTTAGCCCTAATGTGCAAAATGCATAGATCTCTTTGGATTCACGTAAAGTTTGCCACTTTACGTGATGGATGAGTTGTAGGAGGCTAGATCTATGTTTTGGATCAATTGCATGGCCTGGAATGCTTCTGTATGGATTCAGACCGGTGGTACTCGGCGAGTCACATGGGTGGACTCGACGAGTTGCTTGAAGATAAGCTGGAACTCGACGAGTTGGAAGAACAACTCGGCGAGTTGGATGAAGATGGCCTGGAACTCGGTGAGTTGTATGAACAACTCGGCGAGTAGGTTGAAGATAGCCTTAGACTCGGCGAGTCTGTTCTTGGACTCGGCGAGTCTTGTCGAAGAGTCCCAATATTTTCTGGTTGAGTCGAGAATCGGTGAGTCAAGGGATGACTCGGTGAGTTGTGTGCGAGTGGACTCAGAGTTGTGGGACTCGGCGAGTCTCGGGGTGACTCGGCGAGTCGAGTCGCGGATTGGGGAAGTTCTGAGCATGGGGACTCGACGAGTTGACGGGTTGACTCGGCGAGTAGGGTCAACCAGGAGGGTTGACTTGGAATGAGGACTTTGACTTTGACCAAGAGTTGACCAGTTGACTTCCAGGAGTAATTTGGTTGTTATTGGTAATTATTGGTTTCAGTGATTCAGCGGTGGAATTCGTGACGATGGTCGGAGCAGCATGGACTGTTCTTCAGTCGGCAGTAGCAGGTGAGTCTTCTCACTATACTTTACCTTGAGTAGGTAACCAAAGTTATGTGACAGAGTATTTGTATTCTATGTATGTTATGTGTTGTACTGCATTATTTCTATGTGATTTATGCTGTGCATGTTTACAGAGTTAGAACCGGAAGGTTCCTAGAGTTAGAACCGGAAGGTTCACAGAGTTAGAACCAGAGGGTTCATAGAGTAGGGTCCACGGACCCACAGAGATATAGCCTCGAGTGGCTAATATGTGTTATGTGTGGTATTTTGGGGGACTCACTAAGCTTCGTGCTTACAGTGTTTTGTGTTATGTGTTTCAGGTTTCTCTCAGGATCACGGGACGGCACCGGCTCGATTGTACACACCAGAGAAAGAATCATATTTTGAGGATCCTGGTTTATTAAGCAAGTGAAAATGGAGTAATGTTTTTGTAATTCGATTATGACTGGAATTTTAAGAAAAGTGTTTTTGAGAATTAACGATTATTTTTAAATGAAAAATTGTTTTGAAATTTACGGTGTTACAAGTTGGTATCAGAGCCTTGGTTTGAGGGATTCGGATGCACCTTCGGGTAAATCTGGACTCAAGCTGAGGAAGTAAGAAAAGTTTTCAAAAGAAATGAATTTCTAAAGTGAATAAGAGTTCAAAGAGAAAGCGAGAAAGAGCAGTGTGTACAATCAGCCAGAGCCCGAACGGTGATTTCCCAAATTACCCTTACTTTTGTGTTATGAGATATTTATGATGCATTTTTTTTGAGATATTATGCATGCTAGAGACAGGCTAGGTATTTCATATCTTAGGACTAGAGTGGCCTGATTTGTGATGCCTTAGCCTAGGATTTGTTGTTATATGTGTTATGCTTTTGAGTATGTGATGAGTGAGAGTATCCAGTTAGAACCCATGAGGGGTAGAGTTGCAGAGTTCAGTGGTACTTTCGAGGATGAGCCGAGAAAGTGGAGTTATCACCGAGAGTGAGTTCTATGTATTCTTCGATGCTCGAATGCTGCTTGCTTTGTGCTTTGTGGGACTCTCGATGATGGGAGTCAGCTACCAAGTGAATATGACGATATTTAGGAGGTAGATGGCTGGCATCATTATGAGCTCTTCAGCAGCTGATGGCGAAGAAGTAGGAGGACCAAGGAAGAGCCTAGGGAGTAACCTTAGCCAGATGAGTGCGTTGGCAGGGTAGAGAATTTCGCTGGGGAGTGAGCACGCACGATAGGATTGGTGAAAGAGCAGGTCGAGCAACTATCTAGGAGCTCCAGGATGGTCCGTGTGGAAAGTATGGGTAGATGTGGCAGGTAGTATGGGCTCGTACTACTGAAAGCAGAGGACCCATACTTGATACATGGAGTATCTTGGAGGTTCTAAGAAGCGGATTGAGGAGTGATGTTATGGTTCGAGTACCATACATCGGAGCGGATTGAGGAGTGATGTTATGGTTCGAGTACCATACATCGGAGCGGATTGAGGAGTGATGTTATGGTTCGAGTACCATACATCGGAGCGGATTGAGGAGTGATGTTATGGTTCGAGTACCATACATCGGAGCGGATTGAGGAGTGATGTTATGGTTCGAGTACCATACATCGGAGCGGATTGAGGAGTGATGTTATGGTTCGAGTACCATACATCGGAGCGGATTGAGGAGTGATGTTATGGTTCGAGTACCATACATCGGAGCGGATTGAGGAGTGATTTTATGGTTCGAGTACCATACATCGGAGCGGATTGAGGAGTGATGTTATGGTTCGAGTACCATACATCGGAGCGGATTGAGGAGTGATGTTATGGTTCGAGTACCATACATCGGAGCGGATTGAGGAGTGATGTTATGGTTCGAGTACCATACATCAGAGCGGATTGCGAAGTGGTGTTATGGTTCGAGTACCATACATCGGAGCGGATTGAGGAGTGATGTTATGGTTCGAGTACCATACATCGGAGCGGATTGAGGAGTGATGTTATGGTTCGAGTACCATACATCAGAGCGGATTGAGGAGTGATGTTATGGTTCGGGTACCATACACCGGAGCATATTGAGAAGAGATGTCATGGAATGAGTACCATGGTTCGTAGTGAATGATGCTTGTGGTTCTCCGGTTATCCGGTCATGATTGAGTTCGAAGAGGCGTCCCTTGAGAGGGAGATCGAGAGCCTCTTAGAGTATTTTAGTAAGGAGTCAGAGAGAGCGGAGAATTTTGGTCTGAGTTGAGCGATCAGTCGATAGAGGAGATGTCACCTTCTACGATCTGGGGGGTACTAATTATGTTCGTGTGCAGAACATGAGAAGCATGATGTTTAAGTTTGGGTTTGGGGGTAAACCCTGCAGGTTGTCATTGATGATGATTTTCCACCAGAGTATCAGGTAGCATGTGTGCCACGAGGCAGTGATTTATCATGAACAGATAGTCAGTTGGGACTGAGATAGTCGAGGACCACATTACACCTATTTAAGTATAGTAGGATGTATTGTAGTGGTATCAGTGGGGAGTTCAGTCGAGTTTAGCAGTGCAGTGAGTTTTCTATCTATGTTGGGTATTGAATATGGGAGTGGGTCCTTGTTCTTGGGATGATCCCTGTGTTGGAACGTTGGTTGATGAGTTGAGGTGAGGGGTACGATAATTTTGTGGTTCAGTCTATGAGCCAGTGATGTTATTGGGCAGTTGAGTTGTTTGGTATTGGATTGGTATGAGACTTGGAGCGACTAGAGGCAGTCGTGACGAGAAGTTCTTGAGGATTTCATCTGAGGTTCAGAGTATATAAGGTCGATTGATCTCCTTAAAGGGGATTATCGGGCGTTGTGTAGCACTTTCCAGGGGCAGGTGCGATTTTGCTGGCGAAAATAGTTTGTGGGATGGTTGTGTGCTAATTGGTGATGGTTCGAACCCTGAGTGGGGGAGAATCGGGTACCGTATGGAAGAAAGCAGAGATTTGTCAAGAGCAGTTATAAGTGGAGTATAGAGATCTGCGGTAAGAATTCATGAGACCAGAGATGTTGGTGATCGAGGAAAGGGGTCAGAGTGAGTTGATGGTCAGGAACCTGGTAATGGTCAGTGTTGTTGCAAGTAGGTAGAGAATGATTGGGCAGCCAACTCTCGGGTCGGTATGCGTATTCTTGCTTGGATTTTGAGCGGTAGGAAAAAGGGTTTCGGAGAATTATCAGCGTACTTCGTAGCGTTAGCGTTTTCTCGTATTCCAATTGAGTAATTGGATACACCGAAGTTGCAATTTGGGTAAAAATGAAGATCTAATTATGGGGTTCATAGGAAATGTATTATTGCATCTATATGATGCTTGGGGCAGGAGATCAGTGGTTGTGGCAGGATCTTGTGATGTTCTGTTGGGGTGTTCCTGTAGGGTTTTGTGCATTCTAACACTCCTAAGTGTACATGCAACCCTAAATACCTTGGATCTATGTTTTCTCTATTATACATGCAAATAAGAACTTCCAAGGTATTATCCTAATCTAGCATACAAAACAATAATGTAACAAGATAGAATACATACCTCTTGATGTAGAAAGTCTTCATGAAGCTTGAGTGCTTAGTGCCCCAAGTGTGACACCTCAAATGGAATCACAATCATCAAAACACTTAGAATGACTTGAGAGAATTCTACACTCACCAAAATCGGCTAGCCCTTTCTTGAATACTACTAGTGGCCGATTTTTCCTCAATAATAAGATGCTTATATAGTTACACAATTAGGGTAAACTCTTAATTGTCATGGCTTTCCATTTCCTTGGATCCATGGGTACAAATACACCATGGAGCATCCATGGACCATCCTATGGGTTTTAGCCCAACTTGATTATCCATGGAGCATTAGCCCACTATACAAGTATGGATGATTTACACAATCAACCCATATATTTAATTAGTCTTCTTTTGATCACTTAATTAATCCTAGATTAATTCTTGATCAATACTAATTAAATAATCTTGTTATTCTTATTATTAATATACTAGAACTTATAATATATTAATAACCATAAGTGTCTTATTTCTCTCATTCAAGTGCATGATGGTATGCAACCCAAATGGACCATGCCGGGTCGGGTCAAGTCTTACCAAATATAGTTATGGACTTAGACATTAATCCAACAGTCTCCCACTTGGATAAGTCTAAAACTATTATTGCGTATGACTTCAGGAACCAACTGGCAATCGTAGCTCTCAAAAGCTTCTGTCGAACTCTAACCTTGTAGATGAACTCTGACCTTTGTCAGTGACTTGTCCATTAGATAAGGGATCATATATTCCTCCATTCTAGATATCATATGGACTGAGACATGGATTATAATCATTCTCTCTGTCCATTTGTTGTTTCCCGATTTCCGATTTATGACAACTGACTAATTGAACAAATCAAATCAGTCCTGGCCCGGCCGAGCACTTCCATTTGTCATCATCAAATCATCGAGGGGCCCACAGATATCGCTTTTATCCCGAAGGTAAAAGGAACGGATAAACTTCGACTCATATGGCTTGTTCTACTACTTGTTGAATCATACACAAAGGCACGTTTTATAGCACCGAGTTACCAAATGCGTTTTCGTGCTATCAATGTACTATCAACTCATAGTAACAACTCATATCTCTAGGTTTGAAGAATATAAGATATTATCGTCTCATGATCACTCGTGATAAAATCCATGAAGTGATTCCAATGAGCGCGGGTTGAATCCAATACTCAGAACTTATGAGCACTCATGATTGTTGTAGCCTTTTCCAACACCTTAGACCTCTACAACCCATCATGACAGTCTTAATTCATATCTACTTCCAACATATGACCGACTGTGGATAGTTTGAATAACTTAGTCATTCCGAAAGAATAACCCAGTTTATTCGGGAAGTCAAAACATGCAAAGTGAAACACAATAATAATTGAATCCAATATGGTATCAACTCTTTGAACATAAATAAACACCTTTTATTTATCACCATATGATTACACATTATTCATTGTATACTGTTTCAGCTATCAACTTTAATCTTGAATTTAAAACAATAGTTGTCCCATGCTCCAAGCATGTACACTATGTTTTCTAAACACTAGTCATGCCACACACTAAGTATGCATACTATGTTTGTCTATGATCTTTACTTTGTGAACTAGATCCACTGAACATAACTTCAATGATTCTCTTTTCACACTCCCAAATCCTTACTGCAAATGCAAGAATTCCAAATTCATGCCATTTACTGGAATCTGTCAGATTCTAAACTTATATGCATTGATCCTCTTGTAATGATTATGCACAAAGTCATAAAGACTTGACAACAAACATTACAGATCATTCCAAAGGAGATCAACTCCTTGGAACCATCCTTCTTGCATTAAGTTTCCTTAATCTTACACAGAGTGAAAATTCTAACTTTGAAACATTTCCAGATTCCATTTTGACTATCACTTCTGAACAAGAGTTGCCTCCTTACAGATTATGTCAATATGGTCCTTCCAGAATTATCACTATACTTCCAACTGTCCTTGAGCAACCAATCTTTGGTAAACCTTAGATTGTCCTCGACAATTGTTTAATCCTTTTAGTCATATCCAGTTCTAAACCTTTTCCCTTCTTAATGCCCCAGGCATTTGGAAAATTTTAGAACGGATGATTATAGCACATGTAATCGATCCTATATCCGAAGCATATGGGACACGATTCATGATGTCTTACATAAAGACTAAACCAGTCTTTTGCTATAATATTTCCATTTCAATTTGCCAAGTTCTCATAATTCAGATTATGAAAAGGGATGCCGTAATCATAATCGAATTTTAGAACGCAAATAATGGACCCATATACAGAATTTCCTTATGTTGAGCCATTCCAACATGAAATTCATATATATCCTTGACTAAATGATTAAAACCTCAGATCTAAACCTATAGATTTGAGATGAAGCATAATTTCCTCTCCCTTAATTATAGCAAAACAACTTTTTCCCAATTGAAACTTTTGTTTTCTATAATTAACATTGCTAACTTGCAATACTTATCATAATTATCATGCTCCCACTAACATGATGATTATTAGCATAACACTTATGCTCCCACTAGCTTTGACATGTACTCAGAAATCAGCTGGACAGTCTGAAAATTAGATTCATACACCCTTTCCGTAGATAGCTCACCTGTGTGTCTAAGCAATTTCAAGAACCATGAAAAGGGATACCGTAATCATGGTCTCAATTGCTTAGGCATTTTCCATTTCTCACAAGTCCATGTTAGTGTGCCGGTTAACCACACGCGCTCCACTAACGACTTTTGAAAATGCAAATAACACAATTGATATCTTCGTAAAATCTACTTAGTGAAAGCGTTTCCTCACCATCATTTTCATGAATCGGAGAGAAACCTTATGACACTTAGATTTATATGGTGTATGAGTTCCTACCCATATGAATTTGTCAAACCATAATCACAAGACAAAGATAATGACAAATCCAAAACCATATGGATTGAACTCAATCTTAACTTCTTGCCACCTGGCAGCTCAAGGGCCTGCCATTGCTTCCAAGTTGTTATGCAACAAACTGAGAACTCTAAGAACTCATATGCAAAGCCAACTTTAACTGGAATGGGCACAGATATGTCAACACGATAGGTTATAAACCTCAAGTCGTGTGCTAGTGAAGAACTTCAGGTTTTATTCTTGATTATTTCTTGAGACTTTCAAGACCTTTAAGACTCCCACTGTCCTCTTGACATATAAGACTCCCTTGTCAAACATCCAAGAGATAGTGCGGATTCTAATCAAGAAAAACACTTTACCCAATTGGCCTAAGTTGGTCTTTGTTTTATCCAAAACATCACAACTTACCAATTTCAAATGTACAAGAGTAGAAAACTTTTACTCTTACATTTGACAAGTGTTTTAAACCTTCTTTAAGACATGTCACTCAAATGACAATCTTGGAGTATGACTCTAAGACTTGTATTGGAACGAAGTATGACTCATCTTCTTGATTTAACCATTTCAACAATTCAAGTTCCTCTTCTTAGTCATAAGAATGCACTAAGATTTCCTTAGAGAACTAATTTTGATATGGTTTCTTAATCATTAAGATGATCACAAAACTGATACTAAACTACTCTCCCATCTTTTCAGATTTGAGAAACTTTTATCCTTCTGCCTTATTTGATTCTTCTTATCGATCTTTTGTGGTGGACTTAATCAGTGCACAAGAATGTGTACTCGATCCCTAAGTCCTTTACTTGACTCACACATCCATGTGAACAAGTAATTAGTCTTAATTTTCCAAAACTTGAAAGTTCTCATTCATCATGCTATACAACTTGCATGATTCCAAGTTCCGGTCCAATTGAAACTTGGGTGATAAGAATCTTTCCTTATTTGGTAAATTTAGACATTACCACAAATGAAAGAACCAATTTCATATTTCCACTCTTGCTCTTAATGGAATCATATAACCAACAATTTTTCCTCAAATGCCATTGTAAGGATACTTTAAAATAAATAAAATCAAAAATCTTCCTTTTATTTTAAACTTTGCGGAAAACTTATCCTTACAATCCATATGAAAACTTGTTGTTACCTATTCCTAAGCAATATCTCATAACTCCTAAGAAGTAGCTCAAGAATCCGACCTTCAAACTATGCGATAGAAATCCATCTACGCCATCAGATTCAGCATATTCTTTCTTTAAGTTTCTTCACTTTTCTTTGATTCTTAAAACATCACCATGTGACCTAGTCACATCATGTATCAAGAATCTCAGAATAGAAACTTATCAGAGTTAGATAGTGGACTTTACCTGAAGTAAAGTCAAACTTATTGACTTTAACATCCTTAGGTAAATTTGGCAGCTTCGCAACCAATGCCCCTTCCCTTGGTAATATAAACATATGGACCCTTTGATAATGGTACACGAGACTATCACAGACTTAGCTTTTCTCTTTACCATTTGGTCAACCGAGTTGACTATGGCCGATCCCTTTCCATTGGGAAGAGAATGCTTTACTGGATATCTAATGTCATCATTGTCAATGTCCATAAAGTTTTAGGAAGTTGATCTTAACAAATAGATAAGATCATTAAGGGTCTTGTCATAGTCTTTTTCATAGGTGTTCCAAAAGAACTCACTATGTGACTTAGAAAGTAGTTGAACCACCAACTTTCTCAAGACTTTGACACCCAACTCTCCCGGCTTGTCAATATGTGACTACATCTCCAAGATGTGACCACACCTAGACCTTGCCTTGCCAATAGGGCCTGAGTGACCTTAAACTTTTCAAGAACTTGTGGGTTAGGGAGAATAATTTGAAGAGGTGAAGAAGTATGATATCCATGGGACATCATCTTCATTAGGAAACCTTGTTTCAAGAGATTTGGGAAGATCATAGGTGTCTAAACCAGACATCTTTTGGGAGATATTCAAGATAGTTGATTTAAAGTCCTTAATATGACACCCAATATGAAATATTAAGGCTAGGACCCAACAAACTATTTTATAACTTAGACGAGGTATGCCGTAATCCAAGCTATAAAATATTTGAAGGTAGGTGAATGACGATTCACCAATTTCCACCAAGATAAACGAAATGTATTATTAGGTTTTAATTGGTTTTGAAACTCCTAGATCTTTGAGATTCATTGAACTTTTCAAAGGCATGTTTCAATCTCGAGTGTGCCCTTCAGGTTTTGTGACTGGGATGCCGAGGATCACAAAACAAGGTGTGAAGTAACCATGCAAATCACTTGGTACCCTTAATAAATTACCCCTCAATCGATGTGCCGGTTAACCACACACGCTCCATCGATACTATGATAAATATTAAGTCACCCTTTACCTACCTTGTTAAGTCCAAGTTAGTGTGCCGGTTAACCACACACGCTCCACTAACGACTTAGACAAAGTGTAAAGTGTAATTTCATGGGTTAGCACCTTATTCACATTTTTCCTAAGTAACTAAGATTGGGTATTATTAAGAGTTTAGTTACTTAGTATTATCATTAATACTTTTAATGAAGGGAGAATTCTAGTCCTGTCAAACCCGTTCGGCTAACGACCCTCCACCAGTCAAGCAAGCGGTGGGTGAGAGTGGACACCCATTAAGTTGCCATTTTATAGGCAACAACCTTATACCCACCTTATAGACCGGCTTCGTGAATGAGGCGTACTAGCGGTAAGACTGACTTTACTCTTATACATATATATATTATTAACTTATAATATTATAAAGTATAAGGGTTGAATTTTAACTTTTAAAATTCTAAGGGCTAACTTGGAATTAAAGTATTCATAAGTGAAAACTTTACAAATTCCAAAACTTGAGGGCAAGTTTTGAAACTATTCAAAACTAATTAATTCCATAACTTATGTGTTTAAAGTAGTTTTAATCCAAAAACTCTTCAAGTTCCATAACTTGAGGACAAGTTATGGAAGACTTTAAACTAATAAAAGAATTAACTTTTCTTTATTTTATAACTTATGGAATTAATTAAGGTTACACTTTTATTTTATTTTATTTTATTTTATTAAATGAAGAGACTCTTGGTCCTCCATAACTTGAGGACAAGTTATGGAGTCATAAAACCATTTAATTAGAACTAGACTCTTCATTTTTGTAACCTTTGCCAACTTTTATGAGTTTTAAGATTCATAAATATGACTTATAAGTTACATAAACACATTTTATGAACTTCTTTTTAGATTAATTTGGATTAAAACCAACTATCACATAATTTTATTCATTAATCTAAATTCACTCATAAAATAAGGTAACACAAAAAAAACTTTTGGTGATCCATAACTTATTCTTAAGTTATGGAATCCTTTAAAACATTAACACCAAATTTTTTGTAACTCCATAAAACTTTGAATCAATTTTTTTAAAAAACCTTTTCATATCCATAACTTATGGAGGTTTCAAAAAAATAAAACTCTTTAGATCAAACTTTTAAAACTAATAAAATAATCATATTATTTTATCTTTTATTAAATTTGACCTAATTCAACTCATAAAGCAAATTATTCAAATTTTACAAATAATTAGTTTTTCACAAGAACAAGTAATTATCTTAAAATTTGACAAACTTCATGTTTTTTTTTTCAACTTTGAAAATAAAATATTTGCATCAATATAACAGAAAACAACCCGTGGCTCTGATACCACTGTAGGGTTTTGTGCATTCTAACACTCCTAAGTGTACATGCAACCCTAAATACCTTGGATCTATGTTTTCTCTATTATACATGCAAATAAGAACTTCCAAGGTATTATCCTAATCTAGCATACAAAACAATAATGTAACAAGATAGAATACATACCTCTTGATGTAGAAAGTCTTCATGAAGCTTGAGTGCTTAGTGCCCCAAGTGTGACACCTCAAATGGAATCACAATCATCAAAACACTTAGAATGACTTGAGAGAATTCTACACTCACCAAAATCGGCTAGCCCTTTCTTGAATACTACTAGTGGCCGATTTTTCCTCAATAATAAGATGCTTATATAGTTACACAATTAGGGTAAACTCTTAATTGTCATGGCTTTCCATTTCCTTGGATCCATGGGTACAAATACACCATGGAGCATCCATGGACCATCCTATGGGTTTTAGCCCAACTTGATTATCCATGGAGCATTAGCCCACTATACAAGTATGGATGATTTACACAATCAACCCATATATTTAATTAGTCTTCTTTTGATCACTTAATTAATCCTAGATTAATTCTTGATCAATACTAATTAAATAATCTTGTTATTCTTATTATTAATATACTAGAACTTATAATATATTAATAACCATAAGTGTCTTATTTCTCTCATTCAAGTGCATGATGGTATGCAACCCAAATGGACCATGCCGGGTCGGGTCAAGTCTTACCAAATATAGTTATGGACTTAGACATTAATCCAACAGTTCCGAGGTATCCGGGTATTGATATCTTTATTTCGGAGTTATTCATGAATCTTGAGTTGAGACGACTTGTGGTATATCAAGTATCTATGGATCTAGTGGGAGCCCTTCGAGTATTGGCATCCAGAGGGATTATTTAAGAGAGTGGATCTCCGCAAGGGTAGGCATTTGGTTATGCCGATTGCCTCCAGAGTCTGTGATGCATATTCGAGTCGAGTATGGGTAGCTACCTATGATAGCCTGCGGAGCATGAGTTAGTGGAGGTAGAGAGTGTTGTGATACTGCGGGGAGCCGTAGTACTCACTAGTTAGAGGATGTTGTGATACTGCGGGGAACCGTAGTACTCACTAGACAGAGGGTGTTGTGATACTGCGAGGAGCCGTAGTACTCACTAGACAGAGGGTGTTGTGATACTGCGAGGAGCTGTAGTACTCACTAGTCAGAGGGTGTAGTGATACTGCGGGGAGCTGTAGTACTCACTAGTCAGAGAGTGTTGTGATACTACGGGGAGCCATAGTACTCGCTAGTCATTGAGAGGTCATCATGATGTTGCGGGGGGCCATAGTACTCACTAGATGGCAAGAGAATCTGATGATGGAGTGTTCTCCGATCAGTGTATGATGTGGAAGAGTTTTAGGCTTCAGTAGCCCTGTATTGAGTTTTTGGAAGCCTGCGTGTTGAACCGGGGGCGAGACTGGGGTCTCTGTCTCTGTCAGGAGATGCGGCGAGATGCACAAGGGATATGCGCAGCAGAAACCAGAGATCAGAGTTGAGACGATCCTCGGTTGGATTGTATTTTTCTCGCATAAGGAAAAGAGAATTTCGTGACTTGCGTGTCACTGGGCCGGGATAGTGGTCACGGGGAGGAAGTTAGTGGGATATTGGATCACGATATGGGTAACCTTTGGAGGCTCAGCTGTGAGTCAAAAGCTGACCTGGTGCTCAGTCTCGAAGAGGGATATGAGAAATGAGCTAGAGCTTATCATGGTGATGTCTGAGGACACTTTAGAGCGAGCGAACGATTCAGACGCTCGAAGACATGCTTCGGGCATATGTATTAGATTTCGGAGGGAGTTGCGGCACGTATTTACCCTTCGTTGAGTTTTCCCATATCGACAGCCATCATTCGAGCATTGGTATGCCACCCTTTGAGCTATTGTATGGGAGGAGGTGTCGCCCCCCTCATTTGCTGGGGAGAGGTAACGCATAGACCCGAGAGTCCTTGCGAGCAGATCCAGAGCATGTGCGATACATGGAGTAGTGGCAAGGTTGACATGTGGATTTCCCTGGGTAAGGGAAGAGAAAGGTATGTAACCCCGGGAGGGAGTGTTGGTTCACGGAAGTGAAAGTAGTAGTGAGAATGAATGATTTGGAGTATGGTGGTTGAACACTGTGTCTGTGCCAGTGGTATGGAATGACATCATGATGGGATGTCTGCTGAGGACGCAGAAGGGATTCCGTGGGTGTAGAGCCAAGAGTCTCAGGATGGAGTCTGGGACTCCCAGCTTGATTCTGATCAAGGGTTGTGTGCGTAGTGGTGGTTCCTCCTGGGGATGTTGGAGATGTCGTCAGTGTGACGAGTTTTCCTAACCCGAGAGTGCGAAGGCTGGTGCAGCATGTGTGTGTGATTGCAAGAAGAGGACTCGTGGGAGTTGCTCTGAGATTGAAGAGTGGGTCTTTCTGTCAGCATGGAATGAATAGAGTGGGATTCGGATCGGGGATCTGGTGGTTCTTGATTATTTCTAGCTCGTAGGGGGTTGAGCAATTGTTGAGATTTGGAGCAGTGATGCATCTCGGGTAATTCTCGATTGTTAAGTGTGATTATCAGAGGGTACAGTCGGTGCCCGGTTTGAGATGGTGGTCAAGACACCGCAAGGAAAGAGGAAGTGAGTTCGAGTTTGATGGTTATGCTTTGAGGAACCTGGTCCAGTTAGGGCCAGGTGGCGCGTCGTGGGAGTATTTTGGAGTTGAGTTGCCGTAGGCTTCGAGGATGAAGCCTAATTTAAGTGGGGGAGAATTGTAACATTCCGAAATATCAAGAGTAGAGTTGAAGGGCTAAAAGAGTAAATTGGGAAAGAGCGACTCGGCTAGTCCATGTGTGGACTCGGCGAGTAGAGTCGCGACTTGGTCACGTGTTAAGTAGCCGACTCGGTGAGTCAGTAAGATGGACTCGGCAATTAGGCGCTGAGTGGAGAAAACCCTAATTCTCGGGGTTGAGCCCTATATAAAGAACATAACATCCAATCCCCCAGCCTCCTTACTCATCCTCAAGTCCAGAAACCCTAACCTTCGTGTGTGAGTGGATCAAGTGCATTTGGAAGCTTGGAGAAGCAATTGTTGAGGAAATCTTGAAGGGTAAGAGGCTTGGAGCAAGGGGCTTTGCTTGGATTCGAGTTTCATTGGAGTTGGGGCGTTCTTTTGAGGTAATATCTCGTTTTTGAGCTGCTATTTCTTAGATGCATCATTTTGGGGGTGTAAGAGATCATATCTTTGGATATATTGGAGTTTAGAGGTTAGATCTGAGGTTGCTACCTCAGATCTGGAATGGAGACGGGTTGGAATGCATGAAAGTCCCTGTGTTGAGTGTTGGGTGAAGCTATCATGTCCCAAACCTTAGCCCTAATGTGCAAAATGCATAGATCTCTTTGGATTCACGTAAAGTTTGCCACTTTACGTGATGGATGAGTTGTAGGAGGCTAGATCTATGTTTTGGATCAATTGCATGGCCTGGAATGCTTCTGTATGGATTCAGACCGGTGGTACTCGGCGAGTCACATGGGTGGACTCGACGAGTTGCTTGAAGATAAGCTGGAACTCGACGAGTTGGAAGAACAACTCGACGAGTTGGATGAAGATGGCCTGGAACTCGGCGAGTTGTATGAACAACTCGGCGAGTACGTTGAAGATAGCCTTAGACTCGGCGTGTCTGTTCTTGGACTCGGCGAGTCTTGTCGAAGAGTCCCAATATTTTCTTGTTGAGTCGAGAATCGGTGAGTCAAGGGATGACTCGGTGAGTTGTGTGCGAGTGGACTCAGAGTTGTGGGACTCGGCGAGTCTTGGGGTGACTCGGCGAGTCGAGTCGCGGATTGGGGAAGTTCTGAGCATGGGGACTCGACGAGTCGACGGGTTGACTCGGCGAGCAGGGTCAACAAGGAGGGTTGACTTGGACTGAGGACTTTGTCTTTGACCAAGAGTTGACCAGTTGACTTCCAGGAGTAATTTGGTTGTTATTGGTAATTATTGGTTTCGGTGATTCAGCGGTGGAATTCGTGACGATGGTCGGAGCAACGTGGACTGTTCTTCAGTCGGCAGTAGCAGGTGAGTCTTCTCACTATACTTTACCTTGAGTAGGTAACCAGAGTTATGTGACAGAGTATTTGTATGCTATGTATGTTATGTGTTGTACTGCATTATTTCTATGTGATTTATGCTGTGCATGTTTACAGAGTTAGAACCGGAAGGTTCCCAGAGTTAGAACCAGAGGGTTCATAGAGTAGGGTCCACGGACCCACAGAGCTATAGCCTCGAGTGGCTAATATGTGTTATGTGTGGTATTTTGGGGGACTCACTAAGCTTCGTGCTTACAGTGTTTTGTGTTATGTGTTTCAGGTTTCTCTCAGGATCACGGGACGGCACCGGCTCGATTGTACACACCAGAGAAAGAATCATGTTTTGAGGATCCTGGTTTATTAAGCAAGTGAAAATGGAGTTATGTTTTTGAAATTCGATTATGACTGGAATTTTAAGAAAAGTGTTTTTGAGAATTAACGATTATTTTTAAATGAAAAATTGTTTTGAAATTTACGTTGTTACATCATTGTAATTAACACCGTCTTCCATTGGAACCCCTTAAACAATAAACTCGCCTTGTAACTTTTGTTGCCGTTAATCTCATCCTGAACCCGAAAACACCCACTTGTTTTATAGTGCATTCTTACTTGTTGTGAGCTTAACCAAAGATATGGTTCTTGTCAAGTGCGCTTAATTCATCTTCCATAAATGTCTTCCACTTTACATAGTCTTTCGTCGTTAGGGATTATGGATAAGACTAAGGTTTTCCATTCTTTTTCAGTACCAATAAATTTGTAAAAGGAAAATACCTGACTGGATCTATGGACGTTATAAGTTTCGTCTTCTGCATCATCTATAACATCATCCTCTAAACTAATAACACCCAAGCTCCCATTGTGTCCTGGTTCATCGGAGCTCCTACTGCTTCCTGAACTTTCACCTATTTCTGGAGCACTGATAGTTTTTACAACGTTTATGTCTGAAGCTATATAAAGCCAAAGATATTTCCAATTTCATGTTTATACAGAGCACTTTTGTTAAACAACACAT
Organism: Lactuca sativa; assembly: GCF_002870075.4. NCBI lineage: Eukaryota > Viridiplantae > Streptophyta > Magnoliopsida > Asterales > Asteraceae > Lactuca > Lactuca sativa. The sequence continues at coordinate 179,455,124 of NC_056626.2, read as the reverse complement.
CTAGGCTTCTGATAATTTTCTTATTTTCGTTATCCCAAAAGTGGTATCCTATGTTATCTAACCCATAACTTATAAAAACACATTTTCTTGTCTTCGCCTCTAGCTTTTCTCTTTAAGAGCCTTTAACTTTGACATAAGAGACACAACCGAAAACCTTTAAGATTTTGAGCAAAATCTCACGACCTTGCCATTTATCTTATGGAATTTTGAACCTTATGGGGATTGAGGGTACTCTATTGATTGGATATGCAAGTGTGTTGATCGAATCTACCCATAAAATCTTAGGTAAACCTACATGCAATATCATTATTTTAGCCCTCTTGTTAAATGTTTTGATCATCCTCTCAACAAATCCATTATGTTGAGGTGTCTCTGGAACCATTTTCTACATTCTGATTCCTTGGTAAGCAAAATAATCAATGAATCATTTGCTACTATATATTCCCCCAATATTGGATTTGAAACACTTGATTTTCAAGTATGTTTAATTTTCAATAATAGTCTTCCATTTTGAAAGCTTTAGAGTTCTACTTTAAGAAGTACACCTAAACTTTTCGCATGAAGTTGTGAATGATAATGACATAGTACCGAGATCCTATAACTAAAGAAACTAAAGTAGGACCATAAATTTCTGAATGGACTAACTCCAACTTTCCGGTCTTAGGCGGATAACTAATATTTGCAAAAGTAACATTCTTCTACCATTTTTTGCATTCTGATTCCCCAGTAAGCATAATAATAATTACATTCTTTGCTACCGTATTTTCCTTAATTTTCGAATTTTCGAATTTGATTTTTAAGCCCATTTAATTTTCAATAACAGCCTTCCATTTATTGAAAGCTTTGAAAAAATTAGAGTTACACTTTAAGAAATGAACCTAAACTTTTCACATGAAGTCGTCAATGATAGTGACATAGTATTGAGAACCTCCCATTGAAGAAAAAATTGAATTGAGACCATAAATATCTAAATGAACTAACTCCAACTTTTTGGTCTTGTGTGGATGACAAATATTTGCGAAAGTAACATTTTTTTGTTTACTAAGAACAAATGAATTTATAAAATTAACTGTCACCATCTTAATATACGAGAATTTTCCTTTGAAAGCTAGCATCTTCATTCCATTCCCATTTATATGCCCAAGTCTTTGGATTCATAAAGTGGATGCCACAACATCTTCAACAATATGTGCTTAATTCTAAAAACTTATACCATGTATCCCATTTTTTACCCTTAGCTATTATAAGATTTCCATTCTTCAACTTTCATTGTTCACAAAATATATAACATGTTGACCCTCATCATCATACTTCCCCGTTGATATTAACACTCATGTCAAGTCTAGAATGAACTCGAAAATTTTCAAATCTTACTCGTACCCACAGTTGTTTTGAGTACCATATCCTCATCTTATCTAATAACTTGGCTCTTGTTTTCTGCTAATATAACCTTCTCTTTGTACTACATGAAATGTTGCTTGCGTCTTTTCAAAGATTAGAATGAAATGACACACCATAATCCCTGATCCATCATTCAGTTGAGTTTTCAGCTATACAAATGATCGCATCTCCTTCAGAATATGTTGCGATGTGCATCTCCTCGACTTCGATCTTCCTATACCTCTACCCCTACTATTGGGCTTCCTTCCGCTGTCTTTTGTACTTTGGAGACTACTGGAAGAGTCATCGATACTCCGACTGCACACATCCTTACCAAAGATTAAATTGTGAATGTCTTCAAATGTCAACTTCGCACCTTCGATTAAGTTGCTAACTACTGTAACTGTACTAGACCAACTATCAGGACAAGTTGATAATAGTAACTATACCTGGACTTCATCCTTAAATGCAATGTCAATTGAAATCAATCTTGAGAGGATTGAATTTAATTCATTAACATGATCAGTCATTAAGCCACCCACGTTTATCTTCATATTCACCAAATGTCGCATCAAGAAAACCTTTTTCGTTGTTAAAGGTTTTTCGTACATATTACATAACGCAATGATCAACCCATAAGTAGTATTCACATTGATAATGTTGTAAGCTACATTATTTGCAAGGATAATATCAGCACATGACGTGTCTACTGATCTAATAAGTTTTACTCCTCCTACTTCATCGCTTTAGCTTTCTTTTCGAACGTTGGTTCATGTAATTTCTTTTGATCACCTTTGATTTGTATTCTCTAGAATTTGAAATAGTGACTTTTGAATTTGTCGAATCTTAACTTTCCATCTTAAGCCCTAGACAAACAATATGTAATTTTTTATAAGCAAATATGATGAACCATAATTATGATGGGTTAGGCTCATCTATAATTAGGTCCTAAACATAATCAACCAATCATAAGATGTCATATAGCTGCTTCTAGAATCTTCAACCTTAAGGGATGTGCATGGCCACCTGCCAAGCACCTTAGCATGTTCAAGATTTCCCCAAAAGATCCATACGAGTGCATTCTTCATGATTGGAGTTCATTCTCATACATGAAGCACCTTTAGCAACAACAAGAACACATTCCTTATCACACAATACATTAATAAGATCAAGGAAGCGCAATCAGGTCAAAGGAGCGCATTATGATGAACCAAGAGGGTATTCAACTATGAAAACTCATTCTGATAAATGATTTATCTAACAAACAAATCTTATTTTTCACTAAATACAAAAATTACTAAAATTAATATTTTCCAAAAATCTCACTCTAAAATTCAACATTCTTCCACCTCCTCCCATTCTCCCAATGAAGGTCAAACATACTTAGCTGTTACTCAGCAATCTCCCTGACCAGTGACAACTACAACAAAATATTTACTAGAGGTCATACTATTTTAATAAAAATATATAAAAACACTGATATTGGTATTGTGGTTAATATATTTTTTTTTCTGTACATTTTATGTAAAGACAGTGAAAATGTATAAAATTGTAGTCTATTATTTTAGAAATTGTAGTCAAACTAACATACTTTTATTAGAAACATAAAAAAATAACTAAAATCACAAGTCATGGAAGAGTAAAGCACAGGTGGCTCTTAGTCATTTATTTCTAAAAAAATGAAAATTCTGAAATAACGTTCTTCTTATACCTACACACTAATGGGCTGGATACAGGCCGGAAATGAACCGATTTCACAGTCCATATTGAGAAATGGCAGCCGATGTATATAAATCACAGGTGGCCTAAAGCACCTGCGATTTCAACGGCCATTTAAAAAAAACGGGTGGGTTTTTTAAAATAATTGGCCTAGTCATTAGTTAAGGATTTTGCCTAAAAATAATCCGTACGCTCAACCAACACTTAACATGGCAAAATAGCAGTGATCGAGTAATTTTGACTCTTACGTTATGCTTACTACAATTCGAACTCCTGACCTTTTCACCAGCATAAAGACTATAAACTATGAAACAAAAAAAGTAACGAAAAACCGTATATAGGTCAACTTCGATGTGTTAAAAAGAAGAATTGATGTAGGTTATGCATGCAGTCAAATGTTCACACCATGCATAGGCCCATTTACCAACAATGATTGCTCAGTTGCACAAAGTTTTCAAAGATGAAGACATGTTTGTGAGTCGATTGGAATTTTGCGACTCTTTGGTAGGTTGTAGCTGAGCCATGGTGGGGTCTAAACCACTCTTTTCTTCTTTTTAAATCTTCTCCTTCTGCTTTTTTCTTCTTCTTCTTCACTGACCAAGTAGTTGAACCAGAACGGTGTCTGAATGTTAACACCTATATATATACCTGGCTTCTGACCTCATATGCACGCTTCGATTTCAACTGTTTACCCACTACCACTAATTGGGGTAGTGTACGTGTTAAATCCTGGATTAGCAACCCCTTGACTTCATGTGAAACCATACAAATGCCCAATTTAATCCATCTTGTCTATATTTATTTTAAGTGGAAATCTTTAAGTTTTATTTTAATTGTCATAGTACAATTGATTATGAGGTACTTTACTTTAGTTGTGTTCGGTTAAATATGATTAACATAAAGTTTATAACATATATTAGAGGTACTTTTAGACCCGCAATTGGAGGTTATAATTTTAATCCATTTATGTGAAAATTCTGGCTTGTATAGCTAGTTCTCAAAGCAGTTAAGCGTTGTAGGCCTGTCGAAAAAACCCGAAATCCGTTCTACCCATCCAACCCGTTTCGAATTCGGGTAGAATGGGTAACGGGTATGAATATTCGGGTAATAGGTTAACCTGATAATAATATAGGTCGGGTTTTAGGTATGAATATATATTTTCGGGTACACCCGAATACCCGAATTTGTTTTTTTAAATAATACCAAATATACAATGCAATCACATACGCACACTTCAAATAAAACAAAACCTTTCGTTTACTTCTTATGAACGACGGCTCGACAGTCGATGCAAACTTGCAAATGGAATACGACGTTGAAGCTGAAGTCCTGAACCGTCATCAAAATTCTCAATTTCTCACTATCGCACGGAATAGAATTAAAAAAGTACATAACATATTATAATGATTTGTATTGTTATTGTATATGTACTTGTCAATTGAATAGAGTATTTTCCTACCTGATTCTTTATTAAACCAACCAACATGTAAAAAAAAATTATCAATAAGTGTCATTTAAGAAATTTTCAGATATACCCGATAATTACCCGATCCGACCTCAAACCCGAATACCCGAAACCCGAAAACCCGAATTACAATATAGGTCGGGTATCGGATATTACTTTCTTAAGGAAATACCCGTTCTACCCGAAACCCGAAAATTTTACCCGTTCGACACTCCCTAAAACGTTGTAATAATCTTCAAACTATTTCACTTTACAAAGACTGCTTAGATGTACCTTACAAAACTGGTTGTCTAATCTAAATAATAACTTTGTGATTTCAGGCGGAAGTAATTCATTTAATGTTTTTTGAAATTATTTTGATTATCGTTATCTGTCTTTCTAAATTAATGTTCAGAAAATCAATTTTGTTAGTGCATTCGGTTAATGTGAGTATAACTTGATACCAATGTTGTTTTCACTATAGTAATAAATGAAAATAAATCGCTTCTAACTCAGTGATATTAGGTGATACTTTTCCTCTTTGAGGTGGAAGGTTTAAATCTCAACATGCACATATATTATATTAGGTGTAGATTATATATTTATATTTGCCGGTTTAAAATTTTTATTTGTTATTTGTTATTATCTTATAATTTTCAATTTTTTTCTAATGTTCACTAGGAGCATTAGAACTAGGTGTTCCTTAAGTATGTTGAACTAAGTGTTTACCGGTTGTAATTTAAGGACCTGGGCAGTGGTAGACTTTGTGTCAATTCCTTAGGTCAATCCTTAGGAATAAATGAATAAAGGATAGTTGATTCGTAGGGTAAATCCTTTAGAAATAAAGGAGATATTGGGGATGGGTAATTTGGATTGATTGATTGATTTATTGTTTGATGATTGAATATAATAATTAAATTATTGGGGTCGAAAAACCTATATGCTCACCAGGCTCCCAATCCTGACCCACTCAGTTTTCTTTGCATTACAAGTAATGGCATAAGAGTATAAGTTGGTTGACTTAACGAGAGATTTTGGATTTTAGACCGGTAGTTATAAATAACTGTTGTAAGGTTAAATTATACTATTTATGCTTTTTGGTCTGTATCAGAACATGACATCCTGAGGTTTTAATGTTTAATGAAATGTATATTCTCTTTGAGAAATTTTTTGATAAAAATCTTATCATATTTTGTTTGGGAACAAATTCCGCAACTGTTTTCTTTAAAAGATTACTCTGCTTTTAAAACAAAGCATAAACAAATCGGTCTTTTCTGGCCGTGAAATTTGGGATGTCACAGTTGGTATCAGAGCATTAGTTTAAGCGAACTAGGAATTTGTAGGATTTCTAGACTTAAACTTAGAATGCTAAGCGGTGAATGTGAGATGAGTGTCTACCATATTTTAAGACACGAGCACTAGTAAATTTTAGGAAAGATGCCTAAAATGCTTTTATGTGCTAAATGCTATATGTTTGTCATATATGATATTATATGTCCAGATCTATGGTCTATTGCCGACCCAGTCTGGAAACCTTATGTGTTTAGGATTCTAAGTTTATGACTACAGTATTAGAACTAGCATGTAAATGTTTCGGAGTGATAAGGAGATTTTTACGTTTATCGTAAATAAAGCTTTCTTATCTTAAATTCTTGCTTGGTACACCGAACGTCTTCTTGGGTGCAGAAAACGTTATGGTGGAGACTCGTAGAGAATTGAGTAAATGGAGGAAATGAAAGGCTTATGATGGTGAATGACACCTATCGGAAGATATCGTAAGAGTGGTATCTTGCCTTTAGAATATGTCTGATACAATAACGAAACGTTTAAAGGAGTACAGTACGTCCGAAGTACACATTTGATTGGTAGGATGATGGAACGATTTGTTCAATTCTTGAAGTTGTCCCATCGTCACGAATTTCCATCACCAACCGAGTTGAAGTAGAATTGATGATTGAAGATACGCATGGAAGAAGTCCTAGTAGAGTCTAGGAAAATTTTTATAATTAAATTGGACACATTCACATGTGTTAAATTGTTTTGTGATTTTAGGACATGGGGACTGCGAGACAATATGAGTAGGTGTGAATAGTAGTAGAGATCTATACTACTGGAAGCATAGGACTCACGTTTGGATCAGGAAAGTCACAAGGTTACCAAGAAGCTAGTAATTGATTATGTTTTATTCATATATGTGGTTACCATTGTTTCGGTAATGACTTAGAAGATGAATGTTAATCTGACCTGAGTGGTCATATCAAAATGAGTCCGACTACGATGAGTTTGTTACGTGGTTTAGAGAACCAAGTTCGATGTAGCATCTAACTTAAGCCGGAAGATTGAAATCAAAGCGATCAATTGTATTGTGCTCCTTGTTAAAGAAGCTTGTAGCTAGAAATGCTACATGCTAAAATGTGATTATATCACATTAGAATACGAAGGAAAGTATATTCCATTCTGGAATTTGACTCTATGTGACTTGAGTCTAAGCGTTGCCTCATACGATGAGAGATCATTAGGGCATGACCATCGATCTGTTACAATAGATAAGGGGAAGTACTTATCTTAAGAAAAAGAAGGAGTCCTCAATATTGATTTATTTTATAACTTGTAGGTTACGATTGAAAGTCCAACATAGTACGAAGAACAGGTGCAAGATTTAGCATCATGTTTATTACTCAGGATGGAAAGATAACGTATGGAATCATTATACAAGCCCTATTTTCATTGATGATTCTAGTACGTAATCATCCTAAGGGGAGATAACTGTAACGACTGTAGATCTGGGCTAGTCAATTTAGAGACAATAAGCATCAAAAGTGACTTTTTGATAAAAGATTATTTAGAATGAATAATCTTAACTAAGTTGTAGTGGTCGTGGCAAGGTTTCCGAAAATATAAAGAATGCCAAAATCCGAGTTATACGAAGAAGCTATTACCTATCGAAGTTTCGCAACAAAACCGGTACGATACTGTGTGACGTAAATAGTGAATTTACGATAGAGCAATATTTATCCTTAATGATCTAAGAAAAATTCGTAGAATAGGTTAAACCGAGAGCGTGCATAAAAAGAACGGCTAAATCTGACTTCGTATGAGGAAGTTATGATTTTTCGTAGTTTCAACTTAACGGTTTGCAGCCTAAAGTTCGAATATGAGATCGAGTGGTTTCTAGCTGAAACAATCTAAACGAGAATCGAAGATCTCGTCAATGGTAGTCCGATGGTAAAAAGACAGACAAAAACAGACGTCAGATGAAAGAGTTGTGAGTTTCTAATGGAGTTTTCTTGTCTTGGCCTACTAAAAATAATATAATAAAATTTAAATGCAAAATTAGCCGACGGAGTCTAAACGAGAGTTACGGATCATAATCTCACCTTCGCGTGGATATAAAGAACGTCGAAAACGGAGCTCGTATGCGAAAGATATGAATTTCTGAAGTTCGAGGCACGCATACCGAGGGGGGAACGCCCCGCGTTCATTACTTGGCTCTGGATTGGCTACGACTGTGCTGAGTCAAACGGATAAGAGATAAGACGGAACCCCGATCCTATGCGACGCATTCGAAGGGAACGCCCAACATTCTGGGAACGCCCTTCGTTCGGTCTGGCCAGCCCCTATAAATAGATCACAAGGGCAGCTGAGTTTGGTTGCCAAATTTCTTCTCTCTGATCTGTTTTACCTCGTTTTACATGCTAGCCATACCCCTGATGCCCCGGTATCATCCCGAAACCCAAAGCGAATCCCAAAGCCCTGGAGATCCCGAGAAAAAGAGTTTTCGAGCCGAAACTCTGTCCGCGAGAAGCTCGATTTTGGAGAAAATATACCGGTTTCATCAGAAACGATTATTTTAAGAGACGAGGTGTTGTCCGATAATCGTCTTATCAAGTGAGTGTGTAGTTACTTTCTTCTAACACATAAACATGAAGTACTTGCTATGAAATATGTGTTATGTGTTTATATATTGTTGTTTATTTGAAATGAGTGTGGAATGGATAATTTATATAGTTTTTAAATAAGTTAAACTGTATATGTATTTTATATCGAAAAATATGTTGGGTAGAACATGGGTAGATGCTGTCGATAAACAAGAGAAAAGCTTTGGTAGTTATGGATTAAGGCATAGTTAATTGTCACTAGTCCGGGAGTATAGATTGAGCACAGTTTTAGATCCAGGAGTATGGATCAGATCAAGATGTTAGTTTTAGATCCGGGAGTATGGATCAGATCAAGAGGTTAGTTTTAGATCCGTGAGTAGGGATTAGGTAAAGAGGAAAATTTTAGATACAAGAGTTTAGATCATGTCGTTGTGAAGATCGACGGGGTGGGACAAGGGTTGTTCTTGTATGGTGAAATTGAAAAAGTAATGATGATAGGTCCCGATGTGATGATCTAGTCATCCGAGACAACGACCACAGGCTATACTAAATAGTCCATTGGAGCGTTAATAGGCTCGTAGCCTATAGGTGTTTTTGTACTCTTTGTTCAATAGGTGATTGGGTTCACTAGGTGTTTTGTACTCTGTGTTGATTAGGTGATTGGGTTCACCAGGTGCTTTTGGACTATGTGTTCATTAGGAGATCGTATTCATAGAGAAAATTTGGACTCTGTGTTCATTAGGTATTTTTGAACTCGATGTGTTCATTAGGTATTTTTGAACTACTTGTGTTCACTTGGTGTTTTTGAACTCAATGTGTTCATTAAGTATTTTGAACTCTATGTGTTCACTTGGTATTTGAACTCAACGTGTTCATTAGATATATTTGAACTAAGTGCTCATTAGATATATTTGAACTAAGTGTTCATTAGATGTTTTGAACTTATGTGTTCATCAGGTATAATTGAACTAAGTGTTCACTTGATGTTTTGAACTTTTATGTTCATTAGCTATTTTTGAACTGAGTGTTTAATAGATGTTTTGAACTATGTGTTTATCATGTGTTTTTGAACTATGTGTTCATTAAAGGATTGTGTTCATTAATTATTTTTGAACTAGATGTGTTCACTTGGTGTTGTTGAACTGAGTGTGTTCACTAAGTGTTTTAGAACTAAGTATTCACCATATGATTTGAATTAAGTGTTCACTAGGAGCATTAGAACTAGGTGTTCATTAAGTATGTTGAACTAAGTGTTAACCAGTTGTAATTTGAGGACCTGGGAAGTGGTGGACTTTTTGTCAATTCCTTGGGTTAATCCTTAGGAATAAATGAATAAAGGATAGTTGATTCTTAGGGTTAATCCTTAAGAAATAAAGGAGATAATGGGGATGGGTAATTTGGATTGATTGATTGATTTATTGATTGATGATTGAATATAATAATTATATTATTGTGGGTCGAAAAACCTATATGCTAACCAGGCTCCCAAGTCTGACCCACTCAGTTTTCTTTGCATTACAGGTAATGGCACAAGAGTATAAGTTAGTTGACTTGACGAGAGATTTTGGATTTTAGACTAGTAGTTGTAAATACCTGCTGTAAGGTTAAATTGTATTGTTTATGCTTTTTGGTTTGTATCGGAACATGACATCCCGAGGTTTTATTATTCAATGAAAAGTATATTCTCTTTGAGAAATGTTTTGATAAAAATCTTATCATATTTTGTTTGGAAGCAAATTCCGCAACTATTTTCTTTAAAAGATTACTCTAATTTTAAAACAAAGCATAAACATATCGGTCTTTTCTGGCCATGAAATTAGAGATGTCACATCGTGGATCAATTGACTAAGAGTTCCCACTTTTTGGCCATTCAGGAGAGCTCCTCGACCGAAAAATTGGCCGTTATTTATGCTCGGGAGATTGTTGCTCGTCATGGGGTTTCGACTTCCATTATTTCAGATTGATATGTTCAGTTCACTTGACGTTTTTGGCAGAAGTTCCACGAGAAACTGGATTCGAGACTAAATTTTAGCACTGCTTATAATCCGTAGACTGACGGCCACAGTGTGCGAACCATCCTGGCACTTGAGGATATGTTACAAGATTGTGTCATAGATTTTAGTGGGAGTTAGGATTCCTACCTACCTGTTGTAGAATTTTCCTACAACAACAACTATCACCCCAACATTGGTGCCCCGCCTTTCAAGCTTTTGTATGGTCGAAGATGGCATACCTCGATATGTTGGGGGGAGGTTGGTCACAGAGTCATGGGAAGGGCTGAAGTAGTATTGCATACCACGGAACTCATCTACCAGATCAGACAGAGATTGCATACAACTCAGAGTCGGTAGAAGAGCTATGCCGACCGACACCAATAAGAGTTAGAGTTTCAGGTCGACGATATGGTACTACTAAAGGTATAACCCTAGAAGGGTGTGATACAATTCAGAAAGAGGGGGAAATTTGGTCCCTGGTATATTGGATTGTTCCGTGTGATCGCCAGGGTTGGCAAGGTGGCCTACTAGTTGGATTTTTTGAGTGAGCTCATTCAGATCCACATCACTTTCCATCTTTCGCAGTTTCGGAAGTGCGTTTTAGACGATAAGGTAGTGGTCCGTTTAAATGATATTCAGGCCGATGAGTAATTGAATTACATTGAGAGGCTGGTAGTGGTAACAGAGAGGAAGATGAAGGTCTTGCACAACAAGGAGATGCCTTTCGTAAAGTTTCAGTGGCAGCATCGGAAAGGCTCTGAGTGGACCCGAGAGCTGGAGGCGGAGATGCGGGAGCATTATCCTAAGTTATTTGCAGCATCGCTTATTTTGTAGGCTATTTCCTTATACCGCTCTTAGAGTGTAGCTTCATGAATGAGGTGTATTATTGATTTAACTAACTTTTAGTTATACATATAGTATTAAACGTTTATATATGTATAGGGCGTATTTTTAGGCTTTTAAAACACAAGGTTTATATTTAATTATCTAAATTAATCAATCAATTAATTAATCATCTAAACCAATTACAGATTTAATATATTTTTTTAATTAAGCACTTAATTAAATATTATACTGAAATCTATTAAGGATAATTCCATTTAATTATCTTATAATTAAATATTAGGTTTTTTATTTATTTCCTCAAAATTTGAATTTGGGTTTCAAATTTATCTAGCATTAGAAGATTCGGATTTTAATAGTTAAAATATCAAATAATGACTAAATTTTACCCCAAAATTGATTTAGCAAGCCAAAAAAGAAAATAAATGAATTTTATTTAGAAAAGCGTCTAGCTGCGGCACGCCCTTTGTGATTTTTTTTTTGTTTTGGGGTTATCAATTATCATGTGTATTTAATGGTAGGACACGCATCTGATACAACTGGTGGAATTTGTGGGTTACAAAACATTATAGATGTAGAATTTCACTTAACTCTTATAGGTACATGGAACCAAAAAGGATCTATGTCTTCCACATTAATAGCAACAAACTTATGAAAACTAGATCTATCTTAATTGTAAACATACAAATAGAAAGAATATGTGTACCTTGTCAACAAAGATTATTGTTGCTTGAATCTTCTCATTGGGTGACTTGAAAAGCAAGGGTCGTAAGTGTCACCCCTCTATTGCGTTACACCCAATACCCTAGAAACCCGAGAATTAAAAGGGAGAGGAGAAGGAAGAAAAATTTCGGCTATAAGCCGCTTAGGAATGATATGAACGAAATTTGCACTCCTTAGGGTCCTATTTATATTGTAGGTGGTATAAGGAAAACCCTAGATTTGAATAATAAAATAATACTATTTTATCTATTCAAATATCGTAATCCTTATCAGCTTAATAAGCCTTCTAGAATCCTCCATGATCCTTGTAAAACCGTTCACCACTCTAATAGGGTTCTAGAGTTGTTTCCTTGCTCAACTATGAATAATTACAATTGAACCCTTGTGCCTTTAATTAATTCTAATTAATCCCGAAATTAATTCCAATTAATTTTGATTAATACTAAAATAATTCTTACTGATTTCATATTATTTTATTAATCACATAAAATGTTGGAGCATGGAAATGCTCTACAAATAATGAGTGATAGTTAGGTTATTATATTCCCTTTATTGTTTGTGTTTGGTTTTAGTTTACTACAACATCCTATGGTGCACACACAATCCTAAATGCTTTGGATCTATGTTTTCTCTAATAATACATGCAATATTCTTTCCAAAGCATTAAGCCTACAACTAGCATAAAATTGACATAAACAACATAAAATACTAGTTAGGAGTTTACCGCTTTATGTAGCTTATAGAACTTGTTGTATTTGGCCTTTAAGAACTTAGCACCCCAAGTGTGATGCCTCAAACGGTTCAAAACACACCTAGGACAAAAGAGAACTTGAAAGAGATGTTGCTAGCTCCAAAATCGGCTCTAATGAACTCCAAGAACTCCAGTGTACGATTTTGGGTGCTAAGGGAGTCCTTTTATAGTGTGGCAAAGTCTAGGGTTACATCCATGCAAACCCTAATGCCCATGATCTTTCATATTACTTTGGCTCCATGGGTTAAACCTCCATGGACTATCCATGGACTACCATATTGGTTTAGCTCATCGTAAATAATAATTGGCCCACACTATAAGAATCATTGATTTACCAAATCAATCCTCATATATGTAATTAGTCTCGTTTGATTACATAATTAATTTCAAATTAATTCTTGATCAATACTAATTAAATAATATGATTTTATATTAATATATTATAATTTAAAATATATTAATAAATCATAAGTAACCTTTTACTCAAGTATCCATCCTATCAAATTATCCTGGTGATATACAACCCGACCATGCTACTCTCGGGTCAAGTATATTCCAATTATAGTTATGGACTTAGACCTCTAATCCAACAGTCTCCCACTTGGATAAGTCTAATGACTATTATTGCATGTATGACTTAAAACCCGACTAGCAATCGTAGCTCTTAAAAGCCGCTATCGAACTCTGACCTAGTCAATGACGCATCCATTAGACAAGGGATCATATATTCCTCTATTCTAGATATCATATGAAATGAGACATGGATTATAATCATTCTCTCTATTAATGTGTTGTTTCCCGATTTCCGATTTATGACGACCGACTAATTGAACAAATTAAATCAGTCTAGGCTTGGCCAAGAACTTAGGGTTGTCATCACTAAATCATCGAGGGGCCCACATATATCGCTTCTATCCCACATTAGGTAAAAGGATTGGACTAACCTCGACTCAAATGCTCGCTTGTACTTACTCATCAAATCACACACAACAATACGTTTTATAACACCAAGTTACTGGTGCGTTTACATATGTCAATGTGCAACCGACTTGTAAACTACAACTCACATGTCTTGGTTTTAAGAATACAAGATATTATCGTCTCACAGTCACACTTGATAAAATCCATGAAGCGATGCAGACGACCGTGGGTTTAATCCAATACTCGAATCTTATTTTAGGAGTACTCATGAACACTGCAACAAACTTGTGCTATGTCTAAAACACCTAGACAATCTATAGTCATATTCATGACAATCTAGCTTAAATACCTACTTCCAAAGTATGATCGACTGTGGATGGTCTGAATAACCTAGTTATTCGGGAAGTCAGAACATGTAAAGAGAAACACAAGAATAATCGAATCCAATATGGTCTCAGAACTTATGAATATGAATAAAGCACCTTTTATTTAATCATCATATTGATTATAAATTATTCATTGTATAATGTTTCGATTAATCAACTTAACACTTTAATTAAAACAATAATCATCTTGTAATAACTATGCACAAAAGCTACAGAGTCTTGGCAACATACATTACAAAGTATTCCAATGGAGAGAAATTCCATGGAAACCAAGTCTCACATTCAAAGTACATTCCTTTGAACATCCTTCATGCATTAAGTTTTCTAATCTTACACAGATTTAAAGAATAAATCCCACTTATGGAAACATTTCCATATTCCCATTTTGATTATCACTTCTGAACAAGAGTTACCTCTTCTCAGAGTATGTCAATATTCTCCTTCCAAAAATCAGAATATACTTCCAACTGTCCATAAGCAACCAATCTTTGGTAAACCTCATATTGTCCTTAACAATTGCTTAACCATTTTAGTCATATCCAGTTCTGGTCCATTTTCCTTCTTAACGCCCTAGGCTTATGGAAAATTCAGAACACATAAATATTATAGCATACACAATTGAACCTATACCCGAAGCATATGGGATACGATCCATAATGTCTCATATAAAGACGTGATACTTTTCCAGTCACTTGCTATAATATTTCCATATATAGAATTTCCTTATGTCGAATCTTTTCAACATAACATCCATATATATTTTTGGCTAAACTTGATTAAAATCTCAATCTAAGCTTTTAGAATTGAAATGAAGTGTGATATCCTCTCCCTTAATTATAGGAAAACAACATTTCAAACCCTGCAACTTTGCGATTTGAAACTTTTTGTTTTCTATAATTAACATTGCTAACTTGTAACACTTACCATAATAATTATGCTCCCACTAGCACAATAAATATTATCTCACTAGCATGACAATTATGCTCCCACTAGCTTTGACATGTACCCAAAAATAAGTTAGACATCTAGAAATGAATACTTATTGACTTTCATTACCAAAGTTCAGATTTCTTATACGAGATACTTCGATAAGACTTTATCTAAAAATTACAGCAATAAGTCTCAAATGTTTAGAACTTTTGCCATTTTTTACAATTGGAACTATGAAGAAGGATGTCGTAATCATAATTCAATTTGAGAATGCAAATACCACAATTGTTGTCTCCTTAAAATCTACTTGGTGAAAGCGTTTCCTATCAATCATTTTCATGAAGCGGAGAGAAACCTTATGACACTTAGATTTTATGGTGTATGTGTTCCTATCCATGTGAATTTTTCATAACCATAATCATAAGACAAGATTAGTGACAAATCCAAACTCATATGGACTGAACATGTTTAATCTTAATTTCTTGCCACCTGACAGCACAAGGGCCTACCATTGCTTCCAAGTAGTTACGTATACAATTGAGTACTCTTAGAATTCACATGCATAGTCAACTTTAACTGGAATGGGCATAGAAACAAGAATATGTCAACACGATAGGTTATAAACGTCAAGTCGTGAGCTAGTGATTAACAATAGGTTTACTCTTGATTAGTTCATGAAAATTTTCAAGATATTTAAGACTCCCACTTTCTTCTTGACATATAAGATTCAAGAGTTAGTGCGGTTTCTTATCAAGACAAACACTTCTGGCAATTGGTCTTAGTTGGTCTTTGTTTTATCTAAAACATCACAACTTACCAAATCCAAATGGACTAGCGTAAGAAACATTTTACTCTACATTTGATGAGTGTTATAAATCTTTCTTAAGACCATGTCACTCAAATTACAATCTTGGAGTATGACTCTAAGACCTGATTTTGGAACAAAGTATGATTTATCTTCTTGATTCAACCATTTCAACAATTCACGATTCCTCTTCTTAGCCATACAAATGCACTAAGATGTACATAGAGGATCAATTGTGATATGGTTTCATAATCATTAAGATAATCATAAAACATGATACTCAAGTACTCTTCCTTCTTCTCAGATTGGAGAAACTTTTATCTTTCTGCATAATTTGATTCTTCTTATTCGGTCTGCCATACATTGAAACCTTTTCAATGATTCTGAATTACACTTAATCTTGTAAGTATAACCATATTTACTAACCTTTAGTAAATCATAACGAATAGTCTTATCGCTCTTTGTGGTAGACCTGACCAGCGCACAACTAAGTGTACCCGATCCCATAGTCCTTCACTTAACTCACATATACATGTGATCAAGAAATTAGTCTTAATTTCCCAAAGACGAAGTTCTCATTAATCACACAATACAAGTTGCATGATTCCAAATTTCTATCCAACTGAAACTTGGGCGATGAGAATCTTTACTTATTTGGTAAATTATGACATTACCACAAACGAAAGAATCAAATCCATTTTCTAATATTGCTATCAATGGAAACATATAAGCAACAATTTTCACAAATGCCAATGTAAGGAAACTTAAAATAAAAATAAAAAAACTTTTATGTATTTATAAAAGTGCAGAAAACTTGTCCTTACAATGCAAATACATATGAAAACTATGTTGTTATCTATTCCTAAGCAATCTATCATAACTCTTAAGCAACAGTTCAAAATTCTGATCATCGAACCATGTGATTGAAATCCATCTCTTTACGATCAGAATCAGCTTACTCTTCTTCCTTTTAAGGTTCCTTTCATTTCTTCGATTCTACAAAACATCAAAATGCAATTACATTACATCATGTATTATGAATCCCCAAATAGGAACTTAATAGAATTAGACAGTGGACTTTACCTGAAGTAGAGTCAAACTTTTTGACTTTACCATCCTTGCAATCTTTTAGGTAAATATGGCGGCTTCGCAACCAATGCCCCTTCTATTGGCAATAGAAATATATTGAATCTTTGGGAATGGTACACAAGACTATCTCAGACTTAGACTTTCTCTTTACCATTTGGTCAAACGACATGACCATGGCTGATCCCTTTCCATTGGGAAGAGAAAGCATTTTCTGGACTTCCAATGTTGCCATTGTCAATGTCCATGGAAGTTTGGGGGTAGATCTTCCAATCAAATTTTCTTTACCAGTGCGCCAAATCATTTCTGATTCAGTAGAAACAAGAAAATAGGTAAGATTGATAAGGGTCATGTTGTAATTTATCATATAGTAGTTCTTAACAAACTGACTTTACGACTCAGGAAGTGACTGAAGAACCAAGTCAACAACCAACTTCCTTTGATACATCGACTCGTAACATTCCCAACCTGTCAATGTGTGACTTCATCTCCAAGACATGTGCACACATCGACCTTCCATCTTGGTGTTTGCTAGCCAATAGGGTTTGAGTGACCTTAAACTTTTCAAGTCTTTGAACTTGTGGGTCAGGGAGAATTATTGGAGGAGGTGGAGGAAGTGAAGTATGATTTCGTGGAACATCATCTTCATGAGGAAAGCTTTTTCTAAAAGATTCGGGAAGATCATAGTTGTCAAAACTAGACATCTAAAGAGAGAACTTCAAGTTTAGTTGATTTAAGTCCTTAATATAACACCCAAAATGAAATATTAAGGCTAGGAACCAACACAATATTTTACAATTCTTAAGAGGGATGTCGTAATCCAACTGCAAAATATTTGAAGATAGGTAAATGTCGATTTACTGATTTCCACCATGAAAAACGAATTTGATTATTAAGTTTTAAATGAATTGAAATTCCTATATCTTTTGAGATTCATTGAACTTTTCAATGGCATGTTTAAATCTCTATTATGTCATTCAAGTTTGTGACTAGGATGTCGAGGATCAGAAACAAGGTGTGAATAACCATGCAAATTAGCCTGGTGCTCTCGATGTCATTTATCACCTAATCAATGAGCCGGTTAACCACACACACTCCAATGATTTATGAAAAACATCAAGCTACCTTTTGCCACACACTATCAGTTCCAGATTAGTGTGTCAGTTAACCATACGTGCTCCACTAACGACTTAACAAGGTGAAAAATGCAATTTCATGGGTTAGCACCAAATTCACATTTTTCCTAAGTAACTAAGATTGGGAATTTATAAGTGTTTAGTTACTTGGTGTTTTCATTATACTTTTAATGAAAATTAATGTCCTATCCTACCCGTTCAGCTAACGACCCTCCACCAGTCAAGGAAGTGGTGGGTGAGAGTGGACACCCATTAAACCGCCAATTTATAGGCAGTAACCTTATACCCCCTCCCCCTTATAGATCGGCTTTGTGAATGAGGTCTACTAACGGTAATACCGACTTTTACTTATACGTATAATACATTAAACTTTTAATATTATAACAGTATAAGGGTGTATTTTAAACTTTTAAAATACTAAGTGGTTTAATCTATTTATTTAAATTATACTCTTAATTTAATTAAAATTAAACCATGTCAGTATGGAATTATTAAGTCTCTTTTAATTAAACACTTTAATTAACTATTAATAAAGTCCATAAAGATGTAATATGAATTATTCAAAAAACATCAAGATGCTAAAACAAAATTAAAACTATTTAATTTATTGTTAAGTTATGAAAACTTTTCAAATAACTTTAGTTTTAGAATTCAATGTCTCATAAAAAAGCCTTTCAAATTCCAACACTTGTGGACAAGTTTTGTAACTCTTGAAAACTTTTTAAATTCCATAAAAGAGACTTTCCAAGGTACATAAATTGCGGGCAAGTTATGAAAATCTTCAAAGCCATTTATAACAAATTTTGTAACCTTTAAGACTCTTGGAATTTATAACTTACAAAGTTAATGAACGAGACTTTTTGTATCCATAACTTATGGAAGTTTCAAAACTCTTAAGATCATAACTTTTAAAAAAGACTTTTGAGTTCCAAAATTTTATGAAAATTTTTTTAACTCCTTAAAAACATTTAGAACAAACTTTTAAAGCAAATAAAATAATCATATCATTCTATCTTTTAATAAATTGACCTAATTCAACTCTTGTAGTAAAATGACTCAAATTTTACAAATAATTAGCTTTTCATCAAATCAAGTAATTATCTTGAAATTTGACAAACTTCATGTTCTTTTTGTATTTTTTATTCAACTTTGAAAATCAAACATTTGCATCAATATAACAGAAAACTACATATGTGTGACATCCCCAATTTCACGGCCAGAAAAGACAGATTTGTTTATGCTTTGTTTTTAAAATCAGAGTAATCTTTGAAAGAAAACAGTTGCGGAATTTGTTCCCAAAAAAACATATGATAAGAATTTATCAAAGCATTTCTTTAGAGAAACGTATTTTCATTATTTAACAAAATCTCGGGATGTCATGTTCAATACAGACCAACAGCATAAACAGAACAATTTGATCTTACAACAGTTATTTATAACTACTGGTCAATTATCCAAAATCTCTCGTCAAGTCCAACAACTTATACTCTTGTGTCATTACCTGTAATACAAAGAAAACTAAGTGGGTCAGGCTTGGGAGCCTGGTGAGCATATAGGGTTTTCAACCAACAATGTTATATCATATATATATATATATATATATATATATATATATATATATATATATATATATATATATATATATATGTACACACATTAGAACTCACATACATATACAATTTCACTATATGTAAGCAACTCTTATCACACCCCATCGATCCTCACAACGACACGATCTAAACTCTCGTATCTAAAATTTTCCTCTTTAGCTAATCCCTACTCACGGATCTAAAACTATCCTCTTCACCCGATCTATACTCATGGATCTAAAACTAACATTTTCACCTGATCCATACTCACGCATCTAAAACTAATCTTTTCCCTTGATCCATACTTGCGGATCTAAAACTACCTGATCCATACTCACGGATCTAAAACTAACCTCCTGATCTGATCCATACTCCCGGATCAATAATTGTACCCAATCCATACTCCCGGAATAGCGACAATTAACTATACCTTAATCCTGATCTGATCCATACTCGCGGATCAATAACTATGCCCAATTCATACTCCCGGACTAGGGACAATTAACTTAGTCTTAATCCATACTCCCTGACTAATAACAAGTTTTATCTCTTTACCTGATCCATAATCCCAGATCTAAAGCTAACCTCTTGATCTGATCCATACTCACGGATCTAAAACTACCCATGTCCTACCCAACATATTTGTAGTTACAAAATACATATACAGTTTAACTCATTAAAACCTATATAGTTCATCCATTCCACCAACATCTCAAATAAACCACAATATATAAACACATAGCACGTATTTCATAGCAAATACTTCGTACTTATGCGTTAGAAGAAAGTAACTATACACTCACTTGATTAGAAGATGATCGGACAGCGCTACGACTCTTGAAATAATCTTTTGCGACAAAACCGGGATGTTTTCCTCCAAAATCGGGCTTCATGCAGGCAGAGCTTCAGCTCGGGAATCTTTCTTCTCGGGATCTTCGGGGCTTCGAGACTTGCTTCGGGTCTCGGGAATGATACCGGGGCTTCGGGATATTTCTTGTACGAAAAACGAGGTAAAATGGGAGAAAGATGAGAGGAATTGAGCAAGGAACTCGGCTGCCATCGCACCCTTTATATAGGGGCTGATTCTTCGAACTACGTTGGGCGTAATTCTATGTTACGCTGGGCGTAACCCGGATAAGTCTGGTGACTCCTACCCCCCCTCCGGATAATATCGGATTTTATAATTAAAGTAAATACTTTAATTATTTAATAAACTTCAAAAACTCATATCATCCTCAAACGAGCTCCGTTTTCGACGTTCTTTATATCCCCTCGTAGGTGAGACTACGCTCTACAACTTTCGGTTAGACTCCGTCGGCTAATTTTGACTTTATTTTTATTATTTATTTTTAGTAGGCCGGGACAAGAAAACTCCGTTATAAATTCATAACTTCTTCATTCGACGTCCATTTTTGTCTTTCTTTTTACTGTTGCACTACTATCAACAAGATCTTCGATTCTCATTTAGATTGTTTCGGCTAAAAACTGCTCGATCTCAAATCGAGTATTCGGGCTGCATACCGCTAAGTCGAAACTTAGAAAAAACATAACTTCCTCATACGAAGTCAGATTTGTGTTGGATTAGTGTCTAAGTCCATAACTATTTTGGTATGTACTTGACCCGATGGTGCATGGTCCTTTTGGGTTGCCTTCACCAAAGCAACTTGATATGATGAATTATGGAGAGAAAGGATTAAATATGATTTATTAATATATTATGGGAATAATATATTAAAGGAGAAATCATATTGTTTAATTAGTATTAGTCAATAATTAATTGGTAATTAGTTTTGTGACTAAAATAGATTAATTAAACTTAAGGGACTGAAATTGTAATTATAAGATAATTGCAATTTGGGCCATGGATTGCCTTGTATTAAGGAGTGGACGAATTCTATGGGGAAGCCCATAAGAAATCGTCCAAGGCCTTAAGGAAAGGGGTCCATGGGTTGCTTAGGGCTTAAGCATCCAAATTTGGGTTTCCTTGTTAGATAACCCTAATTGCCTCACTATATATAGAACCCTTAAGGCTCAAAAACGTGGCTAAGACTTCTCTAGGGTTTGTAGACGGTTTTGGGCAGCCTCTATCCTCTCTCCTCTTCATCCTCTTGCTTATGGTGTTTGTGAACCATTAGAGGAGTGACATTTGTGACTCTAAGCTTTCTAAAGTCAATACAAGGAGATTTAGGATTGTTATTGCTACATAACAATCAAGGTAACATATTAAACCTATTTTTATGTTAATATGATTACTTGAATGCTAGAATTAGGGTTTATAGTCTTGGATAACTTGCGTGTACAATAGAGAAACCTAGATCCAAACATTAGGGTTTGTATGAGCACAGAGGATGTTCTTAGGACCAAAACCCATCAATTTGGACGTTCTTTTTATGCACGCTCACGGTTTAACAAACTCTACGACTTTCGTTTAGATCGCTAAGGATAAATATCGCTCTAACATAAATTCACTATTTACGTCGCACTATGTCGTGCCGGTTCTGTCGTGAAACTTCGACAAGTCATAACTTCTTCGTTATAACTCGGATTTTAGAGTTCTTTATATGTACGGAATCCTTGTAACCTATACTACAACTTAGTTAAGATTATTCATTCTAAATAATCTTCTATCAAAAGTCATTTTTGACGCTTATCATCTCTAAATTGACTAACCCTGATCTACAGGCGTTACAATTATCTCCCCCTTAGGATGATTACGTCCCGGAATCATCAACGAAATAGGACTTGCATAATGATTTCACACGTTATTTCTTCATCCAAGGTAATAACCGTAACTTCTATGTTTCCTTGAAAGAGTATTTAACTCTATGGCTTTCTTGGCCGCAGACGATGCCCAATCTTGTATCTACTTATCGTACTATGTTGTACTTTCAATTGTAACCTTCAAGTTACCAAATAAATCCTTATTGTGGACTCATTCCTCTTCTTTGGATAAATACTTTCCTTTATCTATTGCAACAGACTGATGGGTCGTGCTCTAATGACCTCTCGTCTCATGATGCAATGCTTAGATTTGATCCTTTTTAAATTTGAATTCAAGAATAGAATATACCTTCCTTCATACTCTAATGTGATATAACCACATTTTAAGATGTATCATGCCTAGCTACAAATTCCTTTATTAACGAGCGTGATACCAATGTTCGCATTGTCCTCAATCTTCTGACTTACGTCAGATGTTACTTCGAACTTGGTTCTCCGAGCCACGTAACAAACTCATTGTAGTCGGACTCAATTCGATATGACCACTAGGTTCAGAATAACAACCATCTTACTAGTCATTACCGAAACAATGGTAATGACATACTTGAATAAAGCAAAATCAATCACTAGCTTCTTGTAACCTTGTGATTTTCCCTGATCCAAGTGCGAGTCCTATGCTTCCGGTAGTATATGCATCTACTACCTTTCATACCTACTCGTACTCGTCCCAAGTATTGTCCCGCAATCAACCAAGTCACCATACAAGAAAATCATACGATCATTCAATACACCAAATAAAAAAACTAGGGTTTATATTATTTCCTTGAAACTATTACACAAAAGTTCAAGTTCAGCTTATACTATGCCTCTAATAGGCTACACCATAAGTTACTATTCACACTGCTGCTTCATAACTTGATCTTTGGATATAAAATCCTCATCCTTGATTCCTCGCGTTGTCATCTGCTTCATCAAGGATCATTTGAAATTCTGTTGCCTTTGGCTTTGGCAGCACATTTGGCTTTGTAATCTCTTCCCTTCCTGGGCAGTTTTGTTTGAATTGTCCTTCTTCACCACACTTAAAGCAGGCTTCTCTTTTGTTTGTGCATTCGCTGGCAAAATGACCAGTCTTCCTGCATTTGAAGCAGGTCATTTCTTTAGTACATCTCCCAATGTGCTTCCTCTTGCACTCATCACACCATTGTGCTTCTTCTTCAAACTTTTTCGAACCAGACTTCAAAAATTTTCTCTTCTCATCGGACCTTGAGGATCCTTCAAACTTTCTTTTCTCGCCAACTTCAACCGTGATGGCGGTTCTTCCCTTAATCATATCTTCAACAGACTTGGCAGCCCAGATAGCTGCTTCCAGAGTAAGTGCCTGACGCACTGGCACTGCATACTCCCATGGGAGTCCCTTTGTGTACCGGTCAAGTTTAGTCAGCTCATCTGGGACGATGCGCAAGGCAAACTCCATCTTGTATGTGAAGGCATTAGTGTATTCATCAACTGACATGCTGCCTTTTGTTAATGTCAAAAACTTGTTCTCCAACTCTAGCAGATTTTGGGCCGAGCAGAACTTGCGCTTGAATTGCACCAAGAACTCTTCCCAAGTCAGTTGCAGTGGCTCATTTGGGCTTAGGGTCTTCCCTAGAGTGTTCCACCAATGAACAACACCACCTCTGAACTGACATACTACAAACGAGGTCTGCAACTTGCCTCTGCAACCACACGTCATGAAGACTAGTTCCATTTCTGAGATCCAATCCATCACTCCAATCGGATCCTCTTTTCCAGTGAAGGTCGATGGTTTGCAAGTCAAAAAGTCTTTGTACTTGCATCCAAGTCCATCAATTTCTCCCTCTTGTTTGTTTTGTCTAACTAACGGTGGGTTGGCTTGACCAACAGTCCCACTGAAGTTACCTCCTTTCGAATGCCCTTCATTCAACACGGGCTGTTCAATCGGCATTCAAAGTTCTTCACGATTCTACCGAAGCAGACGTCTAGTTTCATCCGTTTGACCATCCAACATCGTCTGAATCATCAATTGTACACCAGCCATTGTTATTGGCTCAAGTGATGCTGCTACAACAGGTTCTCGCTCAACCATAGGTGGTTGATTCCTGTCTTCGTTCACATTTGCAACTCCACTTCGGGTTCTTACCATTTTTGATCTACACACCGAATAAGATGAATTTAGATCGTCATTCACGGTAGATATTTAAATCATCCTTATCACTCCAAAACGTTTACATGCTAGTTCTAATATCATAGTCATACGCTTAGAATCCTAAACACATAAGGTTTCCAGATCCGGTCGGCAACAGACCATAGATCCGAACAGATAATAGCATCAATTTAGCTATCACACAAAACATTTAGCACATAAAAGCATTTTAGGCATCATTCCTATTATAAACTAGTGCTTGTGTCAATTTAGGTGTACAACCTAACATATTTTAGACACACTCCTCATAATCATTACTTAGCATTCTAAGTTTAAGACTCGAAATTTCCTACAAATTCCTAGTTCGCTTAAACTAATGCTCTGATACCAACTGTGACATCCCCAATTTCACGGCCAGAAAAGACCAATTTGTTTATGCTTTGTTTTTAAAATCAGAGTAATCTTTGAAAGAAAATAGTTGTGGAATTTGTTCCCAAAACAAAATATGATAAGAATTCATCAAAGCATTTCTTTAAAGAAACGTATTTTCATTATTTAACAAAATCTCGGGATGTCGTGCTCAATACAGACTAAAAGCATAAAAAGAACAATTTGACCTTACAATAGTTATTTATAACTACTGGTCAACTATCCAAAATCTCTTGTCAAGTCCACCAACTTATACTCTTGTGTCATTACCTGTAATACAAAGAAAACTAAGTGGGTCAGGCTTGGGAGCCTGGTGAGCATATAGGGTTTTCAACCCACAATGTTATATAATATATATATATATATATATATATATATATATATATATATATATATATATACAAACACATTAGAACTCACATACATATACAATTTCACTATATGTAAGCAATTGTTATCACACCCCATCGATCCTCACAACGACACGATCTAAACTCTCGTATCTAAAATTTTCCTCTTTAGCTAATCCCTACTCACGGATCTAAAACTATCCTCTTCACCCGATCCATACTCACAGATCTAAAACTAACCTTTTCACCTGATCCATACTCACGGATCTAAAACTAATCTTTTCCCCTGATCCATAGTCGCGGATCTAAAACTACCTGATCCATACTCACGGATCTAAAACTAACCTCCTGATTTGATCCATACTCCCGGATCAATAATTGTACCCAATCCATACTCCCGGAATAGCGACAATTAACTATACCTTAATCCTGATCTGATCCATACTCGCGGATCAATAACTGTGCCCAATCCATACTCCCGGACTAGGGACAATTAACTTAGTCTTAATCCATACTCCCAGACTAATAACAGGTTTTATCTCTTTACCTGATTGTCACACCCCCAAACCTGAACGGCGGAAACGTTCGGGGGCAGATGACTTCATGTGGTAACGTAACAAATGAATACATAGTAAAGAAAGCAATACAACCATCATATATATAATTGAAAGTTTACATTTGTCTAAAGTTACATGTTCAAAACCAATTACAATATGATGTCAAAAATACGAGATTTAACTGGCTCCGCAGCATCCCTTCATCAAAAGCGTAATGAATACCTGAAATTACTGATTTCCTGGGACATACAAGTAATTTTGAAAGAGTAGATCAACATTTAAGCTGGTGAGTTTCATAAGTATTTAAGTGACAATGTTTGTATGAAATGAAATGTTTTGTCTTTGTTTGTTTGTGTTTAGAAAATCCTATATTTTCTACTAGTATAAAAGTAGCCTTCACTCAAGACCAATGTTTGTTTCTAAAATGTATGTAAGTGTAAAATAACCAATGTGTTTGAAAAACCTAGTAAATCAATGCATTTTTAATACCCCATGTGAGTTTTATAACCATACTATTGACTCGGAATGCCTATACACAACGTTCTTCAGGCGTTGGAATGTTATGATGTTTGTCACCCCAAACGGTGGACTGCAGCTAACAGTCAGGGCGCGGGTTGTCAAGCCCGTATAGATCTATACACAAACACCATGCTCCCCCTCCAAGGGATTCTGGTATATAATATAGGACTTGAAATGTGTACTCGAACATACATGAAGTTAGTGTCTCACAAAACCGTGGTATAAAAACAAATCTACTTGTTAAAATGTTACGTTTGTTCTTGTACACAAAAGTGACTTCTTGAAATTCATGTTTCTAGTACATAAGAGTTAGAAATTTGTTCGTAAAACTATACCTATTATAGTTTTCTAAAAGTATGTCTCGTTTGTTTAGAAATACCTAGAAAAGAAATCATTTGCTATGAAAGCATAGATTTTTGGTGTAGAGTCTAAGATAGAAAAGTATACAAATAATCTAAGAAAAGTTTAGTTTATACATGCATTACAACAAATTTATATTTCAAAAGATAGAATGCTATTTTAACATATGTTATATATATATATGAAAGTTCCTTAAAAGTTTGTAAATCGCATGTGATTTGAATATATGAAAGCATATAAAAGAGTTCTTTATGTAACACACGATAATACTCGTGCGTTTTACTCGTAATCCCCCCCTTGAAAGCATATAAAAGAATTTATAGAATATTTAAAAGGTAAATTAAGGGGTATGAATTCACTTGAAAGTTTGGAGATAGCGAGATGGAAAACCGGGCAGAGTTTTGTCTCGGGAAACGAATTTTTCTCGGGATTCTTGGGAATCTCGGGAGTGAAATCGACCCTCGGGACTTGAGCAAAAAGACCAGAGCTTCGGGTTTGAACGAGCACGGAAAACGAGGCAAGATTGTGAGAGAAAGGAGAGAAATGAGCATTTTTCTCGGAAGCCCTCGCATTCTATTTATAGGAGGGTCTGAGAAGCCTCGTACGCAGGGCGTACGCTCGTACGCAGCGCGTACGCATACGTCATGCATGACCGAAGCCTCGACTGCCTCGGTTTCGGATGGGACGTTTCAGTCTGTCGGGTCGGATGGGACGGCGGGTCGGACGGGTCGGTAGCCTCGCATAGGGCGACGTGGACGATCCGAGGCCAAGTCTCTCGGGTACGCAGGGCGTACAGGGGTACGCAGCGCGTACCTCGGATGAGGACGGTGACTCCTCTTCGGATAATGCTTGAATTTTGAATTAAATAAATATATAATTTATTTAATAAACTTCAAAAATTCATATCTTCTTCATACGAACTCCGTTTTTGATGGTCTTTATATCCACACGTAGGTGAGACTACGCTCTACAACTTTCGTTTAGACTCCATTGGCAAATTCCGAAATTATTTTTATTATTTATTTTATAACTCATCGTGTTTAAGGAATTTCTTCAAAAATTCATAACTTCTTTATCTGACGTCGGTTTTTGCCAGACTTTTTACCGCTGAAATACCATTGTCGAGACCTTCGATTCTTGTTTAGGTCATTCTGGCCAAAAGTCGCTCGATCTCCGATTCGAGTTTTTAGCTGTCTGTTGCTAAGCTGAACTTGGAAAAATCATAACTTCAATATATGAAGTCGGATTTGGGCGTTCTTTTTACGTACGATCATGGTTTAAAGACATTTAAACATAGAAGGAATTTAAATAGAACTATTTGTACATTTTATTATGAAAGTAAATTTTATTACTCAAAAGTGGTTACAATACTTGACCCTTTTAGGTCATTACAAAGAGTTGAAATATCGGGTTGTCACATCATCCCCCTGTTAGAGAGAATTTCGTCCTGAAATTTAAAGTAGTAAAGATACTAGTGAACATGAAAGAGATGAGGGTACTTTTGTTTCATCTGATCTTCGCATTCCCTTGTGAATTCAGGTCCCCGCTTGGCGTTCCAGCGAACCTTCACGATGGGTATGCGACTTTGTTTTGTTTGTTTGACCTCTCGGTCCATGATTTCTACTGGTTCTTCCACAAAGTTGAGGCTCTCGTTGATCTCGATCTCGTCGAGTGGAATAACAAGAGTCTCGTCGGACAGACACTTTTTCAAGTTTGAGACGTGGAAGGTTGGATGGATGTTACTAAGTTCGCGCGGTAGGTTAAGCTTGTAAGCCACAGGGCCGATTCTGGCAAGAATCTTGAAAGGCCCTATGTATCTTGGATTTAGTTTCCCACGCTTTCCAAAGTATATTAAACCCTTCCATGGTGAGACCTTTAATAAGACGTGGTCTCCTACCTGGAATTCCAAAGGTTTCCTCCTTTGGTCAGCGTAGCTTTTTTGTCGGTCTCTAGAGGCTTTCAATCGTTCACGAATCTGAACGATCTTCTCTGTCGTTTCTCGTATGATTTCCGGACCGGTGAGAGTGCTTTCAGGAACTCTTCCTCTAGCTAACTGGGTATCGCCAACTTCAGTCCAGCACAGAGGGGATCTGCACTTTCGACCATAGAGGGCTTCAAACGGAGCAGCCTTTATGCTTGTATGATAACTATTGTTGTATGAAAATTCGACAAGGGGTAAATGGATATCCCATGCCTTTCCAAAGTCAATCACACAGGCTCTCAGCATATCTTCTAAAGTTTGTATTGTTCTCTCACTTTGTCCGTCTGTTTGTGGGTGGTAGGTTGTACTCATGTCTAGCCTAGTTCCCAGGGAACTTTGTAGTGACTGCCAAAATCTTGAAGTGAATCTACTATCTCTATCGGAGATAATGGATATCGGAACACCATGCAGTCGCACTACTTCCCTTAAGTAAGTTCTTGTAAGCTTCTCCATTTTGTCAGTCTCCTTGATGGGTAGGAAATGCGCGGATTTGGTCAATCTGTCGACAATGACCCATATGGTATCGAGTCCACTTGTCGTCTTGGGTAACTTGGTTATGAAATCCATAGTAATCCGCTCCCACTTCCATTCTGGTATCTTTGGTTGTTGTAGTAATCCTGACGGTTTCTGATACTCGACCTTAACCTTAGCGCAAGTAAGACATTTACTCACGAAGGTAGCAATTTCTGCTTTCATGTTAGGCCACCAGTACAGTTTCTTAAGATCTAGATACATTTTATTTGAACCCGGGTGAATGGAATATCTTGAGTTGTGAGCTTCGGTCATGACTACGTTTCTAAAACCACCATGTTTCGGGGTCCAGATTCGGTCCATGAGATAGTAGGCTCCGCCACCCTTGACTTCAAGATTCTTTTCCATTCCTCTCAGGGATTCACCCGCCACATTTTCAGGTTGCAAAGCTCCCATTTGTGCCTCCTTAATTTGTGTGGATAAGTGGGAATGGATAGTCATAGTCAGAGATTTGACCCTCCGACCAGTGTATTCTTTTCGACTGAGGGCGTCAGCTACTACGTTGGCCTTGCCAGGGTGATAACGAATTTCGCATTCGTAGTCATTTAGTAACTTAACCCATCGTCGTTGTCGCATGTTGAGTTCCTTTTGATCGAAAATGTATTGAAGGCTCTTGTGATCGGTGAAAATAGTACTCTTTGTTCCGTATAAGTAGTGCCTCCAGATCTTTAGAGCAAATATCACTGCTCCTAACTCGAGATCGTGTGTCGTATAGTTCACTTCGTGTGTCTTAAGCTGTCGGGAGGCATAAGCGATAACCTTCCCTCTCTGCATAAGAACACAACCAAGTCCTTGATTTGACGCATCGCAATACACTACGAAGTCTTCTATCCATTCGGGGAGGGATAGTATCGGTGCGGTGCACAAGGCCTGCTTTAGTGTCTGGAATGCCTTCTCTTGTTTCGCTTCCCAGTCAAAGGCCACGCCTTTCTGGGTTAATGAAGTAAGAGGTTTCGCAATGCTCGAAAAGTTCTTTATGAACCTGCGATAGTAGCCAGCTAGACCTAGAAATTGACGAATTTCTGTAGGTGTCTTTGGTGCCGACCAGTTCTCAATGGCCTTAATTTTGGAGGGGTCCACGTGTACAACTTTCTCGCTAACAACGTGGCCTAAAAATTCGACTCTTCGAATCCAAAATTCGCATTTAGAGAACTTTGCATAGAGTTTCTCCGTTCGCAGTGTTTCTAGGACTTTTCGTAGGTGCTGACTATGCTCTTCCTCACTTCGGGAGTAGACAAGTATATCATCGATAAAGACGATGACGAACTGATCCAATTAAGGACGGAATACCCTATTCATTAGGTCCATAAATACTGCTGGTGCATTGGTTAATCTGAACAGCATCACTACAAATTCGTAGTGTCCATAACGAGTTCGGAAAGCTGCCTTAGGAATATCCCCCTCTAGAACTCGTAGGTGGTGATATCCGGATCGTAGATCTATCTTTGAGAAGTAGTTCGCTCCTTGAAGTTGATCGAATAGGTCTTCAATACGGGGTAGAGGATAGCGGTTCTTGACAGTAAGTTTGTTCAGCTCTCTGTAGTCGATGCACATACGGAACGATCCGTCTTTCTTCTTTACAAACAAGACCGGTGCTCCCCAAGGTGAGAAACTTGGTCTTATGAATCCTTTTTGAAGGAGTTCATTAAGTTGACTGGAAAGTTCCTGCATCTCTGCTGGTGCGAGACGATAAGGCGACTTCGCTACTGGGGTAGCCCCTGGAACTAAGTCGATTCTGAACTCGACTTGGCGTTGCGGTGGTAATCCTGGTAGTTCTTCTGGAAAGATATCGGGAAAGTCGCGTACTACCGAGATGCCCTTGATGCCTTTAGTTCTTGACTTGTATCAACGATGTGCGCTAGGAATGCTCGACAATCCTTCCGCAAGCACTTGCGAGCTTGGATGCACGAAATGATGCGAAGATTTGTACTAGATTTGTCGCCGTAGATAGCTAATGTTTCGTTGTTAGGGAGATTAAGACGGACTGCTTTCTCAAAGCACATGATGTCGGCGCGAAGAAGACTCAACCAATCCATGCCGACTATGACGTCGAAACTTTTAATTTGGACCGGCATGAGATTGATTGGGAAAGAATGGCCGTCTAAAGTTAACGTACAACCCATGTATATGCAGTTAGTGTTTTCGGTTTTTCCATTGGCCATCTCTACAGTGAATGATTTTTCTAACTTGCTAGGTTTAGGTTTAAGTAAATGAATAAAGTTTTGACTCACGAAGCTTCTCTCCGCTCCACTATCGAATAATATGCATGCATATGAATTATCGAGAAGGAACGTACCAGCAACTACAGTTGGGTCAGCTACAGCTTCGTCGTGGCCTATTGCCAAAACTCGTCCCACACCTCCGGTGCCTGCTGCCTTAGGACAGTTCCTCTTGTAGTGGACCACCTCGCCACAACCGTAGCAAGTCTGTCCTACACCCGCACTGGGAACTTGAGTGATCGGCTTTGCGGGGTCTTTGCAGAAACGGGCTGTGTGTCCCTTTCTGTTGCAGTTGGCGCACTGCATTTCCCGACAAGGTCCATGGTGGTGGTAAGTGCATTTGGTGCACTTTGGATGGTTACCTACATAAGGCTTTGTTGGGTAGGTATTTGTAGGAGCTGTAGTAGGTACAGTGGCAGCATTTACTGAAACCAATTGTTTCTTTGCGGGCTCTTGGGAAGACCCACCCTTCCCTTTATTCCATACCCTCTTCTTGCTATAGTTGTTGTTGTTGTTGTTGTTGTTGTTGTTGTTGTTGTAGTTGTTGTTGTTGTTTCCTTTCTATGGTTCTGGTGCAGAAGTGGTTGAGTTCTGATGACCTCCGTAGTCAATCAGAGATTGTGCCAGTTCCTTAGCACTTTCAAAGGTGTCAGGTTTGGAAGCTAACACGCTTGATCGTATTTGGGGCGTCAGTCCCCAGATGTACCTTTCTATTTTCTTGCTCTCGGGAGCAATCATATCTAGACAAAGGATTGCCAGCTCGCAGAATCTGTTGGTATAAGTAGCGATGTCGATACCAGCCATTCCGAGAGTCCATAGTTCGTGTTCTAGCTTTTGAATCTCTCCCCGTGGGCAGTATTCTCTCATCATCATGGCTTTTAGGCTCTCCCAGCTTATGGAGTTTGCCACTATCAGGGTAAGTACTTTAACGTGGCCATTCCACCAAGTTAAAGCTTTATCCATAAGGGTGAAAGTTGCAAATTTGACTTTGCTGTGCTCGGGACAAGAGCAGATTTCAAAGACTGCCTCCGTCCTTTTAATCCACTGCCTCAGGGCCATCACACCACCAGTTCCATAAAATATCCGGGGCTTGGCATTGGTGAAGTCCTTATAGGTGCATTCTCGAGGTGGTCCATGACTCTCGCCATGGTTGGTTAGGTGTGTGCCAGATCCCGAGCCATTAGTACTCGAGTTATTTATCTGTGACATGGCAGCTGCCACCGCTGCGGTGACTGCTGCTTGAAACATAACAACATCAAATTGAGGTGGTGGAGGTGGTGGTGGTACTGGTGCTTCCCCACCGTTGTTTCGCCTTGGATTTATACGCGGAGGCATCATTCAACTATAGGTTGAAAAGATAAGGATAAGAATTTCATAGAATAGAAAATGTATGTGTCTCATGAACTAAATCGCTATAGTTCAACAACAGATGATAGTATGAGTCTTAAAATAGAAGAATGAAAGTTATTTGTAAGACTGAAGGTATGAAACAAGTATTTGGTTTCACAAAGACCATTCAAGGTTCGAACGAAATACTTAACATAGTAGTAATAGTGTCACTTACATTAATATAAAAGTCGTTACAACGATCATGAAAATTTGACCCCTATAAGGGTCTCCGATTACAAAGTTCGAGAAATTTAAAGACTTTTAGCCGAGGTCCTAAGCTATAACAAAATTTGAGTCCTTGACAAGCACTACTTGCGTCGTAGGTTGCGCTTGGAGCTTGACTCCGCATCTGATTGCTTCGACTCCATTAGACGCCTATCAAAAGCGGCTTGTTGTTCCCTCAGTTCGGCGAGGGCTGCAATCATTTGCGCTTGAAATGCTTCACTTTGGAGTTGAGCATTGTCTTGTATCTTGTTCAGCCTACGGATGTCAGAAGTGTGAACCTGCACTTCCACGTTGACATCCCGGAGTCGACTAGCTTGAACTCCAGATTGATAGGACTGATTGGCTAACTTACCCACCATTACCGGGAGTGCTCGATCAGCCGAACCTCCGCCTCGGACATCATAGAAGTCTCGGCACATGCTGTAGGGAGGGCGTAGGTTTTGCTGTTGGCTCCAATGGTGGAGGTGACTTCCCCAGACGGGAGTCGGTCCTTGAAAGTTCCTTACGAAGACGGGAGGTTGAATGGGTGGTGGATCGATAACTTCCGGCTCTGAGTCGGTACCGAAGTCATCACCCACTTCTATGGGTTCCTCGTCCTCTTCGGGATCATCTTCGATCCATCCTCCGTTGCCTTGGTTGGGAAAGTAGGGGTCGCCAGGGTGGTGAAATCCAGCCATTTGACTGTACGAGAAATAGGGTTATAAGAATTGAATAGAGTTGAAACATGCAAAACATGTAAGTTAAACTAGTTTAGATAGCAAATACTCCTATAGTTTTTTTAAATTCTTGTGTTTGATTCTTGTAATGGTTTGGTAAGTTTTGACTTGTTGCTTGCTACGATCATTCCTCGATATACGTTGGTCCAATCTCGGGTAAATATAGTTGATCACGCTATATTTGTCCAAAATCTGATTACATATATCTAGTCTCAATCGTAGTGTCAACTAGTCTAAATACTTGTATAGTTGGATAACATGAAAATAATTTGTTGTATGCATGTAATTGTACTTAAATGAACTATCAATTTAAGTTAAACGTAACGCTGCTTAAGCGTAAAAAGAAAAAAAATTGTTTTGTCAGAGAGTATTAGTCCCTTAAGCATTTATAGTTTGTATATCTTATGTGGTTCGATATACTTAGTTCACTATAAACATTGCTCTGATACCATTTGTAACATCCCCCTCTGGCACGTATCACAATATTGTCCGCTTTGGGCCACTCGGCACGAGGACTTCCCAGGGGGTCACCCATCCTGGTACTACTCCTGCCCGAGCACGCTTAACTGCAGAGTTCTTATGGGATCTGCTGCCCTCACGGCTTTAAAACGCGTTGTGACAAGGAAGGTATCCACACCCCTTTATAAGGAAATGTTTCGTTCTCCTTCCTAGCCGATGTGGGATCAGATCTAACCCACTTTCACCCCCCCATTATAGGGTTCAACGTCCCCGTCGAACACATCGACCCGTGCCCTAGCTCTGATACCATTTGTAACATCCCCCACTGGCACGTATCACAATATTGTCTGCTTTGGGCCACTCGGCACGAGGACTTCCCAGGGGGTCACCCATCTTGCTACTACTCCCGCCCGAGCACGCTTAACTGCAGAGTTCTTATGGGATCTGCTGCCCTCACGACTTTAAAACGCATTGTGATAGGGAAGGTATCCACACCCCGTATAAGGAATGCTTAGTTCTCCTTCCCAGCCGATGTGGGATCAGATCTAACCCACTTTCACCCCCCATTATAGGGTTCGACGTCCCCGTCGAACACATCGACCCGTGCCCTGGCTCTGATACCAATCTGTCACACCCCGAAACCTGAACGGCGGAAACGTTCAGGGGCGGATGACTTCATGTGGTAACATAACAAATGAATACATAGTAAAGAAAGCAATACAACCATCATATATATAATTGAAAGTTTACATTTGTCTAAAGTTACATGTTGAAAACCAATTACAATATGATGTCAAAAATACGAGATTTAACTGGCGTCGCAGCATCCCTTCATCAAAAGCGTAATGAATACCTGAAATTACTGATTTCCAGGGACATACAAGTAATTTTGAAAGAGTAGATCAGCATTTAAGCTGGTGAGTTTCATAAGTATTTAAGTGACAATGTTTGTATGAAATGAAATGTTTTGAAAAACCTAGTAAATCAATGCATTTTTAATACCCCATGTGAGTTTTATAACCATACTATTGACTCGCAATGCCTATACACAACGTTCTTCAGGCGTTGGAATGTTATGACGTTTGTCACCCCAAACGGTGGACTGCAGCTAACAGTCAGGGCGCGGGTAGTCAAGCCCGTATAGATCTATACACAAACACCATGCTCCCCCTCCAAGGGATTCTGGTATATAATACAGGACTTGAAATGTGTACTCGAACGTACATGAAGTTAGTGTCTCACAAAACCGTGGTATAAAAACAGATCTACTTGTTAAAATGTTACGTTTGTTCTTGTACACAAAAGTGACTTCTTGAAATTCATGTTTCTAGTACATAAGAGTTAGAAATTTGTTCGTAAAACTATACCTATTATAGTTTTCTAAAAGTATGTCTCGTTTGTTTAGAAATACCTAGAAAAGAAATCATTTGCTATGAAAGCATAGATTTTTGGTGTAGAGTCTAAGATAGAAAAGTATACAAATAATCTAAGAAAAGTTTAGTTTATACATGCATTACAACAAATTTATATTTCAAAAGATAGAATGCTATTTTAACATATGTTATATATATGAAAGTTCCTTAAAAGTTTGTAAATCGCATGTGATTTGAATATATGAAAGCATATAAAAGAGATCTTTATGTAACACACGATAATACTCGTGTGTTTTACTCGTAATCCCCCCTTGAAAGCATATAAAAGAATTTATAGAATATTTACAAGGTAAATTAAGGGGTATGAACTCACTTGAAAGTTTGGAGATAGCGAGATGGAAAACCGGGCAGAATTTCGTCTCGAGAAACGGACTTTTCTCGGGATTCCCGGGAGTAAAATCGACCATTGGGACTTGAGCAAAAAGACCAGAGCTTCGAGTTTGAACGGGCACGGAAAACGAGGCAAGATTGTGAGAGAAAGGAGAGAAATGAGCATTTTTCTCGGAAGCCCTCGCATTCTATTTATAGGAGGGTCTGAGAAGCCTCGTACGCGGGGCGTACACTCGTACGCAGCGCGTACGCGTACGTCATGCATGACCGAAGCCTCGACTGCCTCGGCTTCGGATGGGACGGATCAGTCTGTCGGGTTGGATGGGACGGCGGGTCGGACGGGTCGGTAGCCTCGCATAGGGCAACGTGGACGATCCGAGGCCAAGTCTCTTGGGTACGCAGGGCGTACAGGGGTACGCAGCGCGTACCTCGGATGAGGACGGTGACTCCTCTTCGGATAATGCTTGAATTTTGAATTAAATAAATATATAATTTATTTAATAAAATTCAAATATTCATATCTT
This sequence comes from Lactuca sativa, assembly GCF_002870075.4. Taxonomy (NCBI): domain Eukaryota; kingdom Viridiplantae; phylum Streptophyta; class Magnoliopsida; order Asterales; family Asteraceae; genus Lactuca; species Lactuca sativa. The sequence continues at coordinate 179,418,632 of NC_056626.2, read as the reverse complement.
CTTCATACGAACTCCGTTTTCGATGGTCTTTATATCCATGCGTAGGTGAGACTACGCTCTACAACTTTCGTTTAGACTCCGTTGGCAAATTCCAAAATTATTTTTATTATTTATTTTATAACTCATCGTGCTTAAGGAATTTCTTCAAAAATTCATAACTTCTTTATCTGACGTCGGTTTTTGCCAGACTTTTTACCGCTGAAATACCATTGTCGAAACCTTCGATTCTCGTTTAGGTCATTTCGGCCAAAAGTCGCTCGATCTCCGATTCGAGTTTTTAGCTGTCTGTTGCTAAGCTGAACTTGGAAAAATCATAACTTCAATATATGAAGTCGGATTTGGGCGTTCTTTTTACGTACGATCATGGTTTAAAGACATTTAAACATAGAAGGAATTTAAATAGAACTATTTGTACATTTTATTATGAAAGTAAATTTTATTACTCAAAAGTGGTTACAATACTTGACCCTTTTAGGTCATTACAAAGAATTGAAATATCAGGTTGTCACACTAAGCCATAATCCCAGATCTAAAACTAACCTCTTGATCTGATCCATACTCACAGATCTAAAACTACCCATGTCCTACCCAACATATTTGTAGTTACAAAATACATATATAGTTTAACTCATTAAAACCTATATAGTTCATCCATTTCACCAACATCTCAAATGAACCACAATATATAAACACATAGCATGTATTTCATAGCAAATACTTCGTACTTATGCGGTAGAAGAAAGTAACTATACACTCACTTGATTAGAAGATGATCGGACAACGCTATGGCTCTTGAAATAATCTCTTGTGACGAAACCGGGATGTTTTCCTCAAAAACCGGGCTTCACGCTGGCAGAGCTTCGGCTAGGGAATCTTTCTTCTCGGGATCTTCGGGGCTTTGGGACTTGCTTCGGGTCTCGAGAATGATATCGGGGCTTTGGGGTATTTCGTGCACGAAAAACACGGTAAAATGGGAGAGAGAGGAGAGGAATTGAGCAAGGAACTCGGCTGCCCTCGCACCCTTTATATAGGAGCTGATTCTTTGAACTACACTGGGCGTAACCCGGATAAGTCCGGTGACTCCCCCCCCCCCCCCATTCGGATAATATCGGATTTTATAATTAAATCAAATACTTTAATTATTTAATAAACTTCAAAAACTCATATCATCCTCAAACGAGCTCCATTTTCGACGTTCTTTATATACCCCGCGTAGGTGAGGCTATGCTCTACAACTTTCGTTTAGACTCCGTCGGTTGATTTTGAGTTTATTTTTAGTAGGCTGGGACAAGAAAACTCCGTTATAAATTCATAACTTCTTCATCTGACGTCCGTTTTCGTCTTTCTTTTTACCGTTGCACTACTATCAACAAGATCTTCGATTCTCGTTTAGATTGTTTCGGCTAAAAACCGCTCGATCTCAAATCGATTATTCTGGCTGCGTATCACTAAGTCGAAACTTAGAAAAATCATAACTTCCTAATACAAAGTCAGATTTGGACGTTCTTTTTATGCACGCTCACGATTTAACAAACTCTATGACTTTCGTTTAGATCGCTAAGGCTAAATATCGCTCTAACGTAAATTTACTATTTACGTCGCGTTGTGTCGTGCCGGTTCAGTCGCGAAACTTCGACAAGTCATAACTTCTTCGTTATAACTCAGATTTCAGCGTTCTTTATATGTACGAAATCCTTGTAACTTACACTACAACTTAGTTAAGATTATTCATTCTAAATAATCTTCTATGAATAAGTCATTTTTGACGCTTATCGTCTTTAAATTGACTAACCCTGATCTACGGGCATTACAACATGGCTCTGATACCACTATTGGGTTTTAGTATACTACAACATCATGTGGTTCACATACAACCCTAGATGCTTTGGATCTATGTTTTCTCTAATTATACATGCATTATTTTTGCCAAAGCATCAAGCCTACAACTAGCATACAATTGACATAAACTACAATAAAATACTAGTTAGGAGTTTACCCCTTTATGTAGCTTGTAGAACTTGTTGTATTTGGCCTTTAAGAACTTAGCATCCCAAGTGTGATGCATGAAACGGTTCACAACACACCTATGACAAAGGAGAACTTGAGAGGGTGTTGCTAGTGCCAACATCGCCTCTAATGAACTCCAAGAACTCTAGTGTATGATTGTGCGTGCTAAGGGAGTCCTTTTATTGTGTGGCAAAGTCTAGGGTTACATCCATGCAGACCCTAATGCGCATGACCTTTCATATTACTTAGGCTCCATGGGTTAAACCTCCATGGACTACTATATTGGTTTAGTCCATTGTAAATAACAATTGGCCCACACTATAAGAATCATTGATTTACCAAATCAATCCCCATATATGTAATTAGTCTCATTTGATCACATAATTAATTCCAAATTAATTCTTGATCAATACTAATTAAATAATATGATTTTATATTAATATATTATAACTTAAAATATTTTAATAAATCATAAGTAACCTCTTACTCAAGTATCCATACTATCAAATTGTCCTGGTGATATGCAACCCGAAATGGACCATGCTACTCTCGGGTCAAGTACATACCAATTATAGTTATAGGCTTAGACACATAATCCAACAGTTTGTAAGGTACCTCTCTCTATAATTAGAGAGGGGGTGCTGATTTTATTTGCGTGCACCAAAATGTAGTCTCTCTTTAGCTATAGAGAATGGGGGAGTTATCTCTCTCAACCCTTGTGTTCCTTATTGTAATATTTTCTCTCTTTCTAGTAAAGCATTGGATTACTCATCTTCTTATGTTTTTCATATGTTTATTATCGTTGAATTTCAAGATCGTATTATTCCACACAAGCCGATTGTCAAAACGGGATCGTATTATTCCACCATGAAAAACGAACTAATTTATTAGGTTTTAATTGGATTTGAAACTCCTAGATCTTTGAGATTCATTGAACTTTCAATGGCATATTTCAATCTCGAGTGTGCCCTTCAGGTTTTGTGACTGGGATGCCGAGGATCACAAAACAAGGTGTGAATAACCATGCAAATATACTTGGTACCCTTAATATTTACCCCTCAATCGATGTGCTGGTTAACCACACACGCTCCATCGATACTATGATAAATATTAAGTTACCCTTTGCCTACCTTGTTAAATACGAGTTAGTGTGCCGGTTAACCACACACGCTCCACTAACCGACTTAAACAAAGTGCAAAGTGTAATTTCATGGATTAGCACCTTATTCATATTTTCCTAAAGTAACTAAGATTGGGAATTATAAAAAACATTTAGTTACTTTATATTTATCATTAATACTTTTAATGAAGGGAGAATTATAGTCTTTGTCTTACCCGTTCGGCTAACGACCCTCCACCGGTCAAGGAAGTGGTGGGTGAGAGTGGACACCCATTAAACTGCCATTTTATAGGCAGTAACCTTATACCCCCTTATAGACCGGCTTCGTGAATGAGGCCTACTAATGGTAAGACTGACTTGCTCTTATACATATATAAATATTATTAACTTATAATATTATAAAGTATAAGGGTTGAATTTTAACTCTTTAAAATTCTAAAGGCTTAACTTGGAATTAAAGTATTCATAAAAGAAAACTTTTCAAATTCCAAAACTTGAGGGCAAGTTTTGAAACTATTCAAAACTCTTGGATTTTCATAGTTTATGAGTTTTAATTAAAGTATTAAAACTTTTAATGAGGAGACTCTTGGACATCCATAACTTGAGGACAAGTTATGGAGCCATTAAAACTATTTATAAGAAAAGACTCTTCATTTTTTTATAACCTAAGGCACTTTTATGAGTTTTTAAGATTCATAAATGTGACTTTTCATATAACTTGAGGACAAGTTACAAAAACACATTTTATGAACAACTTTTAGATTAATTTGGATTGAAAACATCTAACACATATTTTTCATTAATCTAAAAAATAACTCATAAAACAAGGAAACATAAAACTTTTGGTAATCCATAACTTATGGAGTTAAATGTTTGTTTTATGATGAAACTTTTCATGTTCCATAACTTAATAATAAGTTATGGAATTCTTTAAAACATTAACACCAAATTTTGTAACTCCATAAAAACTTTGAATCAATTTTTTTTAAGCATTTTCAGATCCATAACTTATGGAGGTTTCAAAAAACTCTTTAGATCAAACTTTTAAAACTAATAAAGTAATCATATCATTTTATCCTTTACTAAATTTGACCTAATTCAACTCATATAGCAAATGATTCAAATTTTACAAATAATTAGTTTTTCACAAGAAAAAGTAATTATCTTAAAATTTGATAAACGTAATGTTTTTTTTCCTTTTTTTTCAACTTTGAAAATAAAACATTTGCATCAATATAACAGAAAACAACCTATGGCTCCGATACCACTGTTGGGTTTTGAGCATTCTAACACTCCTATGGTGTACATGCAACCCTATAAACCTTGGATCTATGTTTTCTCTATTATACATGCAAATAAGAACTTTCCAAGGCTTAAATCCTAACTAGCATATTATGAAGCAACTATACTACAAAGACTAGTTAGATGACATACCTTTTGGTGTAGCTTGATGTCTTCAAGCTTTAAGAGCTTAGCCCCAATAGTGTGGAAGCCTCAAGTGGAATCACAAATCACCAAAACACCTTGGAAGACTTTAGAGAATATGGATACTTGGCTCTCTCTAGTGAAATCGGCTAGCTCTTTTTAGTGTACCCATACTAGTGCCAATATCACCAACCAATGACATCTTTATATAGTATGGAGACTAGGGTTAAACCCATGACCTTTCATTTCATATGATCTATGGGTTAAACACTCCATGGACTATCCATGAAAGCTTAGCCCAACCTAAATGAACTTGGCCCATTCCATATATATAAGAGTCCATATTTAATTAGTTCATTTTGATCACTTAATTAATTCTAAATTAATTCTTGATCAGTACTAATTAAATAATATGATTCCATATTAATATATTAGAACTTATAATATATTAATATTAATCATAAATATACTATTCTCAAAAGATTATCCATATAAATTGTGCCGGTGAAGTGCAACCCAAATGAACCATGTCGGGTCGGGTCAAGTACATACCAAATATAGTTATGGACTTAGACATTAATCCAACAGAATCATGATGCACAAGTGGCACATCATGAATACTAATGGATCAACATCCATCATGGTGGCACAACATGGTGTAATCCTCGAGTAATACCAACTTATGAGCATCATTGAGCGATCTTGAGCATCATAGAGGACTTTATACCATACTTGGCTCATTTGGGACCTAGATGACCAATCTTGCGTCATGATGGCGCAAGAACATCTAGGTTGGAGGAACATCAACATCATGTCGCAACAAGAACATGCATGGTGCAACAACATACTTTATGGCGCAATAGGAGTACCCCATGGTGCAAGAGAGATACCCCATCGTGCAATAAGGAGTGGCTTTTCGCAAGAAGGAATTCCTTTAGCACAACAACATCCTTCTTGGCCCAACCCTTTATCAAATGATGCAACAAGGTCCCCTTGTTGCTCCATATCACTCCCAAGTACTCCAAACCTCTTCCAGGTGCTCCAAACCCCAATTCATATGATCCTTTCCTTTAGCACTTGATTTGTTACTTTGTTAGATGATCCATACCCTTCTCAGATGAATCGTTCCTTTGTCACTTGCTCCATGAACCTTTAGTGCTCCATTGAGTTCCAAGTTCTCCATGATCATGATCCAAATGCTCCATGAGAATGCTCCAAATGCTCGAGTCACATTATCATGAAGATTTTTTGAATTTTGTATAAACATTATGGGTTTGCAACTAGAGATTTTAAGATAACTTTTCTATTTTTGAGTGTTGATTCAGTATTTTTCAAGCTTTACAGAATAAATATCGTTAGCGTTTTGTTGATGTTTCTCTAAAAATTCGGGTTTACAAAGTTTTTTTATTTTTGCTGCTAGAAAAATGAAGAAGAAAGAAGATAATGTTTGTGGTCTAAATCATTTTGAAGATTTTGCTTCAGGCGTCTTTATGCTATAAAATGAAGACATAATATATAGGGTTTTATGGAAAAGATGGTTCTTGAGGAATATATCAATGAAATTTTCGAGTTCATACAACTTGAAGATTTTTATCTTGCAAAAAGATTGGAGAAGACCTTGTTTTGAATATGTTATCAACATATTCTTTTTAGTTTATATCATTTGCCACATGAGAAATCATCAAATGTATGAAGCTCATGTTCTTTATTTGAAGCTAGTAGATCTTTATTAAATGTCTTGGACGATATTAAGATGTTTAGAAAATGTATATGGCCTTTACTCCACTACCCATAATCTCCTTATGTTTTTTCCTGTACACTTAAACTTTTACTTTAAACTTATGCCTTGTCCCTTACTTTTTACCTTTCTCTCACTTACTTTCTGCTACTTTTTCCCTTTCCCAATAACCCATCTTATCCCCCTATTCTTTAGAAAACATTTCCATGGATAATCACGAAGTTATAGCCTTTTCAGTCTCAAAATTTCATGAAAAATGGTTGTTTTCGTCATCAGCCGTCTCATCCTCGGTGCTCAGCACCGTAGACCAAGACCTGACCGAAGCCAAAGACCATACCGAGGAACTATATATAGTACCGAAGATAAGGTTGCAGTCCTCGCACAAGATACCGAAGACTTGCTACAGCAGCCGGCTACTATTTTCATGACCTATCCTTGCTAAATAATACTGCATATTATCCTTCACTCCTAGCATACCACAAACTAACTCTTCTTCTCAATCGAACCTGCCTTATCATTCACCACAGACGTCACTGCACACCTTCCCAATCCAACGAAGACCTCTAATCTTCGATGACCATTAACTCCTCGTACCCAACCACTCCTCGCATCTCAGCCCTTTTTAGCCCTACTTGCTCTTTGCATAAGACCTCACCTTCTAACCCCCGCTTTTACGAATCCTCTCATACCACAACCCCTCTTTTAATTTAACCTTATTATTTTTTTTAACACTCATTTAACCTTCTATTTATCACCGATTATTTTTAATACGATTTTTTTCCCTTTTTCTTTCACAAAACCCAACATATACCATTTTTACCAATTTTTTTTTATTAACACCAATTTATTTTTTATTTTAAAACCAATTATTTTTAATAACACCAATTTTTACCACCACAGCAACCCATGATTAGAAGCACTTTTGTGAAGAATTATTTTTACAAGACTTGATATATTATCTTCGCAAAAGCGATTGTTATTGGAGATTTATTCCAGATTCGATCGTTACGATGGATTACTTCTTGCTAATTATGTTGGAAGAATTTTATTATTCATCACATGAGGCTTTCCCTTTAATCAAGGTCTTTGGACCAGCAATCCTTGGATCAGTATCTTAGTACCAGCTATCCTTCATACCGCAGTCAAACATCAAATTATTTCGTTGCAAGTTTTGCACCGTATTTGCGTTTGATCAACAAAGTTGATTCATAATCTTCGCTCTATGAGGATTTTTTATGACATGTCGTTCTTGGTCTTCGATTGATGAGCTATGTGTCTTGAGCAAGTGAAATTTATTTATTAAAGACCACTTCTATAGTTTCGACACGGAAGTTTGGGTCCATCAACACTTTTCATCAGAGTTGAGATTTTTCATGCATAGTTCTTATTGTGACTTCGTAACATGTTCCAGCAGTTTGTGAAACATAATCAACTGGATAAAGGTAACTGAAGAGTATTTATTTTACTCTCATTCTCGTGTTTTACCGAGACCTTTCATACATATAGGGAGAGCATGTCAAGCTCTTGGTATCCGACGCTCTCTGTGACATCCCCAAAATCACAGCCAGAAAAGACCGGTTTAATTTATGATTTTAAAATAATTTCAGAGTAGTCCTTTAACTGAAAGAGTTGCAGAATTTGTCCCCAAACAAAATATGATAAAATAATATTTACCAAAGCATTTCGTAAACAAATGTATTTTTCATTATATACAAAAACTCAGGATGTCATTTTCCGATACAAACAAAAAGCATAAATGAAACATTATAAGCCTTACAACAGTTATATACAACTACAGGCCTATAAACAAAATAACTTGATTATTCATCCATCTTATGCCCTCACGCCACTACTTGTAATACAAATGAAACTGAGTGAGTCAGGCTTGGGAGTCTGGTGAGCATATAGGGTTTTCAACCCACAATAAATAATTATATTTAATTTTCACCAACCAACAATGACCCGATTACCCATTCCCGTTATCCTCACTTTACGTCCCTAAAACAACAACTATCACAAGGGACCTAATCTAGGATTTTCATCGGGACAGACATTACTGCAAAGGGGTTTCGTCGACAATAGATGTGCTAAAGACAACCATGAGTGGGATAGAGTACACCGGTGAACACATCGTTCACAACACCTTCAGGTTATGAACTTCCCATCGTTCCACCGGACTGTCTAGAAAGAGTTTGTGATCGTCATCGAGGCCTCTCATCATTTTATTCCATCACACAACAACTGCCTACCCATGTTCTACCCAACATATTAGTAAATAAAAATATATACATTTATATACAACTTAAAACCTGTACAAATCATTCATTCAACAATTATTTCAAATAAGCAAATAATATACAAACACATAACACATACTTTGTAGAGATTACTTCGTATCTATGTGTTAGAAGAAAAGGAATATACACTCACTTGATAAGATGATTATCGGACAACACTACGGTTCTAAAAGTAGTATTCTTCATTGAAATCGAGAGATCTTCATAAAAACCGGGCTTCTCGCGGGCAAAGTTTCGGCTTGGGAACTCTGTTTCTCGGGATCTTCGGGGCTTCAGGATGATATCGGGGCTTCGGGGGTATAATTTTCACGTAAATCGAGGTAATCAAGAGTGAGATAAAAGAGATTGAGCAACCAAATTTGCCTGGATTTGTGATCTATTTATAGGGTTGGAGTTGGTCTCGAACACAGGGCATTCCCTTCGAACGCGGCGCGTAGGAGCAGGGTTCCGATCCTATCCCTTATCCGTTGAGTCAGTATCGACGTGGCTAATCCGAAGCCAAACACTGAACACGAGGCGTTCCCTCTTCGGGATGCATGCCTCGAACTTCAGAAACTCATAACTCTCGTATACGATCTCCGCTTTCGACGTTCTTTATATCCATGCGTATGCGGGATTATGCTCTACAACTCTCGTTTAGACTCTGTCGGGCTACTTTTGACTTTATTTTTATTATATTATTTTTAGTAGGCTGGGACAGGAAAACTCCGTTAGAAATTCATAACTTCTTCATCTGACGTCCACTTTCGTCCCTCTTTTTACCGTTGGACTAGTATCGACGAGATCTTCGATTCTCGTTTGGATTGTTTCGGCTAGAAATCACTCGATCTCATATTCGAACTTTGGGCTGCATACTGCTAAGTTGAAAATTCAAAAACTCATAACTTCCTCATACGAAGTCATAGTTCGACGTTCTTTCTATGCACGCTCACGGTTTAATGTATTCTATAATTTTAGTTTAGATCACTAAGGCTAAATATCGCTCTATCGTAAATTCATTATTTGCGTCACGTAGTGTCGTACCGGTTCTGTCGCGAAACTTCGACAGGTCATAACTTCTTCGTTATAACTCGAATTTTGCCATTCTTTATATTTTCGGAAACCTTGCCACGACCACTACAGCTTCATGTATAGATATCAGGCTTATCTAATATTTTATTATTAAGGTTATTTTTATTCTTAATTTATTTAAGCCACACAATTATGCAATAAACACATAATACTCAAATAATACATTCTTATTATTTCAAAATGAGTTATAGAGGTTAACCTAGACTATTACATCAATATTAATGCCTAGCCTAGAAACACGGGTGTAACACTCTCCATCCAAATTCATTTATTTATTTTTGATATTGGGACATTGCTTATCAAAAGTAAAGAGAGAATATTATGTTAGCATCCGGATTAGATTTTATGATTATTTGAGATTGAATTTTCGAGATATCTGAAGATGATGATTTATTTATCGATGCGACGTGGCATTGATTTCTGGTCACCATGATCAAAATTTTCACCTCACTAGTTGTTTCTCAGATTCGTATTATTTATTATTCAGACTCTATTACATTATGTTTCATATGTTTTAACAGGTTATTCTTTTATAGAATTTTGGGTATATTATGATGCGAGAACTTGAGATGTTTCAAACTTTTGAAGTCGAAGTGTGATTTGATTACGGGACGTTTAGTCCAGAAGTTATTGTGGTATACTTTTGAAGTTGATCAACTTGATTCACTAATCACATCTTTAGGCCAGAATCTCACTCTTAAAGACCGGAGATGTTTGTCATTATATTCTTAAAAGACTTTCACTATAGAGGTTTCATCGCCGAACTTCAAAGATCACAAACACTTCAGAGTTCCAGAGACATTTGAACATTTTGTGCTCATTATGTGTCATTTTTATTACCACACTTGCTAGTTGTTTACTATGTATTTTAGCCTTTTATCACTTTTTTTGTATCCCTCATCATTTGCGAGCTTTTAAGGAGAGATTATTGGATCATGGAAATGCTCTGCAAATTATGATTGATAGTTAGTTTAATATATTCCCTTTATTGTTTGTAAGGTACTTCTCTCTATAAATAGAGAGGGAGTGGTCTTTTTATTTGTGTGCACCAAAATGTAGGATGTCTCTAGTTAAAGAGAATAGGAGAGTTATCTCTCTCAACCCATGTGTTCTTCATTGTAATATTTTCTCTCTTTCAAGTGAATCATCATATTACTCCTCTTCTTATGTTCTTCATATGTTTATTATCATTGAACTTCAATATCTAATTATTTTGCACAAGTCGATCGTCAAAATGGGATCCTATATAATAAATTAATGAAATAAATATCCTCTTTCCTAAAATCATTTCTAGTTGTTTCTAGTTATTGAGGGCAACCGAAAAAGGACATTTCTTTTATTTAGAAGGTAACACTAGTTTTAGTTATGACCTTAGACACTAATCAAACATTTTAATGGGTAGAAATTTTGCTCACCTTGAAGTCTTCTCAATCAATAACATCACATACAAAATGTTATCGCACATCAATGTGCTTTGTGCGATCGAACATTTGATATTTCGAGGGAAAACTTACAATTTGGTTATCGTAATCAATAATGTCAACACTTAAGTTAACGCAAGCTTACAAAACAAACCTTTAACCAATATCACGTCCTTGAACACGTTTGTAATAACCTTATGCTCCGCCACAATTGTAGAAACAACCACATTAGATTAAAGAACGCCTTTCCATTTTATAGTACATGAACAAACTATAAATATACTATTTTTGAGAGAACAATGACCATCCAAATCACCTCGATAATTAGAATGAACATAACATGTAACTCCATCTTTTGATTTCCCTAATAGCTATATGGTATCCTATATGCAAGATAAACATAATAAATCACATCACACCACTTTTCAGTGATCCTTTCTAGGATTTTCTGTATATCTTCTCACCATACTAACAACATATGACAATTTTGGTCGTAAACATATCATTGACTACATCAATGATCTCAATGCACTAGAAGAATATACTTTAGACATATAGGCTCTTTGTTGATCATTGATTGGCGATAATTGAGTTGAAGGTTTTAAGTGAGGTGATAATGGAGTAGATAATATTTTAACACCTTTCAAGTTGAACCGCTTCAAGACTAACTCCAAATAAAATTTCTAGCTAAAAAAATAAGGTAGCGACTTTGCAATATTTATGAATTTCCATGCTAAGGGTTTTTTGAGCAAAACCAAATACGTCATATAAAACTCGTCATTAAAGTGATTTTGTTACAATTTGGATATCTTTCTTACTTATGGTCTCAATAAGCATCCCATCAACATCCAAAAGTGGATATACAGAAGATTAATCATCACATTGCCTCAAATACACACAACTATCATAAAGGCATCTAGTAAACCATGTTATGTTAAAAATGAGTCAAATATCTTACACCATTTCCTTGGAGATTGCTTCAAACCATACAAAGATTTCTTGAGGATACATACCATGACTTCCTTATGAATACTAACAAACCTATCTGTTTTTTTATGTAAATGTCCTCTTTCAAATCTCCATAAATGAAGTTTTTAAAACCATTGGATCAAGATGAAGATTATACATAGCAGCATGGCCAACTAATAAGAAGCAAAAGTATGCTTGGAATTAAGAGAGAAAACATATGTAAATCAATACCCAAAACTTGATTATAACTCTTTTCTACTAGTCGTGCCTTAAATCTGGACTCTTCAACTTTTGGAATTCCATTTTTCCTCTTATAAACCCATTTTCATTGAACGACCTTCTTACTATTGGTTAGTGGAGAACAAGATGCCAAGTACCTTTTTTCTATATAACTTTGATTCATCATGCTTGGTAATAATCCACTTATTTGCATTCTTTGAATTAATTTCTTCACTATAATTTGAGGTCCCTCAACCATTTGATGCAACATTAAAGTCATATACAACAATATCAATTTCTTCAATATACCGCCTAGCAAGTACAATTTTCCACCTTACCTGATTTCATTGAATGAAAGGTTATGATTGAGGTGATGATGTATTGGATTACGAACTGCCTTTATCTTCACCACCAGAAAAACATATATTAATGTATTTTTGTGTATGATGTACTATTAGAAATAGTAGAAACCTCAAGCAAAATGGGAGGGAACCCATCATAATTTTATGGCAATTAGAAAATTGGATAAGAATAAACTCTGCATCAAAAGAAACATATTTACTAATAATAACTTTATAGGTCTCCAGACTCCATAATTTGAAACCTTTCACTCCAAATTTGAACCCAAGAAGTACACATTTTATACTCAAATTTTCCAACTATCCATTATCCAATTTACCATATTTGGGACATCCAATAACATTATGAAAAGAATGATTTTCATCTTTACTCGACCATACCTCAATAGATGTCTACTTTCCAATGTCGAATGAGGGAAAACAGTTGATGTAACGTGTCATAGATGAGGCTTCAACCCGAATAGTATTTTGTAATCCGAATTGGAAAACATATATCAAACTTTCTTCATAATCTTCTTATTCATTCTCTCAGTAATGTCATTTTGTTGATGAGTATGGATCATGGTGTGTTGATGAGTTATGACTTAACTTCAACCGTAGACACTAAACTCCAGAAAAAAAGTTCTAAACCATTTTTGATGTGGAAATATTTAATATCATTGTCTGTTGGTTTAAGTTATTAATTTCAACTCTTTGAAAGTGTCAAAAACATCACTTTTATGCTTCAAGAAGAATTACCAAACTATTCAAGAAAATGCATCAGTGGTTGTCAACATATATTGACCGTCTCCATGTAATGATACCTTTGTAGCTTCCTGAAGGTTGAAAAGAAAGTAGTCAAGAATTTCACAAAAGAGAAGTTGCCTAGAATTTTGACCATATAGTTAATTCCACTTAGTCAATTATTATATAGCAAAGTCACTCATGTGACCAAGTCCCATATTCCACAACTTTCTTGTTAGAGTACATGTCTAAGGTCTTAACTAAATTGGTATAATCTTAAATAATAAAAGTAAAGTCATTTTTGGGTTGCTCTCATAACCAGGAAATTATACGGATTGATATTTAAAGAGAGAAAAATGATTTATTAATATATTATGTGATTAATATAGTAATTACAAATAGTCTATTAATTATTTAAAAAATAATTAAAATTAAATGGAATTAATTTTGGGCTAATTAAAATTAATTAAAAGGTGCAAGGGTTGAATTGTAATTGTTCAATAGGTAAAAAAGGAAGGCAAATCTAGATCCTTCAAAAATATGGCAGTTTTGGAGGAGCCTTGGACGGGTTCCAGAAGCCTCCTAAATTAGATAAGGAAATTGTATTTGAATAAAATTAAAATACTATTATTTAAATATTCTAGTCTAGGGTTTCAGGGTTTTGTCGCATCTACATAAAGGGTCATAACCCTAAGAACAACTGATCCCTACACTCTCATAAGAAGAAATTAGATTTCTCCATCTCTATATCTCCTGAATATATTGATCCTATGATTTTCTAGGGTTTTAGGTGTGACACATTAGATGCTACCACACTTTTGGAACTACTCTTACGAAAGGAGATCTACAAGAAGGTTTCTAGCATCAATTGTTTGTTGCTAAAGGTACGATTCTAACCCTAGTAATTTTGATTATAGTGGGTTAGATGTTGTTTCATAAAGTGTGTTGTTATAATAGTGAAAATATCATAGAAGTTCTACGTTGCATGTGCACATAAAAGTGTATGTGTAAAATACATTGTGTCAATCTTTTTCTAATAACCTAGAAAACTTATCAATGATATCAGAGCCAGATTTTTCAGTTATAAGTGCATATTATGAAACTGGAACATAATACAAAGAAACATGTCAATCGTAGGGAACATCACGCCTATAGCTTGGTGTGGAGCGCTTTTTGGCTATAATAGGGTTTTGCGATTTAATTTCCCTATTTAAATTAAAAGATAAATATTCAAACCAAAATTGGTTTAAAATATTAATTAATTAAAGGTTAATTCATATAAATAAATTTAAACCTTGTATTTTCAAAGTGTTTTAAAATATACCCTATACATATATATACAAGTTATAATATTATATGTATAACATAAATTTAGTGAGATCAAGAGTAGGCATCATTCACGAAGCCACACTATAAGAGATGTATAAGGAAACAACCTATAAAATGACTATTTAATGGATGTCTTTTTCACCCACTGTTTCGTTGTGTGGTAGAGGGTTTTTAGCCGAAATGGTTTGATAGGACACTAATCACATTAAAAGTATAATGTATAAGCACTAGAACATTCTACGAATTTCCACTATTGTTATTTTAGGAAAAATGTGAAATTATATGCTAATCCATGAAAACAAACATTGTTTCTTTGAGAGTCATTAATGGATAGTGCATGGTTAACCGACACACTAATATTGGACTACAAATATGAAATGATGGTACAAACTCAAAATTTATGATTGTGGATGGAGTCTGGGTGGTTAACTGACATATCAATGTTAGATCATAAATGACCTCGAGGGTGTCACGTGGGTTTGCATGGTTATTCACATCTTGTTCATGATTCTTGACATCCCGGTCACAAATCAAAGAGCATAATCTGATATTAAACATGCCATTGAATTGTTCAATGAGTTTTGAAAGATCTAGGAATTTCATAATAGATTGAAATTGATAAAGTGCTTTACCAACCTAAAATGAATTCTCAATTAGATTATAGCATCCCTCTTCTTAATTTCAAATCATGTTATGGATCCTAGCTTTAGATATTAGTTTAGGTTAAAATATCAAGGATTGAATTTGGGTTAAAATATTAAGGATTAAATCAACTAACTAAAATTTTATATATTATTTTACATGTCTGGAAATGGTGATCTTCCTTCTCCTCCTTCTCCTCCTCCTCCACCAACCCACAACTTCACTCTATTGTCCATTTCATCAAAAGAGAATCTTACTGGTCCAAACTATATGGAGTGGATGTGGAGTTTGAAGAAGACACTTCACTATAAAAACAAAGAGTATGTTCTCGAGAATCCAATTCCTGAAACTAATAAAGCAACTTTCAATCATGAGGAAATTGTTAATTACAACCAACATGTTGACAACATCACTAAGGTCGCTTGCATTATGATTACAACCATGGCACCCGATCTTCAAAAGTCCTATAAGGACTACTGGCCATACGAAACGAACATGGATATTGCTCAAATGTTCCACAAGAAATCAAGGCAAAAGCATGTTTGATTAAGGTTTCTAATCTCATAACTAAATTGGTATGACTTGTAACTATAAGCAAAATCCTATTTGTGTTGCCCTCATCACCAATAGCTGAATAAAATGACATTTGTTGAGAGAGGTTGATTTATTGATTTATTATATGATTAATAAATTGTACTAAATGATTTTTTTAATATATTATGTGACTAATATATTAATTAGAAATAGTATTAATCAATTAAGAATTAGTTGGATTAATTAAAGTTCCAAGGACCTAAACAACAATTATTTAAAAGTTAAACAAGAGAAGGATTCTAGAAACCTCTTGGGATGGCTAGTTTTGGCATGCCCATTTTGGGTTTATGGAAAGTTCCTTTTGAATGATTAAGGGATTAAATAATTACCTAATTTGAGATATTCTTATTATATTCAAATTAGGATTTTCTAGAGATCTTTAAGCTACTATAATCAGGACCCTTAGGCTCCATATTTTCGTCCACTTGATACCTCAAGGAAGAGTCATAATTCTTCCTCCCCTCTCCTTTCTCCTCTTGTCTTTTAATTGCTAGGTTTTTGGTACAAACCATTAGAGGCACTAAAATTTTGGTGCTAGTTTCTCAAGCTCTACAAGGAAGGATTCAAGTCACTTGTTCGCTATAAAAATTTTGGGGTATATAACCCTAACTTCTTAATTTTAAACTAACTAGGATTTATGAAAGATTTTTTTATTCAAAGTATGTCGCCTTCAACATGTATGACATAGATACTTTTATGTTGCACGTGCCCTTTCTTAATTGTTATGTGATTCTTCGCATTGATCATTTTGTTGTAACATAATAAACTCATCTGTGATATCAGAGCTACTTGGTATATCTAACATTGAAAGCATATTTGTGAATCGAACAAAATTTTTCTATAAAAATTGTCTTCACGACGTGATAGTGTATCTGTCACGACGTGAACCCAACTCAGATCTAGAATTATCTGTTTTGTTTTCTACCAGAATCAGATTTATGTGTTTTATTTGTGACTTATTTGTTTTGTTTTCTACCAAAATATGATTTTGCTTTCCTATGACGATTAAAATGGAAACCCCTAAATATTAAGAGATAATATTAGGCAAGATAATGATTAAATATAAGATTAGTTAATATTATCCTAATGGATCTAATAATTAGTTTAGTTATAAGACTATTTAAAGGGTAATTAAATATCCATGATAGCTTTTAATTGATTAATTAATTAATTGTTTAATTAAGATAATTAATATTTAAACCTTGTATTTTAAAAAAGTATGAAAACTACACCTTAGATATATTATTAAAAGTGTAACTATTATAAGTATAAGAAAAGTCAGTCGAATCAATACTAAGCCACATTCTTGAAACAATGTTATAAAGATGGTATTAGGAAACGACCTATAAAATGACCATTGAATGAGTGTCCTTTTCACCCACTGCTCTCCTGTGTGGTGGAGGGTGACTATCTGAACAAGTTTGATATGACATAATATTATTAAAACTATAATGATATAAAGTAATAGAATCATTTTAAAATGCCACACTAGTTACTTTACGAAAAAATATGAAATGTATGCTAATCCATGAAAATGCACAACATTCATTATAAGTCGTTAGTGGAGTGTACATGGCTAACCCACACAATAATTTGAGACTATAAAGTTGAGATGATGACACAACTCAAAAATTATCATTATTTATGGAGCGTGTGTGGTTTACCTGCACATCAATTTGAGATGATAAATGACATCGAGGTTGTCTAGCGAGTTCGCATTGTTATTCATAAGTTGTATGTGATCATTGGTATGTCAGTCACAAATTAAATAGCATAATTAATGTGCCCATGATTACCTACCAGTTTGAAATTTATATACCTAACTAAACTTATCTACTAATGTGCTTATAGGCAGTGTACCTAGTCAGTTTATAATAAGAAAGGTATGTCGGGTATCGAAATCAGGAAATGGTATTTAACTAATAAAATAACTATTAAAAATTAATGTAAAACAATAACTAAATGGGGGGTTTTATCTGATTTTGTAGGTTCACATTAACTTAACTATTTAATTAACTAAAAACAAGCAAACACCTAACTAGACACAATTGTAATCAAGAGAATGAAGACACTTCTGTTTATCTTTGAATCCCCTTTTTTTTTCCTATGGTTAGTTTCAAGACATGGATTAATTTTTGTTGGTTACTAATACAATATTATTAAGAATCTTGATCTGATCTCCTATTGTTTTTACCCATTCATGAACTACTACGCAATGATCAGACACAAGTGGACATATAATTGATTATTTAAGATTATTAGGCTATTTAAGATATATCTGAGATTAATTATCGATGATGAAGACAAATAAATAAACAAAATTATGATCAAATTATGCTCTCTAACACAGTTAAAGTTGTTACCATTATTAACTATTTTAGGATTTGGTTAATCACTGACCCTAGCAATTTAATGATCTTAAACAACTAGGTAGACGAGTTCATGCAATTAATGTGATAATTCAACTACACATTAATTAAATCTAAGCAACAAAGATTAAAACTTTTAACATGCTAGGTATTGATAAATCAAACACAAGATAAAACAACTTCATAGATCCATGAAAATTAGAAACTAAAACATAATATCAGGGTTCATCAACAGTAAACGAAAGCCTAATGCTTTAGCTCATCATTGCAGAAGATAAAAACATAAAAATATAAGAATTTAAATGAGACATGATCAATCAAATTCAAACCAAATGTATTGTGTGAATTCTTGCTACAATCTTCAAAACACATAATTTCCAATCTTCTACTCCTTCCAAGGATTTATTTTCACAACATTTATGTCCCAAATGCCGTCTCAAAAACCTCAGATCCCTGAAAGTTGATATAATGTCCAATATATAGTTTCCTTAAAATCAGTCCTCTCATCATGACCATAAGGGTGTCATGACATGAGCTCAATAATTATCCGTATTTGACAAGGAAACTTTCTTTTCTTTGTGCATGAATCTTCTAGGACATGTGTCATGGCGTGCAAGAGCGTTGGTTACGTCGTGAGCTTCTTTTGCAAATATGGGATCGAGATTGTTCCATTGGTCATGTCGTGGAAATCTTAATGCTACGTCGTGGGAGTTATTTTTGCATGATTTTTCTCCATTAAGCTCCTGGCTTCAGTTGCAATCCTCCAAGCATCCAACTTTTATTGTTTTCAGTCCTTTTTCTTAAAAAAAAAGTCTTTTTCTGCTTCAAAATACAATTTAACTAAATAAGTACCAAATATCTTTGCATTTTACCTAAAGATAGCTTAAATGTGCTAAAATAATGCCTAAAAATGTATATAAATATGACAGTCTCAAAATACACCACACTTGCCTTTTGCTTGCCCTCAAGCAAAACTTGTTTTAATATATCACACAGAACCATGCCTATCAATATCACACAAAACAATCCGAATTGAACCCACTAATTACGTTTCACCTTTATGCATGTATTTGTGTCTAAATCCTAATTACTTATCAAGCCCTAAATACTCACGATGTTCATAAACACTTCCACTTATTTTGAATGACATTCATTTTATACATCCCTAGAAAAATTTCTTAACCTCAAGATTATATTTAATTAAGCTCCCAAGCATACATATGGTAAAATAACCTAGAAAGAAGAATTACAATAAATAACTACTTGGCAAGTTGCCTTATTCTTTAGTTTCTTCCACATGAATCTTCAATATTTGGAACTTTTTTAACTTTTCTTCATATTTCTTGATCTTCATACATTGTAAGCTTTTATTAACTCAAACTTCGCAATTTTTGTTTTCGTTTCTATTTTTTTATTGTTTTCTTTTTTCATAAATGACTTTTCACTAAAAAGCTAAAAATACAAAAAAAATAAAAACAAATGCTTAGCAAGGGAACTTAAATTCAAACCTTATAGATTAGAGGCATTAGTCTAAAATGAAATGACTACATAAGCTTTCATGGATAGAATTCTGATACACTATGCTAAACATATTATGTCCCTCAAGCTACACAGTTATGTTTTTATCGAACGATTTCACTAGGACTGGGAAGCCACAAATACACTATAACATATCGGCCAAACTAAATTTTAGAGTTATCATCGAATCACTCACATAATACTAGCAAACTTGCCCAAGTGTAATAATATCAAAATTTTTAAATGGCTAGATTTATTAGACTATTTTTGCAAGCCTATTTACATTTTTTAAAATTTCTATATTTTTTACTGTTATGCTTGAAAATCCTTTTTTTGAGCCCTACCCCACACTTAGCTCATATAATGCTCTCATTGTACGCTTAAAACAACTAGAAGAACATATAAAGCAATAAAACGGAGAAAAAGAACAAAATCCCATGGGGTAGTACTAACGAGATCAAATCTGATTGTAGTGGGAAAGCTTTAAACATATCGAATATTTCCTGGAACTGGACTCATTTTGGTGCTTGTTAATGTGTCGAATAAAATATGAAACAAAGACTAGCATCCTCAAAAAGTGTGGTGCAAGAAGCTTCACAAAGTAATGCATGGTACTTCAGCCACAACGTGGGAAAGCATACGCTATGTCGTAAAGTCAAATGAAAGAACAGAAGATCACAATTATCCGAAGAATTATGACATGACAATATAGAAGTCACGACGTGAGTTTAGATTCTTCAACTTGGAATCTCGGTGTAAAGACTCTTCTCAATCAAGAGATGGTCACATCGTGACAACTGGGTGGTCCCAAAATACAATTCTAAAAATGCTCTTCTGTTGTAAAATTCAATTTTAGCTCTTAACTGCTCAAGACCCCTTTTAAGACCTTTATTTTTCTGAAAATTTTGTCAACTCTTTTCTTCCTCAGTCAAATGTCATCCCACACTTATTAAAAACTATGGTCTTCGATTTTTAACTCTAAACTTCTCATGGCTTTTTTTTCTCCTTCAATCTCCTCAGTTGTTTTGACTTACTTTGGTACCGCGACAAGAGATCAACAACTAAAGGAGCACATCATCATTCGGTTAAACAAAAACAAAATTTATAAAAGAAAACATAAAACTAAAAATTAAAATTAAAATCAAATTCAAACTCACATAAAACGTCGGGTTGCCTCCCGATAAACACATCTTTTTTATGACAACGTGAGTCGGACTCCTTCCATTCTACGTTACATCAGGTGCAAGTGTAACCTCCTCATTCTCCGTCATTTTATGTTTCTTGTTTTTGTAAGCTGCCAACCTTCTCATATATGGATGTTTAGAGTTTTCTTTCTTCAAAAGGCTGTCATTTTCTTCATGCTTGCGTTTGAGATTTACACTAATCACTACTTCTTTATCATTTGTCTTATCTCCCTCTAGGTTTATTCTATCACAATTTAACTTTATACTCTATTCTTCTTTTCATTCACTTGTCTCCATGACTTAATTTGGAGGTCCCGTAAAAGCAAACACCTCAAAACCAAATGGAGTTGAAACTCAAGGTTTTGAATGATTCACTTCTTCTCCCGATTGCTCTTTTTTTGATAGGTTCCTCCCATTCTAACCATTCTTCTTCGCTAAATTCTCCAAGTTCATTATGATCCAGGAACTTTGCATTTTCTTGCTTCATAAGATTTTGCTTGGCTCGATATGGGTAAGGAAGAGATGGTTGGTATTACTTAACAAAATAGAAATCGTAATCCTCTTTTAGTGTCCACGACATGGAAATATTGCTTCCACGTTGTGGCTCTTGGGCAATATCACAATACATTTCTTCCCTACCTTTTTCATTGGGCGACTGTTCAAACTGCTTAGCTATTTTATTAAGGACCTTCATAGTTCAAATTTCTACTCTTCTTCTACAGATATATCCATGACATGAGAAATTAGGGTTGGCTCGATTTATCTTGCACACTAAAATCATGTTGAGGGCAATTTCGTAACAATATCTTGTGGCACTCCCAAGCATCATATAGTGACTCCCCATCCAACTGATGGAAATTTTGTATATTTCTCTTGAGTTTTGCTATTTTGGAAGGAGGGGTGAACCGTTGTAGGAATTCAGTATTGAAATCTGCCTAAGTTGTCATTGCTCAAAAGGAAAGTGATTTTAACCATTCATTTGCTTCACCCTTGAGTGTGACTGGTAAAAGTCGTAGCATCACCGCATCTTTAGTCAAGTTCGGAGCATTAAAATAATTTAAAATCTCCACCACCTATTCTATGCACTCATAGGCGTCCTCGTGGTCCTTTCCAAAAAATGGTATACCCTTTAGCATACTAAGAATGTGTCATGGGAGCTCAAACTTTATTACGTTTGGGATTTTTTGTTCAACAAGACATGACCCGTTGTCATTCCGCATCCGCCGATTAAATTCTTCAACTGTCCTGGTCGTGATTTCCCCCATTTTCCTACTCAAACAAAACTAAAAAAAATACGCGTAAAAAGAACAAAAACTAAAAAAACACAGTCTTCATGCCATGACAGTGAGGCCTTCACATCATGAATTCTACTAAAATAGAAAAATAATAGTAAGTAGAAAATTAACTTTTTGCATTTTTTTACCCCACAAATAGGATTGATTAAACTAAAGCAATTATATAAAAAACTGAAATAGGTCGTTGTGACAACCCCAAATCTATTTCCGTTACAAATCCCATTTTCACTAACGGAACGTGTCACTATACGTTATTTTATGTAATATTTGGAATCGTCAATATCCGGATATCTAAATTTATGCATGGCTTAACACTATCATAAGAAATATAACTCGTATGTGTTAACCCCGTTTAACCTAATAGAGTTGTTTTACCTTTTCAACCACTTCACCCGGGTAAAAAGTTTTAACCCAGTTAACTTTAAACATCGGGTAGCCGTGTATCGGGTGCGATACCCGAGACATATGCAATAGGTGTGCACATCATTTGGGGGCCAAAATCATAGGAATCAAGAACCAAAGAGGAGTTTACGGCCTAAGAAGCTCCTTAGGCCGTAAACCCCCAAAACGAAGCCAAAGACCAAGTTTTTCCTTCTTGTGAGTTAGTATACTAATTAAGGCTTATAACTAGAAGAGTTTGGACATTAAAACACTAGAAATTGATGCTTAAAAAGGAGTTTACGGCCCAAGCATGTGCTTAGGCCGTAAACACCTCAAACACCCCATAAATCTATGTTTTAAGCCCCAAAAACACTCCTAGGATGTTTGGTAAATTAGACTTGACTCCAAGGAACACTTAAATGCATCAAACAACTCCATTTGAGGCCAAAAAGAGGAGTTTACGGCCTAGCTTAAACTTGGGCCGTAAACACCCAAATTTTTGTGTCAAACAAGTCCCTAAACTACCCTAGTGCATGAAAGGAATTTATCTAAGGCCTATGGAAGTGTGTTGTACAATTAAACTTCACATTTGGGAACAAAATGAAGAGTTTACGGCCAAGGATGTTCTTGGGCCGTAAACTCCCCAAAAATGTATGCAAAATTGTTCCAAACTCACTATAGGGCCTTCTAGGATTTATCTAAGCCATATGGGACCATGTTGTACAAGTAAAACTTACATCTTGAAGGGTCTATAGGAGTTTACGGCCCAAGAACAAGTCTTGTCCGTAAACTCCCCAAAAATGACACAAATTATGATGTTTAATCCTTCCCTCTTGGTCCAAAACACACACCACTAAATTAAGGAAGTGAGATAAGGCCCTAAACACACATTTTGGAGTGTCACAAGAGTTTACGGCCAAGCCTAGGAGGCTTACGGCCGTAAACTCCCAAAGAATGGCTTTTAGGCCATAAACTCTAAGAGAGTGAACTCAAGGACCCTCCCGTAAATCATCCATAGCCTTGTACCACTCCCGGGAACCCTTTCTAGGCCTTAAAACCCCGAAAACGACACTAGAATGTCCAAATTCTATAATGAAAAGCATAAGATGATTAACTTCTTGTAAAATACATATTTCATATGACATTAGGGTCCTAAAAGGTGTTCAAGTGGTTATTTGGTACCAAACGCTCAATCGACACTTTTACCCGATTTACCCGATTCGCCCGATTTCCACGATTTCAGGTGAGTTCATACCCCTTTAATGAACCTTTCAAATGTTTTAAATGTTTTAGGGGGGAGATACAAGTTGCTTATAAATGTTTATGTAAAGTTTTACAGAACGATTTCCGAGTTACAAGAATTAATCACATGTGATTCACTAATTTTAGTTCAAATCACATGTGATTTGTCCTTATGCCTTATAAACGAGTTTCACCTTTTTCAAACTATTTTTAAACAGTGAATCAGAATTTAAATGTTCTTTTGGAAAAATACTTTTATTTAGTCAGTTTGCTTATAAAATGTAACCATTCTGATACATTTATATAAATAAGACTTGGAGGACTTAGGACCGATATCTCGCCTTATTTCCTGTTCTTGTTTGATTGTGGGCTTAGGGTAGTAGTTATCCGTCCGACTGTCGTTGATTTCTTACTTATATAAAATCTGTATATCAGTATGGGATACGAATATTACCGCTTTCACTTAATGCTAAAGTCACTAACGTGCTAAGAAACATCCCCACTAAGATAACCATAATAGGTATGGTTAGGGTCGCTACCGCTACTACTCGCTAAAGTTATTACTATCTACACTATAATACTCACTATTACTAGACGATACGCTAGTAAGAGAATACACTATGATCAATACCAAAAGATTACTACACTATAACCATAGAGAAAACACTAAACAAACAATAATACACTAACCCGCTATGAGATACTCTATTCGCTATTCACTACGCCTGGAGTGTTCCAGCAAGAGACGACTCTACATGTATAGATCTATACGGGGCAGATGCTATTACATCCCGACTGTTAATCTCAGTCCGCGCCGTGCAGGCCCAGGGATGTCACTACTCACTATACTGTGCATGACCGGGGAGGTCATGGGATCCTCTATTATCTTCACTATTAGTAATATAAAAGGAATACGCTACAACTACTCTAAAATACCACACTAAATGCTAAAATGCATCCCGAAGTAAGTAAGTATCTATCACTAAAGGAAGCTTGCACCTCTATCACTGATTACAGGCTCAACCTATTCCATCACACTTGTTATTTGGAGATTCGCCAATATGTTTTTACAATAATCTGTTTCAAAGAAATGAAGAATGTATATTTTTCACCGATTGTCACTTACAATGTATTTCTGGAAAATATGGGATTTTCTAAAGTTTCTACTACTTATGAACATAAATGATACATTTTTAGCACTAATTCTTTGTATACAAAACTCACACTAAACTCTTATGAACTCACCAGCTTTATGCTGATAATTTTTTTCAAAATAACTTGTATCTTCAGGTCAAAGATAGACAGGTACAGACGCGACATTTTTGGAGAAGGTGGAGCACACAAGACCCATCTCTTATTTTTGAATTGCTTTTGGGTGATTGTTAAACATTACAAAACACGCATGTAATTAAATTCACTATGTAATACTATGGTTGTATGTTTCTTGTTTCTACTATTATGCAATTGTGATGATACTGTGCACTACATCACCCACCCCGAAACGTATTCCGCCGTTATCGGTTTTGGGGTGTGACAGTCGTTCCCCGATAATGATGTAAAAACTTGGTGTGCACAGAATTACCTACCAGTTTAAAATTTATAAACCTAACTGAACTTATCTACTAATGCACTTATAGGTAGTGTACCTAGTCAAGTATCGAACTCATGAAACGGTATTTAGCTAATAAACTAACTACTAAAAATTAATCTAAAACAATATATAAATAGGGTATTATCTGATTTTGCAAGTTCAAATTAACTTAACTACTTAGTTAACTCAAAACTAAGAAAAAAAACTAACTATAGACAATTATAACCAAGAGAATGAAGAGAATTCCGTTTAGCTTTGAATCCTTCGTTTTCCTATGGTTAGTTTGAAGACATAGATTAGTTCAGTTGGTTATCAATATAATTATTATTGAGTATCTTATCCAGTCACTAATGTTTTTAACAATTCATGAACTACTATGCAGTGATCATACAAAAGTGGACACATAATTCATTATTTAAAATTATTAGGCTATCTAAGATATATCTAACATTAATTACTATGCTTAAGACAAATAACCAAACGCAATTCTTATCATATTATGTTCTATAACACAGTTAAAGTTGTTACCTTTATTACCTATTCTAGGATTTAGATAATCACTAGCTCTAACAATTTAATGATCATAAACAACTAGGTAGACAAGTTCAGGCAATTAAAATGATCATTCAACTACAGATAACTTGAATCTAAGAAAAAAAGATTAAAACTTTTAACATGCTAGGTATTGATAAATCAAACACAAGCTAAACAAACTTCATAGACCCATGAAAAGTAGAAACCAACACATAGTATTAGGGTTCATCTACACTATGAAATCCTAATTATTTAGCTCATCATTGCAGAAAATAAATACATAAATCTTGGATTAGGTGTCTAAGCCCATAACTATAATTGCTATGTACTTGACTTGAGAGTAGCATGGTCTATTTCGGGTTACATATCACCAGGACAATTTGATAGGATGGATATTTGAGTAAGATGTTATTTATGATTTACTAATATAGTATAAGTATAATATATTAATGGAGAAATCATAGTTGTCAAAATCGTGATCTTGATCGTAGGATCGTACGATCCTACGATCCTAGGTATGAAAAACGATCCGGATCGTAAAAGGATCGTATTTGGGGTAGGATCGCAGGTAAGATCATAAGATTGTAGGTAGGATCGTAGGATCGAGATCCAATCCGATCCTACCTTCCTTTGATTTTTTTTTTTTTGCAAATGAAATTTTTTTAACCACTTTATGCCTTTTATCCTTTACCAATCTACCATTTATCATTTTTTATTGAGACTTATGACTAATATTTTGAAGTTTTTATAACTTTTGAACGAAAAACTAAATGTTTGAAATAGTTTTCATGATTAAATATTATAAATTAAAATTATATTCTATTTTGTGGGATCTTAGGATCTCGATCCCGATCTGACGACCCTGATCTTGCAAACCTAAAATCGATCCTAGGTAGGATCCCGATCTTGACAACCTTGGGAGAAATCATATTATTTAATTAGTATTGATCAAGAATTAATTTGGAATTAATTTAGTGATCAAAAGAGACTAATTAAGTTGACAGGGACTCACTATGTAAATCAATGATACTTATAGTGTGGGCTAATGATCCATGTTGATTATGTAGACTAAATCTTTGTGGAGTTCATGAAGATTTAGTCCAAAGGGCTTATCATATGGATTATTGAATTAAAGGCCCAAGGGAGTGGATTAGCGTTTACAAGTGGAAACTCTAGGAATTCCACACTATAAGTGTAACCCCTTAGCTCCAAAATCGGCACCCAAGAGTTCCCTCAAGAACCCTAGCCAACTTTGTGCCTCATAGCCTCTCTTTCATTATCCTACACATTTTCATGGCGTTTGTGACTTTTTTGAGGCATCATACTTGAGGTGCAAAGCTTTTAAAAGGCAAGAACTACAAGCTACAAATAAGAGGTATTCTTCTAACTAGTTTTTATGTTTTATGTATCAAAATTGCATGCTAGTTATAGGTTTCATGCTTTGGATAATTTTATTGCATGTATAACTAGAGAAAACTTAGATCCAAAGCATTAGGGTTGTATGTGCACCATAGGGATATTGTAGTACATAAAACCCAACAGTGGTATCAGAGCCATTGGTGTTTTCTGTTATATTGATGCATTGGTTGATTGTTGAAAGCAAAAGAAAATCATTTTTTGGAATGTGAAAGATGAACACGACGTGGTCAAATTTACCACGGCGTGGTGGACCACATGAGTGCACATTTTCATGTTTTCGGCCATTTTCGGATTAGTATCATTACCACAAACTGTTTTGGACTATTAAAAATTGTTTTTCATATAAGATAATGATTATCCTCATCCAATTAAAAGATAAATTGTCAAATTTTAAAATAATTACTAGATTATATGATAAACTAATTATTTTTATTATGTTATTTATCTTGCTACATGAATTGTAATTAGGTCAAATTGGTAAAGATAATATGATTATTTTTATTGGTTAAAATTTGATCTAAATGGTTTTGAGAGGTTACAAAACTTGCCATCAAGTTTTGGAACTCAAAAGTTTTTTTAAGGAGTTACAAAATTTGTCATCAAGTTTGGATTCCAAAAGTTTTTCAAGTGTTACAAAAATTGCCCTCAAGTTTTTGGAACATAAAAAGTCTCTTTTATGAAATATTAAATCTAGTAATTGAAAGGTTTCAAAAGGTGCAACTCTTGGGTTCATAACTTAAAAATTATTTAAATAGTTTTTTAATTTTGAATTTTTATAACCTTGATGTTTTTTGTATAGTTCAATTACACTCTTAAGGATTTTATTAAGTTAATTAAATGTTTAATTAAGAGAGTATTATTAAATCCATAATGATATGGTTTAAGTTTAATTTAATTAAGAGTATAATTTATTAATAGATTAAACCACCAAGTATTTTAAATGTGTAAAGTACACTCTTATACTATATAAAATAGAAAGTTTAATATATTATATATATTTAAGTAAAAGGTCAGTCTTACCGTTAGTAGGCCTCATTCACGAAGCTGGTCTATAATGGTGTTTAAGGAAATTGCCTATAAAATGGCGATTGAATGGGTATCTACTCTTACCACCTTACTGTTGACTAGTGGACGGTCGCTAGCCGAACGAGTAGGATAGGACATTAAATCGTAATTAAAAGTATAATGATCTATAAAGTAACTAAACCCTTATAAATTCCCAATCTTACTTAGTTAGGAAAAATGTGAATTAGATGCTAATGCATGAAATTGAACATTGCACCTTATGTGTCAGTTAGTGGAGCATGTGTGGTTAACTGGCACTCTAATGTGGACTAATGAAGGATGGCAATGGGTTTCTCGTAAATTATCATCGACACATTGATTAGGTGATTAATGAAATCGAGAGTACCAAGCCAATTTGCATGGTTATTCACACCTTGTTTGTGATCCTCGGTATCCTAGTCACAAACTTGAAGGGCATAATCGAGATTAAACATTCCATTGAAAATTTCAATGAATCTCAAAGGATCTAGGAATTTCATTTAAAACCTAATTCATTTAAAATTTTGTTTTCATGGTGGAATTGGTAAATCGGCATTTACCTACCGACAAATAGTTTGCAATTGGATTATGACATCCCTCTTCTGAATACTAAATTATTGTGTCGGGTCCTAGCCTTAATATTTCATTTGGGTGATATATTAAGGACTTAAATCAACTAAACTTGAATTTTTCCCTTGTAGATATCTAGTTCTGACAACTATGGTCTTCTCAAATCTTTTGGAAAAAGCTTTCCTCATGAAAATGATGTTCCCAAAAAAATCGTACTTCACTTCCTCCAACTCCTCCAATAATTCTCCCTGACCCACATGTTTGTTGACTTGAAAAGTTGAAAGTCACTCAAACCCAATCGGCAAGAAAACACGAAGATGGAAAGTCTGTATGTGTTAACTTAAAGTAATGAGACTATGTTTGCACTTATTTGTAAAGAATGTAGAGATATGTGGAGCAGTTGAAAAAGCTCAATGTGTCGTTTGAACAAGAGTTGGTGATTGACATGGTCCTTAACTCTTTGCCTCCTAGTTATGATTCATTTATATTGACTTATCATTTGCAAAACACGAAGACAACATTGACCTAACTCCATAACTTGTTGTAGACTGTTGAATCGAGGATGAAGAAAAATCATGCTCATTCTGTGATAAGTGCTCATGTCCTTTCCCTTGGTCAAAACACAGGAAAGAAGAGGAAACCTTACTCACAATTGAACTGGAAAGGCAAGGCCCATGCTGGAGCATTTGGCAGCGGTTCAAAGGCAAAGACCAAATTCGATGTTCATGTGGTGAGTGCTCCAAAGGAGGCCACTTTCTTTCATTTTGGTGAGAAAAGGCATTAGACAATAAGTTTCCTAAAGTACATTCTAGAGTTGAAAGCGGGGAAGATAAATCCATACGGCTGCTCATCAGGTACATACATTATTCATAGAAATAACGCACAACTTTCTCATTCTTGGGTCCTTGATACAAGATGTGGTTTTCATATTTTCTCTAATATGTAGGGTCTAAGAGAATGTAAGGAAGTGGAGCATGGGAAGATGAACTTGTTCATGGGCAATAAGCGCTCTTCACCTTTTACCAAGATTGGGACGTACAGGCTTGTTCTAGATAATGGTGTTAGGATAGATTTGATTAATTGTTGTTATTCATATAAAATGACAAGAAACATTATTTAATTCCATGCATTGTTCATACAAGGTCTTAGATATTCATTTGACAATGATGATGGTTTAATTTTGGTTTATAGAAATTGTGTTTTTATATTCAAATCTTTGCCTTGTAATGGTCTATATGAAACTATGACATGTGTTGATAACTTAGGAAATAGTGTATTTCATATTGATTCCTCTAGTGGTGTAGAAAAAAGATGCTTATGGAATTTTCGTCTTGGCCACATTAAAAACAAACACATCACCCAACTCCAAAAGGATGGAGTGTTACAATCATTTGAAGTAAGGTCAGATGATGAATGCAAGTTTTGTCTTCTAGACAAGATGACAAAATCACCTTTCACTAGAACTTGTGAAAGAGGTGAGGGATTATCGGACCTTATCCATACATCTGCCACAAGGGATGCAAATCGATATTATGTGACTTTTACAGATGATTATAGCAGATATGGGTATATCTACTTAATTAAACATAAATAGGAAACTTTTGAAAGGTTCAAAGAGTTTAAGTGCGAGTTCAAGAATCAATTGGGTAGGAAGATAAAGATGCTTCGATCAAACAGATGTGGAGGTATCTTAATATTGAGTTCCATGACTTTATCAAGGAATGTGGACATGTTTCACAATTGAATCCTCCCAGAACACCACATCTTAATGGTGTGTCTGAGAGGCGTAATCGAATCCTACTTGATTTGGTTCGTTCCATGATGATTCCAGCTTCTCTTCCAATATCTTTCTAGGGGTATGCCTTAGAAACAGTTACTCATATCCAAAATCTTGTTCCCACTAAGAAGGTTTCCTAAACACTACCCTCACTCACACATATCAGGGTTTGGGGTTGTGAAGCTCTGGTAAGACGAGAGACTCATGACAAACTTAAGCGTAGAGCCGAGAAGTGTATTTTCAATGGTTGCCCACAAAATTCCATTGGATACTTGTACTATATGTTGAATTAGGTGTCTAAGCCCATAACTATAATTGGTATGTACTTGACCCGAGAGTAGCATGGTCAATTTCAGGTTGCATATCACCAGGACAATTTGATAGGATGGATATTTGATAAGAGGTTATTTATTATTTACTAATATATTATAAGTATAATATATTAATGGAGAAATCATATTATTTAATTAGTATTGATCAAGAATTAATTTAGTGATCAAAAGAGACTAATTAAGTTGACAGGGACTGATTAAGTAAATCAGTGATACATGTATAGTGTGGGCTAATGATCCATATTGATTAGTAATGGACTAAGTTCATGTAAGACTTCATGAAGAGTTAGTCCAAAGGGCTTATCATATGGATTATTGGATTAAGGCCCAAGGAAGTGGATTAGGGTTTAATTCTTGGAATTCTACACTATATATGTAACCCACTAAGGCTAAAAATCTTGTGAATGTGTTCTTGGAGAAGCATAGTTGATTTTTGGTGTGTCCAAACCCCTCCCTCAAGTCCTCCGTTTTTTCATGGTGTGTTGTGAACCGTTTTAGGCATCACACTTTGGGTGCTAAGTTCTTAAAGGCCAAAATTCAACAAGCTACAACAAAAGGTAATCTTCTAACTTACTTTTATGATTCATATGCCAAATTTTATGCTAGTCGTAGGCTTCATGCTTTGGAAATTTTATTGTATGTATAACTCGAGAAAACTTACATCCAAAGCATTTAGGGTTGTATGTGCACAATAGGATGTTGTAGTACATAAAACCCAACAGTGGTATCAGAGCGATGAGTTTTTTCTATTATATTTGATGCTTGCTTAATAGTTTAAAGCTAGAAAACCACACCCCGTAAGGGGGACTCGGCGAGTTCATAGTGAACTCGACGAGTCCATTATCTGACTCGGCGAGTCGAATAGCTTGTTTGCAGTTTTTCGAGGTTTTGGCCAGAATTGGATTTGGATTATTACCTTAAACTATTTTGTATCATAAAATATTTTTTTCTAATATGGTAATGATTATTCCATCCAATTAATAGATACATTGTCAAATCTTGAAAATCTTTACTAGTTTATTTGATAAGCTAATTGTTTGTAAAAATTGATTTGAAATTATCTTACTATAAGTGTTGCATTAACTCAGATTTGTAAAAGATAAAATTATGACTATTTTATTGGTTTTAAAATTTGATCTAAATGTTTTTTAGGAGTTACAAAACTTGTCATCAAGTTTTGGAACTCAAAAGTTTTTTTTTATGGAGTTACAAATCTTGTCATCAAGTTTGGAACTCAAAAGGTTTTCAAGAGTTACAAAATTGTCCTGTATTTGAAAATCTCAAATTATGAAACATTGATTTCTAAAACTCTTGTAATTAAAAGGTGCAACTCTTAGGTTTATAATTTAAAATTAATTAAATAGTTTTAATTTTGTATTTTACGTTTAGAACCTTAATGTCTTCTGAATAGTTCAGGTTACCTCTTATGGATTGTATTAAATTAATTAAAGTGTTTAATTAAAGGAGAAGATTAATAAATCCATAATAATAACATGGTTTAAGTTTAACTAAATTAAGAGTATTATTTATTAATAGAATTAAAACACCAAGTATTTTAAAATTTTAAAATACACCCTTATATTATATAAAATTATAAGTTTAATAATTATATATATGTATAAGACAAGTCAGTCTTACCGTTAGTAGACCTCATTCACGAAGTGGGTCTATAAGGGGGTATAAGGATACTGCCTATAACATGGTAGCTTAATGGGTGTTCACTCTCACCCACGGCTTCCTTGACTGGTGGAGGGTCGTTAGCTGAACTAGTAGGATAGGACATTAATTCTCATTAAAAGTATAATGATAATTATAAAGTAACTAAATTTTATATAAAATTCCCAATATTAGGTACTTTAGGAAAGATGTGAAAATGATGCTATTCCATGAAATTGCACTTTGCACCTTGCCAAGTCGTTAATGGAGTGTGTGTGGTTAACCGACACATTAACTTGGACTAACAAGGGTGGCAAAAGGTAGCTTGATGTTTGTCATAGATCAATGGAGTGTGTGTGGTTAACCGACACATTGATTAGGTGATAAATGACATCGAGAGTACCAAGTGTATTTGCATGGTTATTCACACCTTGTTTGTGATCCTCGGTATCCCAAACACACACTTAAAGGGCATAATCGAGATTAAACATGCCATTGAAAAGTTCAGTGAATCTCAAAGAATCTAGGAATTTCAATTCATTTAAAACATAATGGTCAATTTCGTTTTTCGTGGTGGAATTGGTAAATCGTCATTTACCTACATTAAATTATTTTACAATTGGATTACGACATCCCACTTCCGAATTATAGAATATTGTGTTGGGTCCTAGCCTTAATATTTCATTTTGGTGTTATATTAAGGACTTAAATCAACTTAACTTGAATTTCTCCCATGTAGATTCCTAGTTCAGACAACTATGGTCTTCCCAAATCTTATGGAAAAAGCTTTCCTCATGAAGATGATGTCCCCAGAAATCATACTTCACTTCCTCCACCTACTCCAAAAATTCTCCCTGACCCACAATTTGAAAGACTTGAAAAGTTTAAGGTCACTCAAACCCTATTGGCAAGCAAACACCAAGATGGAAGGTCTATGTGTGCACATGTATTGGAGATGAAGTCACACATTGACAAGCTGGGAATGTTATGAGTCATTGTGTGGAGGAAGTTTGTTTGTTTTCCCGTGTACCATTCCAAAAGATTCTGCTTATTTCTACTGCCAAGAGAAAAGGCATTGGTTGTGAAGTTGTCGTATCTACCTGACGGACCACAAGGATGGTAAAGTCAAAATGTTTGACTCTGCTTAGGGTAAGTCCACTATCTAACTCTATTAAGTTCCTATTTGGAGATTCTTAGTACATGATTTAATGTAATTACATTTTGATGTTTTGTAGGATCGAAGAAGAGAAAGGAAGCTTAAAGGAAGGGTAAGCTGAATCTGATCGCCAAGAGTGGGATTTTGATCGCCTGATTCGATGATCGGATTTTTCAGCTGCTGCTTAAGAGTTATGATAGATTGCTTAGAAATATGTAGTAACATAGTTTTCATTTGTAATTTCATTTTAAGGAAAAGCTTTTATGCATTTTCTAAATAAATAAAAATTTGATTTTATCTTATCTTTTATCTCCTTGCAATGGCATTATTGAAAATTGGTTTTTGTATGTTTCTATTGTTAGCAATGTTGAAAATGGATTTGATTCTTTCATTTGTGGTAGTGTCTAAATTTACAAAATAAGGATAGATTCTCATCACCTAAGTTTTAATTGGATAGAAACTTGGAATCATGTGATTTGTATTGTGTGATGAATGAGAACCTTCATTTTTGGGAAATTAAGACTAATTCCTTGTTCACATATATATGTGAGTCAAGTGAAGGACTAGGGGATCAGGTACACTTGGTTGTGCACTGGTCAGGTCCACCACAAAGAACGATAAGACTATTCTTCATGATTTACTAAAGTTTAGTAAATATGGTTATGATTACAAGTTTAAGTAATTCTGAATCATTGAAAAATTTTCAATGTATAGCAGGACGAATAAGAAGAATCAAATAGGCAGAAAGATAAAAGTTTGTCCAATCGAAAGGAAAAGAGAGTACTTTAGTAGCATGTTTTATGATCATCTTAATGATTATGAAAAACATATCACAATTAATCCTCTAAGGACACCTTAGTACATTTGTATGACTAAGAAGAGGAATTAGGAATTGTTGAAATGGTTAAATTAATTAAGGTGAATCATATTTCGTTCCAAAACCAAGTCTTAGAGTAATTCTCCAAGATTATGACTTGAGTGACATGTCTTAAGTAGGTTTATAACACATCATGAAATATGGAATAGAAATGTTTTCTAAGTCTTGCATATTTCAAATTGGCAGTTGTGATGTTTTGGCTAAAACATAGACCAACTAAGACCAATTATATGAAGTATCATTCTAGATAAGAGTCCACAATAACTCTTGAATATTTGTTTGTCAAGGAATTGTTCTTGACTGAGAATCTTATATGTCAAGAGGTCAGTGGGAGTTTTAAAGATCTTGAAACGCTTCAAGAAGTAATCAAGAATAAAACCTATTGTTTATCGATATCACACGACTTGA
Source organism: Lactuca sativa (assembly GCF_002870075.4). Taxonomy (NCBI): domain Eukaryota; kingdom Viridiplantae; phylum Streptophyta; class Magnoliopsida; order Asterales; family Asteraceae; genus Lactuca; species Lactuca sativa. The sequence continues at coordinate 179,383,365 of NC_056626.2, read as the reverse complement.
GGTTCGTTACCTATCGTGTTGATGTATTCTTGTTTCTGTGCCCATTCCAGTTAAATTTGACTATTCATGTGAATTCTATGAGTTCTCAATTGTTTGCATAGGGCAAAGTACCTTTAGCAGTGAAAGTTCATTGATCAGTAAGGGTGATCTACTGAACAACTTGGAAGACATGGTAGGCCTTTGTGCTACCAAGTGGCATGAAATTAAGATTGAACAAGTTCAGTCCATATGAGTTTGAATTTGTCATAGATCTTGTGTTATGATAATGGTTGGAAATGATAGATTCACATGGATTGGAACACATACACCATAAAATCTAAGTGTCACAAGGTTTCTCTCCAGTTCATGAAAATGATTGTTGGGAAACGCTTTCAATAAGTAGATTTAAGGAGATAGCAGTTGTGTTAATTGCATTCTCAAATTCGATTATGATTACGACATCCCTCTCATGGTTCGAATTGTGATAAGTGGAAAATAGTTGCAACATTCAGAACTTATTGCTGTAAGTTCTGAAATAGTTTAGACACACATATGGTATTTCTAATAAAAGGTGTATGAGCTTAGATAAAGGCTTATCGAAGCAATTCGTATCAGAAATCTAAACTTTGGTAATAAAGTCAATAAAGTATTGATTTCTAGAAGTCCAACTGATTTTGGATACATGTCAAAGCTAGTGAGAGCATAAATGTTATGCTAGTAACAAAATAATTATTATGCTAGTGGGAGCATAATTATTATGTGAAGTGTTGTAAGTTAGCAATACTACTTATAGGAAACAAAGGTTACAAATTTGCAAAGCTGCAAAATTTGAAAAGTTGTTTCGCTATAGTAAAGGAAAGGATACTTATACTTTATTTCGAATCTGAAAGTTTAGATTAAAGTATTAATCAAACTTAGTCAAGGATATATATGAATACCCTGTTAAAATATTTCAACATTGGAAATTCTATTTATGGAAATATTATAGCAAAAGAATGGTCAAGTATCATGTCTTTATGTAAGCCATTATGAATCGTGTCCCATATGCTTCGGATATAGGATCGATTACATATATTGTAATATTCATGTGTTCTAATTTTCTAAATGCCTAGGGCATTAAGAGGGAAAAAGGACTAGAATCGAATATGACTAAAGTGGTTAAACAACTTTCAAGGTCAATCTAAGGTTCGCTAATGATTGGTTTCTTAAGGACAGTTGGAATTATAGTAATGAATGGACCATATTGACATTATTATGAATAGACATGTTTCTATTAATAATGAGTTGTCATATGGTATATATGGAAATGTTTCCATAATGGGAGATGGATATTAAGAATATATTTATGCAAGAAGGATGTTCAAAGGAATGTACTTTGAATTTTCGACTTTGCTTCCTTGGAATTATTTTGTTATCAATCTCCAAAGGAATAATTTGTAATATCGTTGGAAAAGTCTCTGTGACTTTTGTACCTCGACATTACAAAAGGATCATTGCATGATAGTGGTAAGACTTAAGTGTTCTTACACTAAGGATTTGGAATTGTGAAATGAGCACCATTGAAGTGTTTTCAACTGATCTATTTCACAAAGTAAGGACCATAGGTAAACATAGTGTGCATGCTTGGAGCATGGGCTAACTATTATTTTAATTCAAGTATTAATTTGATTAATCGAATAATTATACAATGAATAATGTGTAATCAATATGGTGATTAATAAAAGGTGTTTTATTTATATTCAAAAGTTTTGAGACCATATTGGATTCGATTGTTCTTGTGTTTCACTTTGCATGTTTTGACTTCTCGAATAATAAGATTATTCAAACTATCCACAGTTGATCATACTTTGGAAGTAGGTATTGAGGCAAGACTGTCATGAATCTGACTGTAGACTATCTAGGTGCTTTAGATATAACACAAGTTTGTTGCAGTTCATGAGTACTCCTGTAATAAGATTTTTGTATTGGATTAAACCCATGCTCATCTGAATCACTTCAGGGATTTTATCACGTGTGATTGGTGAGACAATAATATCTTATATTCTTGAAACGCAGACATATAGTTGCACTTTACAAATCGGTTGCACATTGATGATATGTAAACGCACTAGTAACTTGGTGTTATAAAACATATTATTGTGTATGATTTGATGAGTAAATAGAGAAAGCATGTGAGTCGAAGTTTATCCGTTCCTTTTACCCTTACAGGGATAAAAGCGATATATGTCGGCCCCTCGATGATTTAGTGATGACAACCTAAAAGTGCTTGGCTAAGCCAGGACTAATTTGATTGTTCAATTAGTGAGTCGTCATAAATCGAAAACCAAGAAATAAAACATGGACAGAGAAAATGATTATAATCCATGTCTCATGTCAATATGCGATCTAGAATGAATGAATATATGATCCCTCATGTAACGGACGCGTCACTGACTAGGTCAGAGTTCGACAGCGACTTTTAAGAGCTATGATCGCTAGAATGGTTTTGGAGTCGTACTTGCAATAATAGTTATTAGACTTATCCAAGTTGGAGACTGTTAGATTAGGTGTCTAAGCCCATAACTATAATTGGTATGTATTTGACCTGAGAGTAGCATGGTCCGTTTCGGGTTGCATATCACCAGGACAATTTGATAGGATAGATATTTGAGTAAGAGGTTATTTATGATTTACTAATATATTATAAGTATAATATATTAATGGAGAAATCATATTATTTAATTATTATTGATCAAGAATTAATTCGAAATTAATTTGGAATTAATTTAGTGATCAAAAGAGACTAATTAAATTGACAGGGACTGATTAAGTAAATCAGTGATACATGTATAGTTTGGGCTAATGATCCATATTGATTAGTAATGGACTAAGGTTATGTAAGACTTCATGAAGAGTTAGTCCAAAGGGCTTATCATATGGATTATTGGATTAAGGCAACAGGAAGTGGATTAGGGTTTAACTCTTGGAATTCTACAATATATATGTAACCCACTAAGGCCAAAAATCATGTGAATGTGTTCTTGGAGAAACATAGTCGATTTTTGGTGTGTCCAAACCTATCTCTCAAGTCATCCATTTGTTCATGGTGTGTTGTGAACCTTTTGAGGCATCATACTTGGGGTGCTAATTAAGGCCAAAATTCAATAAGCTACAACAAGAGGTAATCTTCTAACTTACTTTTATGATTCATATGCCAAATTGTATGCTAGTTGTAGGCTTCATGCTTTGGAAATTTTATTGCATGTATAACTAGAGAAAACTTAGATCCAAAGCATTTAGGGTTGTATGTGCACCATAGGATGTTGTAGTACATAAAACCCAACACTATAAACCTAGTAAAAACGTGGTCTCTTTACCTCAAAGATTTGTCTTTCGTGAGAGAGAGCTCATATTTAAAGAGGACAGTGGGAGTGCTATTAATCTGGAAAAAATTCCAAAGTCATCCAATGAAGGAACCTTAAATGTCACTAGCTCTCAATTAGAGGATGAGACTCCTGTTGGCCCATTGACGATTCATTACCTCTTCTTTGATCCAATAGAGTTAGAATGATACCAGACTTTTATGGTTTCCTAAATACTGTGGAAGGGAGCACATTTATCAGTGATGAATAATGGTAAATTTGGAAGAACCTACTAACTACAAGGAAGTGATGGTAGGCTTTACTAAAACATTAGGGGTTGACTATGATGAGACCTTCTCACCAGTGGCTAATATCAAGTTAATCATGATTATGCTTGCCATACCTGCCATTTATGACTATGAGGTCTGGAAAACGGATGTTAAAACCGCTTTCCTAAATGGGAAGTTAACTGAGGACATATTCATGAATTAGTTAGAAGGTTTTGCACATGCCAAATATCCTGATAGAGTGTGTAAGCTTGAGAAATCCATTTATAAATTGAAACAAGCATCTTGCAGTTAGAATCTTTGCTTCCACGAAAAAGTCAAAGTGTTTGGATTCTTGAGGAGTAAGGATGAGTCATGTGTGCATGTCAAAGCTAGTGGGAGTATAGTAAGTTTCCTTGTGTTGTATGTTGATGACATACTCCTTATGGCAAACAACTTTCCAACCTTAGAAGAAGTGAAATCTTGGCTTGGGGAGTATTTCACTGTGAAGGATCTAGGGAAGCAACCTATATTCTTGGGATAAGAATTTTAAGGGATAGAAAGAGATGTCTTATTGGTCTTAGCCAGAGTACATAATTGGACAAAAAAGTGAAGCATTTCAATATGGATGACTCCAAGAAAGGGGATTTTCCCGTGCACTATACTGTGAAATTGAGTAAGACTCAAAGTCCCTGTACTGAGGAAGAAATAAACAACATGAGTCGAGTTGCATATGTTTTGGCTATAGGATCGATCATGTATGATATGACATGTACTCATCCTAATCTGGCTTATGCTTTGAGCACAGATAGTCGATTTCAAGGTAATCCTAGCAAAGCCCATTAGGCAGTAGTAAAAAAAATATTCCCAAGTACTTGCGAAGAATGAAGACATGTTTCTACTTCTTGGCGGAAACGATACGTTGAGAGTGAGTGGATATAGTCATTCCAGATTTCAAATAGATTGTGATAACTTGTATTCTCATTCTGGCTAGGCATTCTTGTTCAATAGTGGAGCGGTAACTTGGAAAGATTCCAAGTAGTCAACGGTGGCTGATTCTACTTGTGAGTCACAGTACATCGCAGCGCGTGAGGCATCAAAGGAAGCTACTTGGTTAAAGAATTTCATCGAAGATCTCAATGTAGTCCAGACCTTTCAAGAGTCAATGGAAGTATTCTGTGAAAATGAAGGCATGGTTGCTTTCAATAAAGAACCAAAAGATAATGCGAGATCTAAGAATATCGACATAAAGTACCACAACATTATACATAGGGTTGAAGAATGGAATCTCCTGGTGAAGTGGGTATCATTAGAAGATAATTTTGCACATCCTTTGATAAAGGATATGCGCAAGGTTAAGCACAACCAGCATGCTAGGTGCCTTGGCCTAAAAGATGATATTAGTTTAGTGGTTAGTTGATAGCTTTGAAACTTTGTAACAAAATATATATACCTGATTTTGGTGAATGAATAATAGAGAATTATTTATGAGTATTGGTACCGCCTTCTTCAATTATAAATTCTTGAGTTTTGCTTTGCATGTTTTACTTCCTAAGTAATTTAATTATTCAAAATTCCACTGTTGCTCATATTTTTGGAAGTAAGTAGTGATTTAAGACTATTATGAATTGATTGTAGATTGTTCATTGAAATTGGACATATCATTGGATTGCAGCAATATTCATGAGTGCTTTGAAAATTGAGATTTTAAGTATTGGATAAACCCACACATAGATATTACTTCATGGATTCAGTCACAATTAATTCTAAGACGATAATATGTTCTAATCTTAAATCGGAGACATGTAAATTGTGATTTACAAGTCGATTGTACATTGGTGTTAAAAAAATACATCAATAACATGATGTTATAAATCGTAGTATCATGTATGATTTGGTGAGTAAAGGTCACAATTATACAGTCAATGTTTATTCATTTTTTTCCTTAACAGGAAAAGCGATATCTTTTGGCCCCTTAATGATTTGGTGTTGACATTATAGTGGTGGGCTTAACCATGACTGAATTGATGTGTTCCGTTTGTAGTCTAATGACATCACCACAAATCGGGAAATTAGGAAACAAAATCTTGGATGATGAGATTGATTAGATTCCATGCCTCATGCGTATACGATATCATGAAGAATAAAGGAATACCTGATCACTTATCTTATGTCTAATGTTTTATTTAAATTAGAGTTCGACAGTGGCTTGGGAAGCATATTTTGCTGTTTAGTTCAAGGTTATACTTGCAACTGTAGCTATAGACTTATCCAAGTGGGAGACTGCTTGATTAAGGTGTCTAAGTTCATAACTAAATTGGTATTACATGTAATTAAAAACAAAATCCTTTTTGGGTTGCCCTCCTAACTAGTAACTAAATAGAAATATATTTGGTGAGAGAGGTTAATTTATTGATTTATTATATGATTATAAAATTGCAATAAATGATTTGTTAATATATTATGTAACTAATATAGTAAGTAGAAATAGTATTAATTAATTAAGAATCAATCAGAAATTAATCGGATTAATTAAAGGTGCAAGGACCTAAGCTGTAATTGTTCAAAAGTTGAACAAGAGAAGGATTCTAGAACCCTCTTGGTATGGGCGGTTTTGGCATGCCCATTTAGGATTTGTGGAATGTTCCTTTTAGATAATTAAGGGATTAGATAATAACCTAATTTGAGATATTATTATTATATTCAAGTAAGGGTTTTCTAAGAATCCTTAAGCATTTATAAATAGGACCCTAAGGCTCTATATTTTCATCCACTTGATACCTCAAGGAAGAGTCAAAATTTTACATCCCCTCTCCTCTCTCCACTTGTCTTCTAGTTTCTAGGGTTTGGTTACAAACCATTCGAGGAACTAAACTTTTGGTGCTAGCTTTCCAAGCTCTACAAGGAAGGATTCAAGTGACTTGTTTGCTATAAAAAGTATGAGGTATGTAACCCTAACTTCTTAATTTTTAATTAAATAGGGTTTATGATATATTTTGTTATTCAAAGTATGTTGCCTTCAAAGTGTAAGACATAGATCATTTTAGGTTTCATGTGACCTTTCTTAATTGTTAAGTGAATTTCTGCATTGAGCATTAAACTAATTAATTCATAAGAACGTTATGACATCATCAAGGCCCTAATGGAATGGAAGTTGAAAGAAGAGGAAATTTGTGTGTGCTCATGTGCAGAAAATGTGGAGACGTGTAGAAAAATTTGAAAAGGTCGATGTAAATTTCTACATGGAGCTTCCCATTGACATGGTGCTCAACTCTTTGCTAAATAGTTATGATAAGTTTATCTTAACTTATCATTTGAACAATAGTGAAACCACATTGATTGAGCTTTATAATCTATTGCAAATTGTTGAAGCTTGAATGAAGAGGTCTCATTCAAACAGTTCTACAAGTACCTCAATCATGAATATTCAATAAGGAAAGGGGAAGAAAAGGAAGTCTTATTCCGAACCCAAGTGGAAATAGAAAGCCCACTTTAGAAATCCCAATGGGTCAAAGGGAAAGGTCAACTTTGATGTTCCTCTTGTCAGTAAGCCAAAAGAAGCCATGTGCTTTCATTGTGGCCAAAAGAGACATAAGAAGAGAAGTTTCCCCAAGTACCTATAAGAAGTCAGAGAAGCAAAGTCTAAGGTGTCTCGCTCTACATCTAGTATGTGCTCTATAAAAATAAATAACACTTATGTTTCAAACTCTTGGATCCTTGATACAGGATGTGATTTCCACATTTTTTGATACGTATGGACTAAGGGAAAGTGACTAGGTCGATGATGGGAAGTTGAACCTAATCATGGGAAATAGGAAAAAGTCATTTGTTACCAAGATTGGGGTTTATGATCTTATGTTTGATATTAGAGGTGGGTTTGATTTAGACAATTGTTGTTATTCATCGGAAGTGACAAGAAACATAATTTCACTTCACCCAATATTTAGAAAAGGTTATCATTATGTGTTTGACAATAATAATGGTTCAATTTTGGTTTATAAAAATGGTGTTTATATTTTTAAAGCTTATCATTGTAATGGCGTGTATGAACCTGTTCTGTGTGTGAATGATCTTGAAATTGTGTCTTTAGTATTGATTCTTCTTGTGGTTTAGAAAAGTCATAATTATGGCATTGTCATCTTGACTATATTAACAAGAAACATATCGCCAACTCCAAAAGGATGGAGTGATGGAATCGTTTGACCTAAAATCAGATGATGAATGTGAATCTTGTCTATTAAGAAAGATGACTAAGTCACATTTCAATGGTACTTGTGAAAGATGTGAAGGATTGTTATACCTTGTCCGTACTGATGTGTGGTCCTTTTAGATCCGCCACAAGGGATGTTAATCAGTACTACGTGACATTTACTGACGATTATAGTAGATATGGCTATATCTATTTAATCAAGCAAAAAAAAAACCTTTGAAAAGTTCATAGAGTTTAATCAAGAAGTAGAGAATCAGTTGGGCAAGAAGATACTGATGCGTTAGTTTGATAGAGGTGGATTGTATCTTAGTATCGAGGTCAATGACTATCTTAAGGAATATAAAATTGTTACACAATTGACACCTCCTAGGACACCACAAATTAATGGTGTAATTTACAGGCGCAATCGAATCTTTCTTGACATAGTTCGTTCCATGATGAGTTGAGCTTCACTCCCTATATTGTTCTAGGAGTTTGTCTTAGAGATAGCCGTCTATATCCTCAATATTGTTCCTACCAAGAAGGTTTCTAAATCACCTCATGATATGCGGATAAGGAAACCTCCCTCACTCGCACATATCAAGGTATGGGGTTATGAGGCTCTTGTTAGGCATGAGACCCAAGTCAAACTGGAACCTAGATCAGAGTGGTGTTCTTTCTTTCGTTATCCATAAAAGTCCTTTGGATCCTTGTTCTACAAACCATATGACAATGTTATCTTAGTAGCTCGAAGATGAGTATATCATGAGAAAGAGCTCACATCCAAAGAGGAAAGTAGGAGTGTAATTGTTCTAGAAGAAATTTAAGATTCATCCAATGATGGAAACTTAGATGATACTTGCTCTCAACCAGGGAATAAACTTGTTGAGCCCATTCACAATTCATTACCTCTTCCTCGATGTAATAGAGTTCTCATGTAACCTGAGTTTTATGGTTTTGATATAACGGAAAATGGGGACATGAATATTAGTGAGAACATACTAGTAAATATGGATGAGCCAACTAACTACAAGGAAACGATGGCAGGCCCTGAGGCTGAAAAATGAAAAGAGGAAATGGATAGCGAGATCCCATCCATGTACAATAACAAACTATGGACTTTGGTTGATCATACGCCTGGTCGAAGGGTAGTAGTTTGTAAACGGATATTTAAGAAGAAGACGGACAAGGATGGAAATGTACGTACCTTCAAGGAAAGGTTTATTGCAAAGGGATTTATTCAAATCTAACGGGTTGACTATGAGTAGACCTTTTCACCAGTTGCCAAGATCAAGTTATTTAGGGCAATGCCTTTGATAGCTGCTTATCAAGACTATGAAGTATGGTAGATGGATGTTAAAACTACTTTCCCTAATAGGAAACTGACTAAGGGTGTTTACATGGCCCAAAAGAACGTTGTGAACATGCCAAATTCCCTAATAAGGTGTGTATACTTGAAATTAAGTCTATTTATGGACTTAAACAAGCATCTTGTACTTGGAATTTTTTGCTTCGATGAAAAGGTTAAAGAGTTTTGATTTTCTAGAAGTGAGGATGACTCTCACATGTATGTCAATGCTAGTGGGAGTGTAGTGTCTTTCCTAGTTTTGTATGTTGATGACACACTCTTTATAGGAAATGGTGTTCCAACTTTGCAATAGGTGAATTCTTCGCTTAGGATTTGTTTCGCTAAGCGGGATCTAGGAGAGACAACATACATTATTGGAATAAAGATTTCTAGGGATACGAAGAGACGCTTACCTGGGCTTAGCTAGAGTACTTACTTGGATAAAATATTGAAACGTTTCAATATGGAGAATTCCAAGAAAGGGTATTTACCCATGCATCATACAGTTAAATCAAGTAAGGATCAATGTCTTAGTAATGAAAAGGAAATAGATGCGATGATTCATGTAAAGCCCCGATTCTCAGGTATTGTTTAAATAAGATTTATTGGGTTAAGCTCTACTCGACGAGTTAGTAGACCTACTCGTCGAGTAGCATCGGGGTGGGATCGCGTGTTAAGTGACCTACTCGACGAGTCCATATTAGGACTCGGCGAGTAGGAGTTGGCATATGAAACCCTAAATCCCGGGGTTTTGCACCTCTATTTAAAGGAGCCTCAGCCTCCTTTGGCTTCTTTGCAGTCTTTAAGAGCCCCTTAAAACCCTAATATGCATGTGTGTGTGCCCATTGTGTGTTTGAAGCTTGAAAAGGTGATCTTTGGAGGGAGAAGGCTTGGAGGAGAAGGAGATTGGAGCAAATAGAGTGTGGGAATCAGTTCTTATCTCAGTTATCATCTTCTGGAGGTAACCATATCGCCTTTTTCCTTGTGAATCTCTTCTATTGGTTGAGTTGTAGAGTTTTTGGTGAGATAATAAGTTGGGAAGATGAGCTATGGGCTAGATCTAAGGTTGTAACTTCAGATCTGGACCCTCCTTGGATTCTAGAAGCATAAAGTTACAGTTTTGGTCATGATTGAGTTCCCTTGAGCATGAAGCTCCATTAAGAACTTAAAATAGGCATTTAGAGCCTTTATAGTCATGCATGCATGTAAAGTTTGCAACTTTATGTGATAAGCATGCCCTAGAAGCTTGGATCTGTGATTTGGAGCCGCTACATGGCTCAAATCAAGTCTGTATGGAAAGAGGACTGAATGGACTCAGCGAGTCCCAAGGTTGACTCGGCGAGTCACATGAAGATAGTCATGAACTTGACGAGTTGGATGAACAACTCGGCGAGTCCGATGAAGATTACCGTAAGACTCGACGATTTGAAGAACAACTCGGCGAGTTGGATAAGTTTTTCCCAGGATATGTATGTGTGTGTATCTGTCAAGTTGCAAGAGGGAACTCGACGAGTGGCCTTCAAGTTTGGACAAGAATCGAAGGAACTCGACGAGTCACCCTGATGACTCGGCGAGTTGGAATGTGCTTCAAGGAACTCGGCGAGTAGCCGAGGGTACTCGGCGAGTTGGGGTCAACATGGACTGTTGACCTTGACTGAGGACTTTGACTTTGACCAGGGGTTCACTGGTGGTTTATGGAGTACCTTATAAGGTTAAGGACTTATGAGTATATTATACTATGATCATAGGTGGTGGAGCCTGTGTCAAGTGATACGAGAGTTGGAGTTTATCTTCCGAGTCGACATTTGCAAGGTGAGTTATCCTCACTATATCGATAGGGTCTACAACACCAAGGCCGGCCCTTTAGTTGTTATTTTTATGGTATGCTACATGTGGTTATGATTTGTTAGATCGGAATCAGGGTAGACAGTATGTTATGCTCTTATGATCCGTAACGATTGGTATGTTAGTGACCTGCTAGGTCGGTACTCTAGTTACGAGATAATTCTATGATTGATTATCAGTGTGAGAGATATGTTTGATGTTTGTATATGCCAGTACATGATAGATATGCACACATGGTTATTTGCTTGATTGGTTGGGTTGAGGCGGTCCTGCTTTGTACTAAAGGCCAACATATCCTATGAGCGATCCATGAGACTGCAGGCCCACGAGGCGAACCAGTCATGCCGAAGGCTCGGGATAGATTCAGATAGAGTGTAGGCCCAATAGGGCGGTCCAATAAGGCCGATGGCCAGTATGCATGTTGATTGATTGATTGTTACTGATATGACATTGTCAGTATGTTATTGGTATTTTGGGGATAGCTCGTTAAGCCCTCAGGCTTACAGTTTTCAGTTTATTGTTTCAGGTACTTTAAGAGATTATGGCAAGGAAAAGGCGTGACCGTACCGCTCATCATCCTTATGATATGATTTTGGGACACTCTGATGGATATTGATTTGAAAACATTTTTGTTAACAGTGCTATTTGATTTTTATTATGATCGAAAAAATTTAAATTTAGTGTAAAATTTATGGATGTTACAAGTTAGTATCAGAGCCTTGATTTGAGTGAATTGGAGGAACACTCGTGTGAATCCAGTCTCAAATCAAGGAGATTTTTGAAAAGTAAGTTTTAAAAATGGTTTTCAAAATAAAGGATGGAGGATGCGGAGGGCACGATCAGCCGGAGCCTGTAAGTAAACCCCAAAATACCATACTGTTATTTGATATTCTTATATGTTAGAACAACATGCTAGTGCTAGGATAGGGATCTTCAGTAATCGCATGGTAGATTTGCATGATTATATGATACCTATTAGCCTAGGGTTTCTTGTATATGGAATTGACATCATAACTGTAGATGTTTAGTATATACATCACGGATGTGTATAGTCAAGATATTATAGCCTGAGAATGTGTGATTCGACCTTAGGGTAGGATTGGATATTCGAAAGTCTATCGGGACTAGCGTTATGTGCGGCTAGCATACACTAGCGCTGCAGGGGCTGATGGAGGCTCCATGGAGGTGTGATTTGTGCAGAGCTATGGGATCAGTTGTGAGATAGGCGATGTCCCCTAGTAGTGAGGGTTGAGTGCACATTATGTTGATTATAGTTTTAGGGCGTTGTGGTGATACTTGAGACAAATATGGGTAAGTGTGGAAGGTAGTATGGGCTCATACTACTGGAAGCACAGGACCCATACGCGTAGCAAGAAAGTCACAACCCCTAGGATTTGTGGGTTTTGGTCGCCCGATATTATGTTGTTTATCTGATGTCTTGAGTGTACTTTTCAGTATAGTGGTGACGAGACGTTTTTCTACTGGGTTCGGATCTGGATCAGGATCCGGATCAGGGTCAGGGTCGGGAGATGGAAGGTTAAAGGTGCCAGTAGCACCTGAGCCCGTGGTTCAGATAGGGACTGAGGAGCTAGATGCCAGGATCCAGGAGATTCTGCATGATGAGGTCGTTGCGGCTTTCTGAGCGCAACTACCAGAGATGTTTGGGTCGATCAAGACCGCGATGGTTGAGTATTTGATGAGCGATATGCAGCTCTAGCAGAGACAGCAACCAATGCAGCCAGATCGGCTGTAACTGCGGCAGGGGTTGGAGGAGGAGCCGTCAGGGCTTTCCAGTACCAGGACTTCGATAATACGAAGCCCCCGACATTTGATGGTACACAGGATGTGATCAAGGCTATGCGGTGGTTGTCTGACGTGGAGGGCTGTTTCTTCACGTGCTCATGTCCTGCTGACCAGAAGGTCAGGTGTGCTCTGAACCTGCTTAGGCTCGGAGCAAAGGACTGGTGGAGATTGACGACAGGTTCATATTCTGATGATCAGCGGGCTGCTATTACTTGGGAGCAGTTCCAGGATATGTTTCGCACCTGCTACGTTCCGTGCGTGGAACAGGAGCGGCTTGCTCAGGAGTTTTGACATTGAGGCAGGATGGGGAGTCTGTGATGGAGATTACCCGGATGTTCACAGAGAGGACTATGTTTTTCTCGGAGTTTGCGTCAGAGCAGTCTCAGATGACTCATTATCTGAGTATGCTCAATACGGATATACAGTAGTTTGTGGCTACACAACGTCGTGATACCCTCCTGGATCTATAGGAAGTTGCGAGGCGGCGTGAGTTGGAGATACAGCTGCAGCTGAAAGAGCAGCGTCAGGCACCAGCATAGTCTCAACTGGTGCCTAAGTGGTCTAAGACCGCTGATACTCGATCTAGGAGTCAGCAGAGCTGCACTTGTGGAAAGTGTGGCAAGGGTCATTCCGGAGTTTATCGAGCAGGAGGTGGGTGCCACAAATGTAGCAAGGAGGGGCACTATGCCAGGAACTGCTGTCAGTCCGCCCCTCCACTAGATATGAGGATTTATTACCATTGTCATCAGGTTGGTCATGTGAAGACCAACTATCCGTAGCTCGCCGCCAAGCCGGCACTGGGACCCGCGCCAGCTACTGTGAGGATTAAAGATGGGAGGCCAGTCAAGGTGGAGCCTCTGAAGGCTTAGGGTCGTGCCTTCCAGCTCACGGTCGATGAGGCCAAGGCAGCACCAGATGTGGTTGTTGGTTCGTTTCTATTCTTTGTCTCAATTATTGTATTTGTGTTATGCTTATGGATTGTTCCTATGGTTAGGTATGTTTTTAGTGAATTCTTTGCCCACTTTGGTATTATTTGACTCGGGGGCGAGTCGGTCGTTTGTATCTCAGACCTTCTGTAAAGGGTTCAGTATGCCGATAGATGATCTTGACTGTCCGTTGCGAGTTTTGATCGCCAACAAGCACGAGATTTCTGCTTCTTTGGTCTATCGGGGATGCGAGTTGGAGATTTTCGGGGTGTCCTTCCCGATAGATTTGATTCCTATCCCCATGGGGGATGTATGTGTGATTGTAGGGATGGATTGACTTAGCCGTTTTAGCTCCATGATCGACTGTTAGGGACAGCGGGTGGTGGTTCGAACCCCAAGTGAGGGAGAACTGGTAGTATATGGTGAGGGCACCAGGTCGGGATGGGTTTTGTTCGGCTGCCCGGGCTCGACAGTATATTTAGCACGGGTGTGTCGGTTATTTGAGGTATGTGGTAGATACGCGGGTTAGAGAGAAGCTCTCAGTTTCAGAGGTCCTGGTGGTTAGAGAGTTTGCTGATGTGTTTCTGGAGGAGTTACCCGGAGTGCCTCCGGTGAGGCAGGTTGAGTTTAGGATTGATCTAGTGCCAGGTGCTGCTCCTATCGCCAAGGCGCCGTACCGTTTGGCACCGCCGGAGATGCAGGAGCTATCATCTCAGTTGCAGGAACTGCTGGGTAAGCAGTTTATTCGTCCGAGTATGCTCACCTTGGGGAGCACCGATCATTTTCGTCAGGAAGAAGGACGGTCCGCACAGGATGTGCATTGACTATAGGGAGTTGAACAAGTTAACGGTGAAGAACCGTTATCCGCTCCCAAGGATATATGATCTTTTCGATCATCTGCAGGGTGTATGTTGGTTTTCCAAGATTGATTTGAGATTATGATACCACCAGGTCAGGGTGAGGGAGGAAGACATGGAGAAGACCGTGTTTCGGACTCGTTATGATCATTACGAGTTCGTGGTGATGCCGTTTGGGCTCACCAATGTGCCAGCAGTGTTCATGGATTTGATGAACCGAGTCTGAAGACCGATGCTCGACCGATCGGTCATTGTGTTCATATATGATATCTTGGTGAATTCCATGACCCGAGAGCAGCATGAGGAGCATCTCAGGGAGCTGCTGGAGGTGCTGAGGCGAGAACGGCTGTATGCCAAGTTCTCGAAATGCGAGTTTTGGTTATGAGAGGTCCAGTTCCTCGGACATCTCGTTAACCAGGAGAGGATTTTGGTCGATCTGGCCTAGGTGGAGGCGGTTATGCAGTGGGAGACTCCGAAATCTCCCTCAGACATCAAGAGTTTCTTGGGTTTAGCAGGGTATTATCGGAGTTTCATTCGTGATTTCTCCAAGATTGCCTTACCCCTCACTCGTCTAACGAGGAAGGGGTGGATTTCTGGTGGGGCCCTGAGCAGCAGAGGGCATTTGAGACCCTCCGGAAGCGTTTATGCGAAGCACCAGTGTTGACACTCCCCGAGGGAGTTGAGGATTTTGTGGTATTTTGTGATGCATCCATCACAGGCTTAGGGGCAGTAGTTATGCAGAGAGGAGGGGTGGTAGCCTCTACATCGTGGCAGTTAAAGCTGCATGAGACGAGATACCCTACGCACAATCTTGAGTTCGGAGCGGTGGTTTTCGCTCTCATGATTTGGAGGCATTATCTGTACGGGGTCCGATGTACTATATACACGAATCACAAGAGCTGAGGCACATCATGGATCAGCCGAACCTGAACATGAGGCAGCGCAAGTGGCTGGATGTGGTCAAGGACTATGATTGCGAGATCCTTTACCATCTTGGTAAAGCGAACGTGGTTGTCGATGCTCTGAGCCGCAAGTCAGCTGGGTCCTCGACCCCAGCCAGGTGTATAAGGATAACGGTGGATTCCCCGCTGGTAGGTTTGGTCAGGGATGCTCAGATTGAGGGTATGAGACCAGAGAATTGGAAGTTGGAGAGGATTAAGGGCGAAAGCGCTCGGTTTGTTCAGGATAGCTGCGGATTGTCGACCCGTTACGGTCGGGTTTGGGTTCCGATGTCCGAAGGGGTCCAATAGACAGTGATGGAGGAGGCTCATAAGTCTCGTTTTTCGATTCACCTGGGAGCCACCAAGATGTACCGTGATTTGAGTTCGAGTTATTGGTGGCCTGACATGAAGCGAGATATCGCTTGGTTTGTTGGCAGGTGCTTGACCTGTAGGATGGTCAAGGCCAAGCATCAGAGGTCGCATGGTAAGCTGCAGCCTCTGGAGATTCCCATGTGGAAATAGGAACGGATCGCGATGGATTTCATCACGAAGTTTCCGAAGACGACAAGGGGGTTCGATGCTATATGGGTCATCGTGGATCGATTGACCAAGAGTGCCCATTTCCTAGCCATACGAGAGAGTCCATCGGCAGAGGAGTTGGCCAACCTGTACATTAGAGAGATTGTCTCTCACTATGGGGTTGTAGTTTCTATCGTTTCTGATCGAGATGTCAGGTTTACTTCCCGTTATTGGCAGAAGTTCCATGAGAAACTGGGTACGCGACTACATTTTAGCACGACATTCCATCCGCAGAATGATGGGCAGAGTAAGCGGACCATTCAGACCCTCGAGGATATGTTGAGGGCGTGCGTCATTCATTTCGGTGGGAGTTGGGATTCCCACCTACTGCTTGTAGAGTTCGCCTACAACAACATCTATCATTCTAGTATTGGTACCCCGCCATTCGAGCTGTTGTATGGGCGGAAGTGTAGGACCCCAGTCTGCTGGGGCGAGGTTGGGCACAGGGTGATGGGTCGGACAAAGGTAGTTCTCCAAACTATCGAGATGATACAACAAATTAGACAACGACTGCAGACCGCTTAGAGTCGGCAGAAAAGTTATGCCGACCGACGTCGATCTGAGCTGGAATTTCAGGTGGGTGACATGGTTCTCCTGAAGGTCTCACCCTGGAAGGGTGTGATCCGTTTCAGGAAGAGGGGAAAATTGGGTCCCGGTTACATTGGGTCGTTCAGGATTGTTGCCAGGGTTGGCAGGGTAGCTTATAGGCTACAGCTTCCGGAGGAGCTTAGTCGGATCCATAGCACATTTCATGTTTCACAATTGCAAAAATGCATTATGGACCAGGAGGCAGTGGCATCGTTGGATGACATTCAGGTCGATGAGCGCCTGGACTATATGGAGAGGCCTATGGCTATTTTGGAAAGGAAGAAGAAGATACTGCGGAACAAGGAAATACCTTTGGTAAAGGTATAGTGGGAACATCGGAAGGGATCCGAGTGGACATGGGAGCCAGAGGAGGAGATGCGCGATCATTACCCAACATTATTTATTCCAGCAGACTTTGAGGGCAAAGTCTAGTTCAAGTGGGGGAGAGTTATAACGCCCCGATTCTCAAGTATTATTTAAATAAGATATATTAGTTTAAGCTCTACTCGTCGAGTAGCATCGGGGTGGGATCGCGTGTTAAGTGACCTACTCGACGAGTCCATATTAGGACTCGGCAAGTAGGAGTTGGCATATGAAACCCTAAATCCCGGGGTTTTGCACCTCTATTTAAAGGAGCCTCAACCTCCTTTGGCTTCTTTGCAGTCTTTAAGAGCCCCTTAAAACCCTAATATGCATGTGTGTGTGCCCATTGTGTGTTTGAAGCTTGAAAAGGTGATATTTGGAGGGAGAAGGCTTGGAGGAGAAGGAGATTGGAGCAAATAGAGTGTGGGAATCAGTTCTTATCTCAGTTATCATCTTCTGGAGGTAACCATATCGCCTTTTTCCTTGTGAATCTCTTCTATTGGTTGAGTTGTAGGGTTTTTGGTGAGATAATAAGTTGGAAAGATGAGCTATGGTCTAGATCTAAGGTTGTAACTTCAGATCTGGACCCTCCTTGGATTATAGAAGCATAAAGTTACAGTTTTGGTCATGATTGAGGTCCCTCTTGAGCATGAAGCTCCATTAAGAACTTAAAATAGGCATTTACAGCCTTTATAGCCATGCATGCACATAAAGTTTCCAACTTTACGTGATATGCATGCCATAGAAGCTTGGATCTGTGATTTGGAGCCGCAACATGGCTCAAATCAAGTCCATATGGAAAGACGACTGAATGGACTCGACGAGTCGCAAGGTTGACTCGGCAAGTCCAATGAAGATAGCTGTGAACTTGACGAGTTGGATAAACAACTCGGCGAGTCCGATTAAGATAACCATAAGACTAGACGAGTTGAAGAACAACTCGACGAGTCAGATGAGTTTTCCCTAGGATATGTATACGTGTGTATCCGTCGAGTTGAAAGAAGGGAACTCAACAGGTGGCCTTCAAGTTTGGACAAGAATCAAAGGAACTCGACGAGTCACCCCGATGAATCGGCAAGCTGGAATGTGCTTCAAGGAACTCGGCGAGTAGCCGAGGGTACTCGGCGAGTTGGGATCAACATGGACTATTGACCTTGACTGAGGACTTTGACTTTGACCAGGGGTTGACTGGTGGGTTATGGAGTACCTTATAAGGTTAAGGACTTAATAGGAGGTGGAGCCTGTGTCAAGTGATCCGAGAGTTGGAGTTTATCTTCTGAGTCAACATTTGCAAGGTGAGTTATCCTCACTATATCGATAGGGTCTACAGCACCAAGGTCGGCCCTTTAGTTGTTATTGTTATGGTATGCTACATGTGGTTATGATCTGTTAGACTGGAATCAGGGTAGACAGTATGTTATACTTTTATGATCTATAAGGATTGGTATGTTAGTGACCTGCTAGGTCGGTACTCTAGTTACGAGAGAATTCTATGATTGATGATCAGTGTGATAGATATGTTTAATGTTTGTATATGTCAGTATATGATAGATATACGCACATGGTTATTTGCTTGATTGGTTGGGTTGAGGCGGTCCTGCTTTGTACTGAAGGCCAACATACCCTATGAGCGGTCCGGGGAGACTGCAGGCCCACGAGGCGGACCAGTCATGTCGAAGGCTCGAGATAGATTCAGATAGACTGTAGGCCCAGTAGGGTGGTCCAGTCAGGCCGATGGCCAGTATGCATGTTGATTGATTGATTGTTACTGATATGGCATTGTCAGTGTGGTATTGGAATTTTGGGGGTAGCTCACTAAGCCCTCGGGCTTATAGTTTTCAGTTTATTGTTTCAGGTACTTCAGGAGATCATGGTAAGGCGAAGGTGTGACCGTATCGCTCCTCATCCTTATGATATGATTTTGGGACACTCTGGTGGATATTGATTTGAAAATATTTTTGTAAACAATGTTATTTGATTTTTTATTATGATCGAAAAAGTTTAAATTAGGTGTAAAATTTATGGATGTTACAATTCAAATCTTATATGATTCAGCTATAAGATCGATCATGTATGGTATGACTTGTACTCGACCTAATGTGACTTATGATTTGAGCGTGATGAGCAGATACCAGGGGATCCTGGCGCAACTCATTAGAGAACAGTGAAAAATATACTTAAGTATTTGCAAAAAAAATAAAAGATATGATCTTAGTTTTTGATGGTAAAGATGAACTTAGAGTGAGTGGTTATAGTGACGCCAACTTCCAAACAAACCGGGATAATAGTTATTCGTAATCTTGTTATCTTTTTCTATTGAATGATGGTGCGGTTACTTGGAAGGGTTCCACGCAACAAACGATGGCTGATTTAACCTGTGAATCAGAGTACATTACATCAAGAAAGGCAGAAAAGGAAGTAACATAATTAAAGAATTTCATTGGAGACCTTGGAGTTGTTCCATCAATAGAAGAGACCATGAAGATTTTCTACGATAACGAAGGTACGATTGGTTGGACCAAAGAACCAAAGGATCATGGTAGAACGAGGCACATAAAAAGGATTACCATTATATCAGACATCAAGTTGAAGAAGGAAAATTATTTGTTACCGATGCTAGGTCGCCAAAAGCTGGTTTAAATTGTGGAAGAAAACTGGTAGATTCCCTGGAAGCTGGTATAATGAAACATCCAAACGGGTAACATGGCTAGAGGAATTACCGATTCTGTTGATAGAAGTGAAGGAGTTATCCTAGAGATTTAATGTGACCAATCGAGGTAGATGAAATAAGAACACCGAAATGGTGTCAAAAAAAGATTGGAAGAGACAAGTATATGATCAAGGAATTTACATTTCTCGAGTTCAGGTGGGATGCTTCCATTTAACGACTTCATAACTAATTTACGCACACGAATTTCAGTGGAATTAACAAATATACTGGCCGGAATAAAACCATGAAAGCCATTACTTGAAAAATCTAGTTCTTGAAGTCCATGCATGTTAATGTTATCAGCGGAAGCTCAATTAAAATCATTACTGCTCAAATCAAGAGCTTCTAGATGGGAAAAATGAAAGAGGGAAATTGGAATATGGCCGTTGAGAAAATTATCAGAAATATTGAGCGTTCTAAGCTAATCTAAATTGGAAATTAGATTCGAAAAAGCACCTATTAATCGTTTCTTCGGTAGTTCTAATCTAACAATCCTTTCATAATCGGAATCACACTTAATTCCTAGCCTGTTATAGCAATTGAAGGAGTCGGAGGTCGATGATGATGAATTCGTAGGCCACTACCCATCAATGTTTGATTCCAATTCATTCCAGAAACCCTCTATATCTTATAAATCATTGGAATTGCATGTTATGTTCTATGAAATCACAAGAACCTGAGAAACCCAAATAAAAATCACAAGTACCCATATCTTCCATAAAACAACTATCCCAGTAAACATTAAACCAGAACAACAAAGGTAAACAAGCCTTGAAATCTGGTAAGGCTTCAAGATTCAATTAGAAGCCCCATTTGGTAAGGTAAATCAAAATTTATTGACATGGATTCCTTTGGATAAATTGCTTTTTGACTAAAAATTGAAGGACGTACTAATCAAGAAAGCAAAATCCAAATGATGAATAGGTTGTTGGAGCAAACATAAAGATCGTAAAGTTAAGGATATTAAAGAACACTGAATACGTGTTTAATCCATAAAAGGAGGTGGGTTTTTCTTTTTCTCGTAGATTTTAGGGTTTTATTTTGATTATAACAAGAGAAAGCAGTCAAATATTAGAGAGGAGGGGATTGATGGTGATGGTAGTGAAAACGCAAATTAATGAGTTTAGAAAACACTTCAAAAATGTTCCATGTTTATATAAACAACGATTTTGCCATCATATGCCTCGCACATGTTTAGATTTAAAAGACCAAAAGTGACAACGTTAACCATAATAAAGATCAATTAAAAGGTTTCAAACCACATGGATCATCCTTGAAGACAAAAAAATATTAAAGACCAAACTCTATTTTTTTGAAAACCACAGGGATCATTTTGAAGATATCAAAAAAAATTATGTTATATTTTACAAAAACTAATATTTTCTAAAATTAAAATATAAACACTTAATTTTTTTACAAACATACTATTATAGTGAGTAGAATTTTCTTAATTTTTTTTGATTTTTGGAGAATTTTGTTTTAGGTTTTTATGAAAATAAAAGATTTAAAAGAATACATTTTTTCAAATTTTTATTAGTATTCAGCTTATAGATAATTAAATTTTCATAGTTTTAGTTTTTTTCAGAAATTTTTTATAAAGAAAGAAAAAAAGTTAAGGAAAAAAATAAATTA
Organism: Lactuca sativa; assembly: GCF_002870075.4. NCBI lineage: Eukaryota > Viridiplantae > Streptophyta > Magnoliopsida > Asterales > Asteraceae > Lactuca > Lactuca sativa. The sequence goes on along the minus strand of NC_056626.2, from coordinate 179,361,998 downwards.
GGATGAAAAAATAACACGTGTCACAGCAAAAGATATTTCGAGTCTACAAAAGCTATTTGCGGACCACATGGTTATTTTTTAAATTTTTTGTTTTCTTGATATTTTTTGACACTAAAGATTATAAATTGGTTATTTTTTAAAATTTCTATTTTGAGAATCAAAACTAATTAAGTTAAACCGAAGTTAACCTGTGACAGTGATGGAAGAGCACTACGTAGGGGTAGCAGTCAAATATATCGTCCAATTGAGATGTCAACACCACCTAGTCTTTATATTATATCATCCAGTAGATATTATAGTCAAATGACAAAATCATGAAGCATATTACATATATATGTGTCTGATTCGAAAGAGTTAGCCACCCGTTTTGTCGTATTCATAGTCTTACTACATATATATGAGATCCGTTAAAGCAAGTTGGCGAACTTTTTGATATCAAGTTCCTATCGTTTTTGACCGTACTTTTTTTTTTTTTTTTTTAATTTTCTAATACAACTTTTTTTTAATATATTGAACATCAATCACCACGAAAAGTATATAATGTTTCGTATAGAAATTATTTTTTTTCAAAAATATCAATATTTGAACAAGAAATTTTTGAAGTATTTTATATGCATAGTAGTCCGAAAAAAGAATAAGAGATAGAAAAAGCAGAGAATAATTTCGAAATGCCATTACGTTAATTATTGTTTTCAAATATAAGAGGAATGTTTATGTTCTCGAACTAGTTTCAAAACCATGATGATAATTGATAATCATGGGATTTTTTTTACTATTATATTAAAATGAAAATTACTTCAACTGAAACAAAGAAACACAAGTGTTACTTAAATATCGGTATATAAGAACTATCAATAATCATCTATTTTGTTTTTTCCCGGTCGATCTAAACTTATTTTTCTAGAAAGTCTTCTTGAATATCACGGAAAATAGAGGTTTGAAGATGAGTGTGACAGGTGACATTGGCTAACCCATTTTCCGTCAAACTCTCATTTCATTATTTGTTTTCTTGAGCCATTTTTTTCCTTTCCATCTTGTCAGAGAACATCGTCTTTTTCTTTTATTACGATGTGGGTGTCCTCGCACATCATTTCGTCTATTGCTTCTTCATCCTGGACCAAAGGGCCGTTTTATATGGGTGCCTGTAATGGCACCGGCCACGCCTAGACTTCTCTGTATGCATGTAATGCAAAATATTTCATTTTTTTTTTCTACTATCGTGTCACCACTAAATTTTTTTATGTTATCCTGTCTCACCCCTACTATGAAATCCTATCTGGACCATAGTTTTAGTATGAACATCCTTCGTGTTAGATATATAGTTTAGTGGCACTTAGAAATCTGAGAATCGTGATAATCACTTTCAAATCGAAGTATTTGGGTGGTACTCTCAAATCCTCAATTGGATAAGACTCAGATAAAATCAGAGAGAAAAGAAATAGAGAATGAGATGGTGTAATTTTGTGAGTACCAGAAAAATGACTAAAATTGGTTATAAACCTTCCTTATCTGAAAAACTGTCAAAACTGTCATATAATAGATTTTCTCAACAGTAAAAACTGTTATAAATCCAGGTTTTGTATAAGGATTAATGCAAAGTCAAAACCCAGCCAGGGGCTGCCGCCCCTTGGACCCCGCTCCTAGGGGCGCTGCCCTCGGACCCCCGTTCGTTCAGGGGTTTCGCCCCTAAATGACAATATATTTTGATACTTGATCAAACTTAAACAAGTGTGTACTCCACACCTTCCTTACTTGTTTAATATTTATCAAGATCATTTTTAGTCAACAAAGTAATCCTATTAGACTTAAATAACATTCATGATAACAAATCACCAACACTTCGGGGATTATAGAACCCAAGAACCCCAAAAAAAAAATCAATTTGTACACTTTAAACACCATCGCGGGGCACCGCTGTTCCCAAACAAAATCTCCTCATACGCTCAGAAAGGCAATACCTTTGCCCTCCCATGTGGCCTATGCTACTATGCTCTCGACTAATGTACAACCATAAATTAAGTTCTCAAGATATATGTACATAATGACGCCATAATCTCCCAATGTCTTCCTCTATTGAGGTGCCCCTTCAGCATCGATCCACTTTAAATTTGACGAAACATCACTCTATGTTTGATTTTGTCCATAGTGTCAAATAACAACTTGAAGTTGCTTTCAAACAAGTCTTAGTTTGGTTTAAATTGTTTAAGTATTTTGACACAGTATAGTTTTCGTATACGATGACAGTCCAACTATCGAAATGCAATATAGCTAATAGCCAATGTGTGTCAAGGATACTTATTGAAAAAAAAAACCTACAAAATTTCTCGTCAGCTTATGTAATTGATAAGTGTAATAAATCAAAATATTTTGTAAAAAATTACTTGAACCGCCCCAAAAAATTGTTATTTCTTTTGTCTTAAAATAAGAAGTAAAAAAAGGAAATGACACATATTGGTATAGGAATGGTAGACCGGAAAAAGAAGGAAACGAGACGGACAAGAAAGTTATCAATGTAGACTACGCGACACATAATTATATTCTACACGAGATGTAGAAATAATCATGACGTATCACACCCCCGAACCAAACGGCGGAAACGTCCCGGGGCTTGTGTGACTTTATTTTAGTAATATCATCACATAGTATATAATTGAAACATAGCATCATCATCATCATACATGTAATATTACAATTGTAAATGGTTCACATCAAATATTGTATTTCGATATTACATGCCAAAATATTCAAAGTATGATGAAATAAAATATAACAAAATATTCATGTAATCTTGTAACCAACCGGCTTAACGGTTTCCTGAGAATACAAGTTGAATTAAAAGGGTCACCATAAATATGTTGGTGAGTTCATAAGCATGTTTGAGTAAAATGTTCGTATTGCTTTTTAAACACCAGAAAATCCGATATTTTCTGAAAAATAGTTTGAAATGTTTGTGTCAGATCTTGTATTAATGCATGTGTGTTATTATTTGTGAGGATGTAAATAGAATGACCCTAGACAACCCGATGTTGTCTGTTTATGAGAATGTTGGAAACTCAACACCTGTGGTTGAGTACCATGTTATCAATAAAAAGATGGTTTCCCGTAAATTTTATAACGTTAATTCCTCTAAGTGAGTCGTTATAAGCATACAAGATAATGACAATTTCGCCTGGCTTGACATTTTTCGGATGCCGACGGAACAACGTAATGTTTTTATCATCCTAGACTGACCTAGTCTAACTGTAGCGAACAACTCAGGTACGGGGTGGCACCCCAGTATAGATCTATACACAAACTTCCGCTCTCCTACCAGGACACTCTGGTTATAACTACAGGCTATGATTGTACACTCAAAGGGTATCAACCGATACGTCTCACTAGATCCTTAATCGAATTTACGCGAAAGAGAAAATATATAAGGTATGTTCCAGGCCTAATAAACATGTAAGTGGACACGAATGCCCGCTAAGCATGTAAATTATTTCAGAATCAAAAGGAATGAGAATATATATATATATATATATATATATATATATATATATATATATATATATATCACGGGCCGAATATATATGTAAAAGGACAACTAAGGTTCATTTAACATGTATATTATTTACAGGCCCAATAAGGACGTGCATACCGAAATCGATCTGTGATTTGTTACCTTGGTTGATTAAGATATGTTGTTTACCAATGCGACATAAAAAGTTCACATTTTTGTAAAACAACATTTTTTGGTCCTCAATACCAAAAATTTACAATTGTGGCACATTTTGGTAAAAATGACAATTTAGGTCCTTTAACGGCAAAATTTGCATTTAAGGCTAGTTTTAAGTAGAAATAACATTTTTAACTCACTTTTGTCAAAAATATCATCTTTGGCTTGGTTTTACGAAAATGTGCGTTTTCGGCCCATTTATAAATAAATTCATCTTTTTGGCCCAAGTTTTAAATAAATACACATTTTCGGTTCTCTTATCAAAAATTACATTTTTGGCACAACTTTGTTGGAAATGACATTTAAGCCCACAAAATTCCAAAAGTTTACAAACTTGGCACAAAAACTTCTAAAAGCCCAAAAGAAGCCCATTTATGAACATTTACACTTCTATCCCTTTTTAAGATCACAAATATCATAAAGATTCAGATTTATCAATATACATTCTTTTTGGTCCCTTAAAAACCGAGAGTTACACAAAAATACCGCATTTTTGGTTATTTTGTCATTTTTGGCCCTCTTATGCAATTTTCTTAGTTTTAAGTAACTTTGATGTATTTTAAAACCTTTTCTTTGCATAATAAGTTGAAATAAGTGTTATGTTCTACAAGTATCATCACATTGTAGTAGATCTTCAAGTTCATGGAGTTTATAACACATAATCACACATATATCATGAAAAACACACAAAATCATGAATATACACATAGATCTACACAAAACAACTTGTCTTCTCCCCCAAAACACAGTAAAAACCGAAAATAGAGGGTATGAACTCACTTTGCTTTGGAGATTTCGGTTTTTGATGAAGAAAATGGAATGATCTTGGCCCTTAGCAAGCTTTCTTGAGTAGATCTCGAACCTAAGGTGGATCAAGGATGAATGAGTATTGATGGAGAGTTCTTGATGTCCTTACAAGCTCACGAAAATTTGGAGGATGGAGGACATGAGTTCTTGGAAGGATGTAGTAGCTAGAATTGAAAGTGAAGGTGGTAGTGAGAGATCCAGGGCCGAGAGATAGATAAGATGGAGAGAAGTGAGAAGTTTGATGTGATAGTGCATAGAAACATGAGATTAGCATGGAGATTTGTTGGATTATTGCATGGAAATCCACCTTGCAAAACTTAGATGGCACCTCAATTATCCCACCGTTTTTTCTTTTTTTCTTTTTTGTTTGTCTAGCCGAGAATATGGAAAGGAAAATAAAAGGGAAAAAGTTTGGGCCATGCTTGCTTATATTCGATATTATGAGGCCCAAGTTGAGAATTTTCTGCCCATTGGGTCCTTATAAGGGTTTACGGCCCAATAGAGATAAGGAAAAAGGGTTTACGGCCCAATGAGGCCCAAGAAGATAGCTTATGGCCCAAACAGGCTTATGAAACCATCTACGGCCCATTAAGGCCCATAATGACTAAGTGAGACATCTTAGGCCCATGAGAAGTCTTATGGCACAAAATGCTATTATTTAATGAATTTGGGTCCAATTAGGGTCCATATAAGGATTCTTGACCCAAAATACTCAAATAGAGAGTTTATTGGCCCATTAGGCCCAATAAACAACTCCTGCTGCATCCTGGGTTTGAATCGGGATATTAGGGTTTCAAGCTCAAAATTGATTATATGAGATGTGTTGAATTAGGTTTTGAACTTCATTAAGAAGTTTTGATTTAAATGGTTGATTTTGATTGAACATAGAACATGATATCCACTTAGATTACAAGTTTTACAAGAGTTGATGTTTGCATGAAAACAGAGTTTCCTAGCTAAAAATGCAAGTTGTGACATCATCCCCCCATTAGAGGGAATTTCGTCCGGAAATTTTTTTGAAAGATAGAACTATAAACGAGTGAATAGGTGAGGGTTCTTCTGCTTCATCTGGTCTTCGCGTTCCCATGCGAATTCCGATCCACACTTAGCGTTCCATCGAACCTTCACAATCGGAATGTGACACTGTTTCGTATGCTTCACTTCCCTATCCAATATCTCGATTGATTCTTCGACGAACAGGGTACTCTCATTTATTTCGATCTCTTCTAGAGTAATGATAATAGTTTCATCTGGTAAGCACTTTTTCATATTTGAGAATTGGAATACGGGGTGTACGTTGCTGAGCTTCGCAGGTAGCTGCAACTTATAAGTCACCAGACCAACTCGACCTAGAATCTCGAATGGCCCGATGTATCGCATATTTAGTTTTCCTCGTTTTCAAAAACGGATCATCCCTTTCAAGGGAGAGACCTTTAATAGAACCCAATCTCTAACTTAGAATTCCATAGGCTTTCATCGTTTTTCAGCGTAACTCTTTTGTCGGTCTCGCGATGCTTGGAGTCGGGCTCTGGTTTGGATTATCTTCTCTGTTTTTTCTCGAATGATTTCTGGTCCTGTAAGAGTGATTCTCGATGATTTCCCTTTTGCCAGATAGGTGTCACCCACCTCATCCCAGCAGAGAGGCGATAAGCATTTGTGACCATATAAAGCCTGAAAAGGAGCAACCCTTATACTCGTGTGATAGTTGTTGTTGTATGAGAATTCAATGATGGGCAAGTGGGTATCTTATGATTTGTTGAAATCGATCACACAGGCTCGGAGCATGTCTTTAAGTGTTTGGATGGTTCGTTCGCTTTGGCCATCGGTTTGACGGTGGTAAGCAGTGCTCATGTCTAGTTGTGTTCCGATTTCCTTCTAGAGCGACTGCCAAAATCGTGGCATAAATATTCCATCCCGATCTGAGATAAGAGATACTGGCACCCCATGAAGTCTCATGATCTCTTTTATATAGACTCGTGCTAATCTTTCCATCTTGTACGATTCTTTTATTGGCAGGAAATGGGCGGATTTGGTTAACCTATCGACAATTACCCAAATAGCATCCAATCTGTCTGCTGTCTTAGGTAATTTGGTTATGAAGTCCATGGTAATCCTTTCCTATTTCCACTCGGGTATCACTGGTTGTTGTAATAATCCCGAGGGCTTTTGATACTCCATTTTTACTTTGGCACAAGTGAGACACTTGCCCACGTAAGTGGCAATCTCTGCCTTCATATTTGGCCACTAATAATGTTGTTTAATATCCACGTACATCTTATTCGAACCTGGATGGACAAAATATAATGTTCTACGAGTCTCGTTCATGACATTCTCTCTAAATCCCCAGAGTTTAGGGAACCATATTTTTATCCATGAAGTAGTAAGCTCCGTCCTCTCTGACTTCAAGGTTTTTATCCATCCCACGCAGTGTTTCATTTGTGGCGTTCTCCAGTTTCAATGCATTAGACTGTGCTCCCTTAATCTGCGACGTTAGGTGGGAGTGGATGGTTATCAATTATGTCTTCATCCGGCGACCTGAGTATTCTTTCCTGCTCAGGGCATCGGCTACCACATTAGCCTTGCCTAGGTGGTACTTGATCTCACATTTTTAATCATTTAGCAGCTCAATCCAACTTCGTTGTCTCATGTTCAGCTCCTTTTGGTTTGGAATGTGTTGGAGGCTCTTTTAATCCATGAAGATGGTGCACTTCGTACCGTAGAGGTAGTGCCTCCAAATATTTAGGGCGAATACCACAGCTCCCAGCTTGAGATTATGGTTGGTGTAATTTACTTCATGCGTCTTCAATTGTCTGGATGCATAAGCTATCACCTTTCCATGTTGCATGAGGACACAAGCTAATCCTTGGTTTGAAGCATCGCATTCTACTACGAAATCTTTTGTTCCCTCCGGTAAGGATATCATTAGTGCACTATAGAGGGCTCGCTTCAAGGTTTAGAAGGCAGCTTCTTGCTTTTCCATCCAGTTGAAAGATACACCTTTTTGTGTCAAGGCGGTAAGGGTCTTGGCTATCTTAGAAAAGTTCTATATAAATATTTGGTAGTAGCTTGCGAGACCCAAGAATTATCGAATTTCTGTTGGTGTCTTCAGAATTTCCTAGCCTTCAGTGGCCTTGATCTTGAAAGGATCTACATGAATCCTTTTCTCACTGACTACATGACCCAATAAGTTTACACTATGAATCCAGAACTCGCATTTGGAGAGTTTTACATATAGCCTTTTAGCTCTTAGAGTTTCTAAGATTTGACAGAGATGTTGACCGTGCTCCTCCTTGCTTTGAGAGTATATGAGAATTTCATCGATGAAGACGATTACGAACTTATCGAGGAATGGGCGGCAGACTCGATTCATGAGGTCCATAAATGTTGCATGGGCATTTTTTAGATCGAAGGGCATCACGATGAATTCGTAATGGCCGTACCAAGTTCAGAAAGCGGTTTTTGGAATTTCCTCTTCTCAAACTCGAAGCTGGTGATAACCAGATATTAGATCTATTTTAGAGAAGTAACTAGCTCCTTGAAGTTGGTCGAATAGATCGTTAATCCGAGGAAGTGGGTATCTGTTTTTGACAGTGAGCTTATTCAGTTCTCTATAATCGATGCACATCCTGAAGGATCCGTCCTTTTTCTTAACAAACAAGACCGGAGCTCCCCAGGGTGAGAAGCTTGGTCTGATGAATCCTTTGTTCAGCAGCTCGCTTAGCTGACTGGATAACTCTTGAATTTCGGCGGGAGCTAACCTATAGGGTGATTTGGCAATTGATGTGGCTCCTGGTATGAGGTCGATCGAAATTCAACCTGTCTTTCTGGGGGGTATTCCCGGAAGGTCTTTAGGAAATACATTCGGGAAGTCGTATGCCACTAGGATGTCTTTAATGTTTACTTCTTCTTTGGCTTTATCCACAACATGAATGAGGAATGCATAATTTTCTTGTGCGGACACTTCTGTGCCTTGATGCACGACATAAGACGAAGATTGGCGCCAAGTTTGTCACAATAGATTATTAGGGTTTTGTGATTGGGAAGGTGAAGACTAATGACCTTCTCGCGACACATAATATCAGCATGGTGGGGGCTTAACCAATCCATGCTGATTATTACATCAAAACTCCTAATATTTACTGACATCAAATCTATTTGAAATGAATGATTGTTTAGTGTTAATGTACACCCTACATAAACATCTTTTGTTGTTTCAGTTTCCCCATTAGCCATCTCCAATGTGAAGGCTTCGTTTAGTTTCTGGGGTTGTTGGCTTAGTAAGTGTTTCAATTTGTTACTAACGAAGCTCCGCTCGGCTCCATTATCGAATAAAATGCATGTGAAAGTGTTGTTAAGTAGGAATGTACCAGTAACAATTGTCGGGTCTTGAATTACTTCACCTTGACCCAACGTCAGGACCCATCCTGATCCTTCTACCCCTTGGTTGTTGGCCTTGGGATAACCTGAAAGACCCTGTGTAATGGTTTGGTCTAGGCATACTAGTTAGTGGTAGTGATTGTGTGGTAAAAGCCGATTTTGTTTAGTTTATGGTTGTTATGTGTTTACGGCCGTAAACTCCTTATGGCCGTAAACTCCTTGCGGTTGTAAGTCAGGGTTATATATAGGGCGTTGTGTCAGACTTTAAAGGTTGTTGATGCCTTCGTCTTTTCTCCAAGTTGTATTTGACGTTTTATTGCTTTAAGGCGTATGCAAGCTTGGTTCGTTTTATATTTGCTTATTGTTTCATCTTTTGCTTCTGTTATCTGTCTTTGATCATTGGTAGATCCATTTTCGGGCTTTACAATTGGTATCAGAGCGAGACCAGTGTCAAAGACGTCCTACAGTTGCGATTTTGCTCAAAATGATATTCGCAGCGAAAGAAGGGTTTTATTCCAGTCGATTTTCGTGTGTTCAGAAGTTCACGGTCCAAGCTTACGGCCGTAAACACCAAGTTCACGGCCGCAAGCTATTCAAGGCTCATACAACGCAAACGAATCTCTTCTCCAGAAAATCGAGTTCTTGACTTAAGGCTTTAATAATAATATTTCATTGCATTAAAATTCTCAAATAAAATAAATTCTTAACAGAAAATCATTGGCCGTAAACTCGAAGTTCCTTTAGAAAATCATTGGCCGTAAATCGATTATCTGATAATCGATTTTAGATAAATTGCGTCTTTAATTTTCTGTGTCAGAATTTAAAATTTTCACTGGCCGTAAGCAAGGAGTTTACGGCCGTAAACAGTTTCTCGGCAGTAAACTTGTCTACATTTTCTCGACAGTAAACTTGTCTTGAATCTTAATTAATTAATTTTCGGAATTCACTGTAAACAGTAAATTAATTAATTAATTTTTTCGAAAATTAAGTCCTATTTAATAATTAATTAACTTTAATCTAAATAAAAAAATGGAATCACAAAATCCTAATCAATATCGAGAACTCGATGCTGTGATGGGAACAACCACGCGCATTCCAAGACTCATGTTCGTTGATGGTTTTCCCGAGTGGAAATATAGAATTGAGAAATATATAAAGATGAAGGACTTCAAGATTTGGAAATGTGTTATAAAGGATCCAGTCAGAATCACCACTACAGTTGGGGGGCAGGTGGTTGACAAGAAAATTGAAAACTACACTGATGAAGATTTTGAGAGTGTAGAAGAACAAGAAAAGGAATTGGCCATTCTGACTATGGCCTTATCTCCAGACATTGCTCAAGGATTCAGAGAGTATACTTCTGCTAAAGCACTGTGGGAAGACCTTATTGAAGTATATGAGGGAAATGAAGACTTGCGAGAGAGTCGCCAAGATATGCTGAGGCAACGTTTCAACATGTTTAACTATGTGTCTGGAGAGACTCTCGAGGCTCAACTACAGCGATTCACAACTCTCAACACGGAGATGACTATGGCAGGGATCTTCTATACAAAGTCAGAAATTAATAAGAAGCTACGAAATGCTCTCCCAAAAATCTTGGGACATGAACGTAGTTGTGATTAAGAAGACTAAGGATCTCAATCGCCTATCTCTAGCTGGAGTGATGGTTGTCATCAAAGCGTGTGATATTGATGACAAGCAGCGAGAGATCAATCATGTGAACTCCTACTCAGCTGCCAATCTAGGCATTTCAACTAACAATGCTCTTTCTTCTTTCTCTTATACCCCTGCAGGTTCATCATCTTCTGCACCAGTCATTCCCTACCCACAAAGTTAACCACTCGTGTCTACCCAAACTACTCCATCCTCAAATGTGGCCTCCTCTTCAAAAGGAAAGGAGAGTGATGAAAACCTTGTCTTTGCAGCAGGGCTTCTGAATTGCTACAATGCACTTGTAGCTGGGGAGCTTCCGCCTCAATTTTCATTTGCAGATCTTGATCAAATCCATCCGGAGGACATTGAGGAAATGGACATCACATGGCAAATTGCCATGGCTGTATTTAGGGCAAAACAGTTTGCCAAAAAGACAGGGAAGAACAATTAGGGAATGAGCGCGGATAAGAAGGTGAGATTCAACAAAGGAAAGCTTCGGTGTTTCAATTGCCACGAGCAAGGGCATTTTGCTCGTGATTTCCCACACCCTGATAGAAGGGTCAATAATGACAGAACAATGGTTGCAGTTGGGAACAGCCGAAGCAGTGGTCAAGCAAAGAATGAAAAGGCTATGGTTGCGTAATCTTCCGATTGGGATGATCAAATACAAGCTCTCAACTTATCTGGACCAGAAAATGCTCATCTAGCACAGGTAAGGGATGATACTCCAGCAGGGATTGTGGCAGCTGAAGACAGTGTAATGAAGCTACAATTTGCTTTGATGGTATCCTCTTCCCATGAACCTAATTCGTCCAAGGTAAGTCTCCCATCATGCTCTAAGGCTTGTATAGATTATGTAAAAACTTTACAGGATAAAATTGATACATTAGGCAATGAAGTAGAAAATCTAAGGATTCTTCGTGGACTCAATGAAAAATTAATAAGAAACTTAGAAGACGTTAGATATGAAGGGTACCAACTTCGAAAAGGACAAAAACCATTTAAAGCTCAGCTAGAATCTAAAATTAAAGACTTTAGAAGACTCCAGGAAGACTACAGTAACAAATGTGAAAACTATGATTATGTAGTCAAACAAAATGCTGAGCTAGTGGCTGAAGTTGAATCTTTGAAAGGAAAATTTGAGACCGCCAAACTTGATGTTAGAAAATATGATTTCTCAAGTGAGGTGGTTGCAAATATGATAGACCAAAGTATGCAGTTTTAAAGGAATCAATCAAAAGGTCTAGGGTATAATCATGTACCCCCTCCTTTCAATCATTCATATGTGTCGAAGCCTTTGTCCAAAGAAGAGATTGCCAATGAATCATTTATGATTTATGGAAAGCCCTCCGGTTTTGTTTCGGGAGGATTTATTAATTTTGAAAGTACTAACATTTTTACTTCTCCTGCAGATCAATCCTTGAATCAGTCAAAGCACAAAGTTGAAGGATGTGTTTCTGAAAATAAAATTGAGTCTAAACCTGAAGTTTTCATTTTAAATAAAGACAATTTTTTTTCAAATGTTTTAAGTGACAATATTTCTTGTGGTGTTTTTAATTCTTCTAATACAGTAGCTGTTACTTCTGATACAATTTTGAGTGCTTCTAATATGTCTGATAAATTTTTGAACAATTTGGTTGACAATTTGAGTGTTTGTGATAAAAATGTTGAGACACCACTAGTTTCACAACTCTCCACGAGTATGGCACCCTCACTTGCCTCACAACCTAATAATATTGCATGTTCCTGTGAGACAAGCAAGGGTGTTTGTAGGGAAAATGAATCTGATAAATGCAGCACAAGTTCTAACAATAACAAGCAGATTTGTTTTAACTGTGGTACTAGTGGTCATATTGCTAGAAATTGTCTTAATCGAATGTTTGTGAGTCATAATCTTCCAAGAGGGGAGAACGAGTTTAGAGGAAGGTCTTTAAATAGAAATTCGTCTAGAAGTTGCTCTCGAAATGATGATTTGGCAGATGAACGAAATAGAAAAACGGATATTTTCACAGACATAAAAAGGTTTTTAATCACCTTGTCTCGAGCAGTCTGCCAAAAAGGAGCATAGCCACGCCAAGGTCAAGCTCATCCCAAAGCAGTAGTGGATCTTCAACCAACTCTGGTAGAAGTCACACATGCTTTAAGCAGATTGTTAAGAATAAAATGACAAAGTTAACTGAGTTTTTCAGAAAACCTAATTATAAATGGAGGCCCAAACCTGCTCCCAATACATCATATGTGTCCTCAGAGAAGTTTAAGTGCAATAAATCTGAAAAGGCATCGGGATCACCCAGGAAGATCATGACCTGGGTGCCCAAATCTAATTAAACCGGCACATTTTGCAGGGACAGTTGCGGGGAAATGTCGTCAGACCCTGGTTTGTCGACAGTGGCTGTTCCTGGCATATGACGGGAGATATCACCCAACTGCACAACATTCAATCATTTAATAGGGGTATGTCTCTTTTGCGGGTGGAAATGGAGGGAAAATCACTCAAAGGGGAATCGTGTCAAATGGAGTTCTAAGTTTCGAAAACGTGAATTTCGCTCCCGAGTTGAAACACAGTTTGTTAAGCGTTTCTCAGATTTGTGACAAGGGCTATTCTACACATTTCACTGACAAGGAATGCATGGTCTTAAAGCCAGGCTTTGTCATCCCTGAAGAATAGATTCTCGTAAGATCAAAAAGGGATGGGAACGCCTATATTATTGATATGAATAGCAATCTCCCAGAACAAGTTACTTGTCTATTCTCCAAGATCTCCGAGCAAACTGCAATGATGTGGCACCGAAGATTAGGTCATGCTAACGCCAAGAATCTAAATCATCTTGCGAAAAATGAGATGGTCCGTAGATTGCCCGTCAAGGACTTTATTACGTTTGAAAAATGTGTGTCGTGCGCTCAAGGAAAGCACCATCAAAAGCCGCACTTGCCAAAACAGGTTAACTCAATCAGTCAGGTTCTTCAACTACTTCATATGGATTTGTTTGGTCCAGTGAACGTGCTAAGCATCAACAAAAGCTCTTACTGTTTAGTTGTGATTGATGATTTCTCTCGATTTACATGGGTTTTCTTTCTATCCAACAAAGCTGGTGTCACTGAATTGATCAAGAAGTTCATTGTACTTGTTGAGAATCAGACCAATCATAGGGTGAAGGCGCTTCGTACCGATAGTGGAACAGAGTTCAAGAATTCTATTCTCAATCACTTCTGCGCTGAAAAGGGTATCCTGGGTCAATTTAGTTCAGCTCATACACCTCAACAAAATGGTGTTGCTGAAAGGCGGAACAGAACACTCAAAGACGCTGCAAGAACGATGTTGTGTGACTCAAAGCTGCCTGTTTTCTTTTGGGCGGAGGCAATAAACACTGCCTGTTATGTTCAGAATCCAGTGCTTATCAACAAAGCTCAAATGAAAACTCCGTATGAAATTTACTATGGACACAAGCCGTCAGTCATTCACTTCCGAGTATTTGGCTGTCCTTGCACCCTTCTTCACCTAGATGCCAACCCGAAGTTTAATGCCAAAGCCGATGACTGCTATTTTGTAGGGTATGCTGCTCGCACCACTTATAGAGTCTACAATAAGAAAACCAAACAGATTATGGAATCCTATGACGTGCGTTGGTTGGAAGAGAATGAGACAGACGCAAGAGTGGGTCCGGATTGGTTGTTTGATTATACGTCACTTTTCAAATCCTTAAACGTGTATTCAAATGATGTATCTAGAACTGGTTCGCATTGGAAGAGTATCTCTGAAGATGAGACGAAGAAGTCGTGTACAAGCCTGTATCTAAACCTTCTGATTCATCAAAAGGAAAATCTAAAGCTTCACATGAAGGAGAGTCCTCTGACTCGCACAAGGGAGGATCTTCTGCTGCATCTGAGGGGGAGCCTTCTGCTGCAATTGAGGGGGAGTCTTCTGCAACATCTTCGGGAAAGTCCTCTGCTACTCCTTAAGGGGGGCCATTCTTGGAACATGATAGTCCTCAATCAGTCCACATGATTCTTCTGATGCTGAATCGACACCTCACATATCTTCAGAGAAAGATTTCGTTCCAAATGATGCTGCCGATGTCTCTTCAACCCTTATGGAATTACTCTTTCCTGACTTTATTGCAAATGAGTATGTCGCAGAACCATCTGATACTACTCAACCAACAAATGAAGGAGGTCTCAACATTCACACTCTACCTGTTTCCCTCAATGACATCAGCCAAGAAATACCTTCTAGGGTTCAACGGGATCATCCGATCGAAAATGTCATCGGCCAGCTAGATGATGGTGTTAAAACTAGAAGTCAGAGTGGAGACGTGAATACATGTTTGTATTTTTTATTTATTTCTGAAATTGAGCCCAAGAATGTAGAAATGGCTCTAAATGAACCTAGCTGGGTGGATGCAATGCATGAAGAATTGCATCAATTTGAAAAACTCGGTGTTTGGAAGTTAGTTGAGTTACCGAAGGGCAAGAAGTTTCTTGACACACGATGGGTCTATCGCAACAAACAAGACGATTCAGGGGTTATTATGCGAAACAAAGTCAGACTGGTAGTACGTGGGTTTCGACAAGTCGAGGGTCTTGACTACACTAAAGTTTATGCTCCAGTAGCTCGCCTGGAGGCTATTCGTATCTTCCTAGCATATGCTTCGTATATGAACTTTACTGTCTTTCAAATGGATGTCAAGACTGCCTTCTTGTATGGCAAGGTGAAGGAAGAAATCTACATTGATCAACCTCCAGGGTTTATCGACTCGAAGTATCCGAATCATGTCTACAAGTTGGACAAAGCATTATATAGGCTGCATCAAGCTCCTAGAGCATGGTATGCAACCCTAACAAAGCATTTGCTCGAACATGGTTATACTCGCGGCACTATCGATCAAACACTGTTCATAAAACATGTCGACAAGGACCAGATACTCGTACAAATATACGTCGGTCACATAATCTTTGGATCAACAAGCCAAAAGCTTTGCAAAGAGTTCGAAAGTGTAATGAAGAAAAGATTTGAAATGAGTTCGTTGGGAGAAATGACCATGTTTTTGGGGCTTCAGGTTAAACAGAATTCAACCGGAATCCTGCTACATCAAGCCAAGTATGTGGAGGATATTCTTGAGAAGTTTGCGCTTCATGATGCTAAATCTACTTCTACACCGATGGCTGAACGACCTCTCCTGACTCCAGATCCTGAAGGCGAGTTCGTAGATCAAACTCTTTATCGATCGATGATCGGATCGCTGATGTATCTTACTGCAAGTCGACCAGACATTATGTTTGCAGTCTGTCAATGCGCTCGATATCAGGCTAATCCTAAACTCTCTCATCTTATTGTTGTTAAAAGAATTTTTCGGTATATCAAAGGAAGCCCTAAATTGGGTCTTTGGTATCTGAAGAATTCTGAATTTAATCTTTATGCTTTTACTGACAGTAATTATGGAGGCTGTGAGCTTGATAGGAAATCAACTTCAGGAGGCTGTCAATACCTAGGTGACAGATTAGTTTCATGGCAATGCAAGAAACAACACACTGTCTCGACTTCAACAACAGAGGCGGAATACGTTGCTGCATCAGTTTGCCGCTCTCAAGTTATCTGGATCCAACATCAGCTGTTGGACTACGGTTTTAATTACTTCGAAACCCCTATCTATTGTGATAATGAAGCGGCAGTTCAAATAGCTAAAAACCCAGTCCAACACTCTAAAACCAAGCACATCGACATTAAAATTCACTTTATCAGAGACTGTTATGAACGATCTTTAATTCGAATCGAACAAGTCAACACTGATAACAATGTAGCGGACTTGTTCACAAAGCCTTTTAACAAAGCTCGTTTCGGATGTGCTTGTCGGATTTCTGAAAATGATATGTTTTGAGGATTAAGTTTTTTTCTTTTTCTTTTTCTTTTTTTTCTTTTTTTTCTTTTCTCAATTTATTTTTGGTTTTATTAGTTTACATTTTCAATTTTTTGTTTCAGGATAGTTTAAAATTTGCGCATTATTTTGTTTCGTATTCTCACCCATGCACAAATTTAGGGGGAGAAATAAAAATCCTAAAACAACAAAAAAAAACAAAAATTACAAAAAATCCAAAAATAGTGTCATTTCTGTTCAGCATTTTAAAATTTTTTGTTGACAACTTCGGTTGTAAGTACTATGATGGGAAATGAAATTAACAAGTGATAAAGGGCAACCTAAATCGGCGTAACGTACCTAAGTTGAATCGTCTACGCTCTGTACTTGATGTGCTGGTAGGCACGAAATATTTTAAATGGACTTGACTAGGAAAGTCAAACCTAATGAATTTAAGGACTTGACGAACTCTGACCTAGTTAGATCCGTTTAACCTGATGTCACGACGCTCGGATAGGTTGAGCAGGGAGATATACATGAGAATCTACTCGTCACATTAATTGAACCCGTACTTGGAACCATGGCTTAACTTTTCCTTGATGTGCGGATTTTGTCCTTAATTCCGGTTGGATGGAGCGATTGGTAAATTCCGATAAATTAGGTCTGTAGAATATCATTTTCTTTCTTTCCGTCTGTTAGCCATATGTTGTCTCCTTTGCGCGACTTCTAATCCGACCTGGTACACAACATATGCAACTCTATTCTCTGTAGGTTATATATGTATATATATATATATATATGTGTGTGTGTGTGTGTGTGTGTTTGTGTGTGTGTGAAATACTTCTCATCTGTTAGCCATATGCTGTCTCCTTTGCGCGACTTCTAATCCGACCTGGTACACAGCATATGCAACCTTCTTCTTCTCAACCCCTCTGAAGTAGTTAGCAATAGAATTCTGAATCTCTTCTCTCTCTGAATGGTTGTTTGCTCACCCGGTGTAAGGAGTACTCTGGAAGTTCTTTATGGCTGGGGCATATCAGGAAGCGGGAAATACGTTCCAGTACACTTAAAATTGAACTCATACAGATTGTTTATAGATCTCGCTGCTCGATTTAGGTGGACAACAATATCCCTGGTTGTAGTCAGTTAAATGGTCATAAGGTGAATTTATTTAAGATTTAGGAGTTATCATAATTCAGTGATAGGGTTGTGCATGTAAGTAAATGCATACAATTAACATGAAGTAAAATAATAGCACACATAACAGATAACAACATCATGAGAATATATAACCTTTTTCGTTAATGATAATCTTTTGGTACATGAAAATTTGCCTTTATAAGGCATACAATACATAAAAGGAAATAAAATATGACAGCGTAACGACTCCATGAGTAGTGTAATCACTTAATCATGTAATCGGTAGTACATAGCATAGTACACAAAAGAAAATCATAACGGTAGTGGTAGTAGATGAATGGGTACTAAATGCGGCGAGAAGGGTTTGGTGGAGAAATCATATGCCAAAATATCACGCCAAAAGGTCAGCCATCTTGCTCATCTCCCTAGTGACCTCATCCTTCTCATGCTCTGTTTGCACGGCTCAGGCTTCTGCGGCTAATAGTTGTTTCTGAAGGGTGGCAACCTCCTCCTCTAAGGAGTGAGTCTGATTGATGGGATCCCTCAATGCTGTGGGATGGTCCTGCATCACCTCTAAAGTCGGAGGCTCGTTGGGGACTTCATTAGTGTCCCCATCTTCCTCTATATCCTCGTCAAGTTCCTCAAACTCATAGTCGGTCTCCATGTATTCCTCAAGTCCTACACCTGGATCTGCCTCCTGACCCACAACAGGTTCTCCTTCAATCAACCCATTGCCCACTAGGGCCTAATAGTAAAGGATACCTTGTTGGAGTTCTTCCATGATGACTGCGTGAGAAACTCAGGGGTGAGAAGTGTATATGGAGAGTGTACGTAGATAACATTTCAAATACTCATATAGTATTTTAATTGTTTAATTTTGAGTTCCTTAGAGCTTTTCGGATACGAGGTAAGTTTCTACATTCCTTTACCAACATGATCACTCCCAAACACATGTTGGTCGTATTTGGAATAAATATAGTTTATCAGGCTATATTTACCCTTAACAAGACTACATAACTATCTGAGTTTAACCATGGTGTTCAATCTCCTCCAGAGACTTTTAGGGTTATAGTATTAATGCACACCTAGGTAAGTATTTTATTCAGAGTGTTGTAGTGTCATTGTATTTACAGTTGCATATCTTGTACGATTCGATATGTCAGTTCACAATGAACAATGCTCTGATACCAATCTGTCACACCCCCGAACCAGACGACGAAAACGTCTAGCGGCTTGGGTGACTTCATTTTTGTAGTACCACCATAGAGTATATAATTGAAACATAGCATCATCATCATCACACATATAATATTACAATTGTCATTGGTTTACATCAAATATTGTATTTCGATACTACAGGCTAAAATATTCAAAGTATGATGAAATAAAATATAACAAAATATCCATGTAATCTTGCTAACCAACCAGCTCAACGGTTTCCTGAGAATACAAGTTAAATTAAAAGGGTCAACATAAATATATTGGTGAGTACATAAGCATGTTTGAGTAAAATGTTTGTATCGCTTTATAAACACCAGAAAATCCGATATTTTCTGAAAAACAATTTGAAATTTTTTAAATGTTTGTGTCAGACCTTATATTAATGCATGTGTGTTATTATTTGTGAGAATGTAAAGAGTATGACCCAGACAACCCAATGTTGTCTATTTTTTAGAATGCTGGAAACTGAACACCCGTGGTTGAGTACCAGCACGAGTATATTACCGTGTTATCAACAAAAAAATGGTTTCCCGTAAATTTTATAACATTAATTTCTCTAAGTGAGTGCTTATAACCATACTAGATAATGACAATTTCGCGTGTCTTGGCGTTTTTCGGACGCCGATGGAACAAGGTAAGGTTTTTGTCACCCTAGACTGACCTAGTCTAATTGTAACGAACAGCTTAGGTATGGGGTGTCACCCCCATATAGATCTATACATTAACTCCCTCTCTCTCTCTCTAGGAGACTCTGGTTATAACTACAAGCTACGATTGTACACTGAATAGGTGTCAACCGACACGACTCACTAGATCCTTAATCGAATTTACATGAAAGAGAAAACATACAAGGTATGTTCCAGGCTCAATAAACATGTAAGTGAACACTAAGGCCCACTAAGCATGTAAATTATTTCCAGGCTAAAAAGGAATGAGAATACATATATATCCTAGGCCCAATATACATGTAAAAGGCCAACTAAGGTCTATTTAACATGTATATTATTTCCAAGCACAATAAGGACGTGAATACCGAAATTGATCCGTGGTTTGTTACGTTGGTTGTTTAAGCTATGTTGTTTACCAATGTGACATAAAAATTTCACCTTTTTGTAAAAGATCATTTTTGGTCCTAAAAACCAAAAATTTACAATCGTGGCACATTTTTGGTAACTATGACAATTTAGGTCCTTTAAGGGGAATATTTGCATTTAAGGCTAGTTTTAAGTAGATATAACATTTTTAGCTCACTTTTATCAAAAATATCATCTTTGGCTTGGGTTTATGAAAATGTTCGTTTTCAGCCCATTTATAAATAAATTAATCTTTTTGGCCCAAATTTTAAATAAATACACATTTTCGGTTCTTCTTACCAAAAATTACATTTTTGGCACAACTTTGTTGGAAATGACATTTAAGCCCACAAAATTCCAAAAGTTTACAAACTTGGCCCAAAAACTCGTAAAAGCCCAAAAGAAGCCTATTTATGAACTTTTACACTTCTAGCCCTTTTTAAGCTCACAAGTATCATAAAGATTCATATTTATTAATATACATTCTTTTTGGTCCCTTAAAAACCAAGAGTTACATAAAAATAACCCATTTTTTGTTATTTTGTCATTTTGGCCCTCTTATGCAATTTTATTAGTTTTATGTAATTTTGATGTATTTTAAAACCTTTTCTTTGCATAATAAGTTGAAATAAGTGTTCCGTTCTACAAGTATCATCACATTGTAGTAGATCTTCAAGTTCATGGAGTTAATAACACATGATCACACATATATCATGAAAAACACACAAAATCATGCATACACACATAGATCTACACAAAACAACTTGTATTCTCCCCCAAAACATAGTAAAAATAAAAAATAAGGGGTATAAACTCACTTTGCTTTGGAGATTTCGGTTTTTAATGAAGAAAATGGAAAGATCTCGGCCCTTAGCAAGCGTTCTTGAGTAGATCTCGAACCTAAGGTGGATCAATGATGAATGAGCTTTGATGGAGAGTCCTTGATGTCCCTACAAGATCACGACAATTCGGAGGATCGAGGAGAGGAGTTCTTGGAGGGATGTAGTAGCTAGAATTGAAAGTGAAGGTGGTGGTGGGAGACTCTTGGTCGAGATATAGATAAGAGGGAGAGAAGAGAGAAGTTTGATGTGATAGTGCATAGAAACATGAGATTAGCATGGAGATTTGTTGGATAATTGCATGGAAATCCACCTTGCAAAACTTAGGTGGCACCTTAATTATCCCATTGTTTTTTTTGTCTAGCCAAGAATGGGGAAAGGTAAAGAAAACGGAAAAAGTTTTGGGCCATCCTTGCTTATGTTTGATATTATGAGGCCCAAGTTGGGAATTTTCGGCTCATTGGGTCCTTGTGAGGGTTTACAGCCCAATAGAGATAAGGAAAAGGGGTTTACAACCCAATGAGGCCCAAGAAGATAATTTACGTGCCAAAATGACTTATGAAACCATTTACGGCCCATTAAGGCCCATGATGACTATGTGAGAAATTTTAGGCTCACTAAGGCCCATGAGAAGTTTTATGGACCAAAATGCTATTATTTAATGAATATGGGTCTAATTAAGGCCCATACAAAGATTCTTAACCCAAAGTACTCAAATCGAGAGTTTATTGGCCCATTTGGCCCAATAAACAACTCTTGGTCGATCCTGGGTTTGAATCGGGATATTAGGGTTTCAAGCTCAAAATTGAGTATATGAGATGTGTTGAATTATGTTTTGGACTTTATTCAGTAGTTTTGATTCAAATGGTTGATTCTGATTGAGCATAGAACATGATATCCACTTAGATTACAAGTTTTACAAGAGTTGATGTTTACATGAAAACGTAATTTCCTATCTAAAAATGATAGTTGTGAGATGATGTAAACATTCAAGTAGATTGCTATTTTATTAAGAAAGGCATCCTACTTTAGTTGAATACAACGTGCAAAGGGAACAATGTATCGACCCGTATTTTCATATCCGTCGTTTCGGGTAGTTTCTGTTATGTTTCCATGTTTAGTTTCTTTTTAGCTACTTATAGCTAAAATTTCGAGATGCGGGGGGTGGGGGGTGGGGTGAAGTGCATCGAAATGATCATTGATCATATATATGGGTCATAGGGTCATTTTCTCACATTTTAGGGGACTAACTTGAAAATTATCATGTATATTACAAAAAATAAACCCTAAAATATGGGAATCCCATCATTGTGTAGGAACCAAACACTAATTTGTAGCCTCCAAGTCGCTTTGAAGTGAGTTTATTAGTGGGTTTTCTATCTTTGAAGTTGTGCTGAGGATCTAAGAAGTTGGTGTGGTGTTTTTGGTGATTTGAAGTGGAGTTTCTTCTTATGGAGATCAAGTCTCCTGGAAATCTACCATATTTACAATAGGTATACATCAATTTCTTACCATCCATATCTATTTTCAAGTCTTTGTCTTAATCCTTGAAGTATTTTGTGATGTTTGCCAAAAGCTAGAAATCTGGATAGAATTGTTGATCTGTTTAGCGAGGCTTGTAGAGCTCAATCTGGTTTCCAGAAACTCCAATAACACCTCGTTTGTAATTGTAGATTTTGTTTGACAATTAAAACACTAAACATGGGTCAAGCCGGGAAATAATATGAAATTACGTATTATGTCCCTATTTTGTAAAAAGTTTAGAAAACTTTTCTAAGTTCTAAAAGTGCATATTTTGAGTCTAGTATGTCCATGACTTTTCCATGGACCTGATTGTTACTCTAACTAAGGTGAAAATCCTCATTCTCATAGACTGGTCCGGAATTAGCTGCATTGATGTTCACTTTTGTAAAATCCATAGAAAATTGTAGAGAAATCGTATGGACCTATAAAATTAGTCCTTGAAAAATCTAAAATACTAAACTACGATAAAAGATCTAGTATGCTCAAGAATCATATTAAAGTGATATTCCTAATAAACATATGATACTAATGGGTCACACTAACAACAACTTGATACAATTGATTATTTATTAGAAATTGATTTTAATAAATATTCGCTAAACTCTAATAATTAATTGAAAATTAATTATTTTTATGAAATAATATTTTGCATTAGCAAGTAACATATTATTTTATATGGTATGAATTAATAAGTCATGTACAACATTTTGGACTAATTGAATCTTTTTGTCTTTTTCCTAAATACGAAGTTTATACTTTATAAACTAAGAGTTTATAAAATTTAAAAAATTTATCTTACTTTTTGAGGCGTTGCCGAAAATAGAGAGGGATATAGGAGACACCTCTTTTGAATATAATATCGTAAGGAACATGCTTCATAAGTGTGGGAATTAAATATTATAAAGAGGCATGGTGTAACACTCCAAAAATCACAATAATTTTAAATATTTTTAAAACCAACCATGAATCAATATTGTTTACAAAAAGAGTCATTGTTTCAAAAGCTTTAATTAAAATCAGAGTTTTTCTAAAGACCCGAAGACAAAAAAAACTAGAAGTTGTGTACGATCACGTCTTCATCTTCGCACGATCCTCGGAAGTACCTAAAACCATAAGCCAAAGCTTAATGAGTTCCCCTAAAGTACCAGCACCCCAAAACAAACAAACACACAATATGAACAACCAGCTTGACTATATCGCGTCGCAGGGCCTACAACCTATCTAGACTGCTCTATGAGCCTTCAACATGACTATACTGCCTTTCAGGGCCTACAACCTATCCGTACCGCTCCATAGGCGGTCGTCCTAATAGGACCGCCTTGCAGGGCCTACAACCTATCTGATCGTCCCCGGGTGTCTTGGCCTACAACACAAAGAATGACCGCCTCCACCCAACAAAACATTTCGACATATGCAACAAAAAAACATAAACACAAAGCCAACAAATAATGATTATCAGACAAATCTATTGAACAACTACAACTATCATATAACTATCCTGACCTGGATAAATAATCTAGTGGGACGACATTGGTGCCTTCAACTCACGGGTACACTAAGGAAAACTCACCTCATAGTGTAACACCCAGACATCCAGGTATATTATTTGTTATTTATTTATTTATTTCTTGAGCTACTCGACGAGTTGGTGCCCCAACTCGTCGAGTAGAGTCGCGATGTGCCACATGAGTTTAATGACCTACTCGATGAGTCTGAGGAGCCCACTCGCCGAGTAGGCGCTGGGATGAGAAACCCTAAATCTTCGGGTTTGGGTCCTAATAAAAGGCACTTATTGCCTCATTTTCGGTTACCCTTCCTTGAGAGCAATCCCTAGAGGATCTTGATGTTTGAGAGAGTGTGTTTTGATAATTGTGAGTGTTTAGTGCATCTTGTGAAGAGAAGAGAAGATTTTCAAGCGAAAGGAAATGAGGGTGCTGCTAGATCTGAGGTTGTTTCACTTCAAAGCTTCTGGGAAAGGTATATAGCTTTCACCTTTCTCATTATTTTGCATAGATCTCTTGATTTTGTGAATATAGGGGTTTTCCACCCAAATATGAGGACTTTGAGTGTTTCATGCTCAGTGGGAGGGTTGAACTTCAGATCTGGACCATGTAAGGTCCCTAGAGTCCAAAATTCCCTACTTTATCCAACCATCATAGTGATCTTGAGTGAAAATCCCTTTTTGGGGAGTGTTTTGGCATGTTAAGCCCAAAATCCCATGCACGAACGTAAAGCTTGTGACTTTACGTGATTGATGAGCCTTAGCAGTGTAGATCCAGAGTTTGGAGAGGTTCTTTGCCTTGAAATTGACTGAATCAGATATGAGTCTGAACACTGAGTCAACAAGCCAACTCGACGAGTCGGATAGGGTTATCCCGATGGTTTTGATCATGCATCAATTCAGCGAGTTGACGGGTCAACATGGCGAGTTGAGCCAGACTTTTGAGTGATTCTGTGTATGGCAAGTACAGTCGTCGAGTGCCATAAGTGCACTGGACGAGTAGGGTCAACATGGACTATTGACTCGATTTTGACTTCTATTGACTTAGGGTTTGGTCAACCTTGCCTTTGGGAAACCATGGAGGGGCAAAATGGTCTTTTACCAATTCAAGAGAGAGAGAGAGAGAGAGAGAGAGAGATAACTTAGTTAAATGTGTAATTTAAAGAGTTAATTAGATATGATTGTCTTATGTGATTAGGATGAGGCTAGACTTGGTGATTTATGTGCAAGAGTATTCTTTCACTTAGCTTACTTATGAGGTGAGTCTTCTTACTATACTTACCAAGAGTGGTATCTTTATGTGATTGAACTGTATTATGTGCTTATCTTGGTATTATGATATTCTGCATTATGTTTTTGTGATTTATGTTGAATATTGTTATTATGAGTTACTGAGTTGGGACTGGAGGGTCCCACTAAGACACGTCGACCGAAGGGTCTGATTGAGTATATTTCTAGAGTGGCTAAGGAATTGTATGTTGTATTTTGGGGAACTCACGATGCTTTATGCATACCGTGTTATGTGTTATGGTTTCAGGTACTTCTCAGGATCACGGGAAGGTTTCAGCTTGATTGTACACACACCTCGGAGATTGTTTTATGATTTTGGGGATCCTGGAGTTTTTGTATATTGATTTCTTTTGAACATGAGTTCTCGTGAATTAACATTGTGGCAAAATTTATGGTTATTTATTAAATCAATGTGTTTTGAAATTTAAAATTTTGGTTAAAAGTTTACGTCGTTACAAGTTGGTATCAAAGCTTTGGTTTGAGGGAATCAGATACACCTCCTTGTGTGTTTGGACTCAAACTAAGGATTGAGAAGAATTTTCAAAAGCAAAGAATTTTTCCAAAATGAGAACGAGTTTTAAGAGAAAACAAGTTGAAGCGGTGTGTAAAATCGGCCAGAGCCCGAACGGTGATTTCCCAAAATACCTTTATTTTTGTATTACATGATATTTATGATATATTTTACTAAAATGGAATGCTAGAGGGTAAGGTAGGTATTTCATATCCTAGGGCTAGAGTTCCCTGATCTTTGATGCCTTAGCCTACGAGATGCCTTGATCAGTGTTATCTGTTATTGTTTGAGCATGTGTTGAGTTCTGAGTCGGGAAATGATCTAGGAAGAGATACTTAGATGAGCTTAAAGGGGGGGGGGGTATGATGAGAAGGTAGTATGTGAGGACTTGGGGTGACTACGGGTGGGTCTGGAAGGTAGTATTGGGCACGTACTACTGGAATCACCCAATCTGCAGGCAACCTAAGTAAGAATCCTTAGGATGCTAAGGAGCAAGTAGGGATGAGTAGTGGAGTGTGAGTATGCTCGAGTGAGTCTCTGATTATTTTGTGTTGTGTTTCATAGATATCATGGTAGGTACGCGCCAAATCCTAGAGAGCAGTGGAGTTAGCGATGATAAGATTCGCCGAATGATTCATGATGAGGTGGCTGCAGCCATCCAAGAGGTTATTCTGGATATGTTTGGGTCTATAAAGACCACTTTGATCGAGACATTTGATGAGCGATACGTTGCTGTTTCTGAGGCGGCTGCTGCTGCAGCCACCGTAGCTGTTGCTGCTGCTAGACCACAGGGGGGTGACTCTTTGTTATACCGGGAGTTCAGCAACACGAAGCCACCAGAGATTGATGGGACTCAGGATCCGATTGTTGCGATGAGGTGGATCTCTAATGTTGAGGGATGTTTCTACACTTGCTCAAGACCAGAGCATTTAAGGGTACGGTTCGCTATGAACCAACTTTGCTTTGAAGCGAAGGACTGGTGGAAGTTTGTGACAGCTAGTTTCAACCCTACAGAGCATGCTGCGGTGACTTGAGAGAGATTTGTTGCGATGTTCGGAGATGAGTATGTTCCCCCTGTAGAGAGGGAACGGTTGGCCCAGGAGTTTCTGTCTCTTAGACAGTAGACAAAGTCGGTGACTTTGATTATATGGATGTTTCACGAGAGGGCGTTGTTTTGTCCTGAGCATGTGGCGACTGAGAAAGCTCGCATGAGTCGGTACTTAAGCATTCTGAGGAGGGATATTTGGGAGTTTGTGGCGAACTCGTCTTACCGTACATTTGTTGAGATCCAGGCGAATGCCAGGAGGAGGGAGATCAAGCTGGAGACTCGGGCGATGGAGGACGCGAAGTCTCAGGGGAGAGACCGGTGGCCGACGCAGTCGGTGCCGCCAGCCAAGCGGGCTAAGCCCGCTGATCCGAGACCAGAAGGCCACACTTGAGGCAAGTACGGCAAGAGTCACAAGGGATACTGTCGGGCAAGGATTTGCTACAAATGTGGCAAGGAGAGGCATATGGCGAAGGATTGCCCCAAGGGTTTTGTAGTCTGTTTCCACTGCAATCAGACCGGCCATTGGTAGGCCGAGTGCCCTTAACTTGTTCAGGGATCAGCTCAGGGTTCCACTCCTGCTGCGTTGCGTGTTACTGATGTTAGGCAGTGAAGGCCGAAGTTTCGAAGGCTCGTGGGAGAGCTTTCCAGCTGACAACGGAGGAGGTCCGCGCAGCGCCTGATGTTGTGGATGGTATGTATTTCTCTATTTATTCATTTATTTAGTATGCGTTTCTCTTTATGATCACCCTATGCTATATTTAGGTACATTTCTTGTGAGTTATGTGCCTGCTTTAGTGTTATTTGACTCGGGTGCGAGTCGATGCTTCGTATCCATGGCCTTTAGTTGTCACATTGGCAACCAGCGTGAGGCGTTGAGTCGACCTCTGAGGGTGTCTATAGTAGACGAGCATGCAGTTTTCGCTACCGAGGAATTCCTAGGATGCGTGCTGGAGATTTTTGGCGTCGAGTTTCCGATTGACCTGGTACCGATTGCGATGGGTGATGTCTGTGTCATTGTGGGCATGGATTGGTAGAGCCGTTATGGAGTAGTGGTTGACTGCGAGCTCCAGTTGGTGACTATACGAGCCCTAGTAGGGGAGTGCTTATAGTGTATGGCGAGGGTACCAGGTCTGGGTCAGCTTTCTACTCTATAGCCAGGGAAAGGTAGAGTTTACAACAGGGTTGTATGGGATTCCTGGCGTATGTGATGGATTCACGGACTGTGTCAGAGAGGCTGAGTTCTGTATCCGAGGTTCTGATAGTATGCGAGTTCCCTGATGTTATCCCCGAGGTGTTACTGGGTGTGCCTCTAGAGAGGCAAGCGGTGTTTCAGATTGATTTGTTTCCGGGGGCGGCGCCTATCACCAAGGCACCATATCGCCTTGCGCCGCCAGAGATGCAACAATTATCCTCACAGCTTCAGGAGCTGCTGGGGAAGGGATTTATTTGACCGAGTATCTCACCATGGGGGGCGCCAATCCTTTTTTCTAGAAAAAGGATGGTTCACACCGGATGTGCATTGATTATTGGGAGTTGAACAAGTTGACGGTCAAGAACTTTTACCCACTTCCGAGGATTGATGATCTATTCGATCAGTAGCAGGGGGCATCCTGGTTCTCCAAGATTGATTTGAGATCCAGATATCACCAGATGAGAGTGTGTGAGGAGGATATTTAGAAGACGGCCTTTAGGAATCGTTATGGGTATTACGAGTTTGTGGTGATGCCTTTTGTACTCACCAATGCACCGGCGACATTCATGGATCTGATGAACCGGGTGTGTAGGCCTATGTTGGACTGGTCGGCGATTGTGTTAATTGATGATATCTTAGTGTATTCGAGATCCAGGGAGCAGCACGAGGAGCATCTACGAGAGTTCCATAGGGTTTTGAGGTCGGAGAGGCTATATGCCAAATTCTCTAAGTGTGATTTCTAGCAATGAAAGGTCCAATTTCTGGGACCTCTCGTTAATCAGAGCGGGATATTGGTTGATCCGGCCAAGATCGAGGCAGTTATGCGATGGGAGGTGCCGAGATCCCTATCCGAGATCCAAAGTTTTCTAGGATTGGCCGGCTACTATTGGAGATTTATCTGAGATTTCTCCAAGATTGCGGTTCCTCTCACTAAGTTGACCCAGAAGGGGGTTACTTTTGTTTGGGGGCCTGAGCAGCAGACATCTTTCGAGACCCTTCGCCAGAGATTGTGCGAAGCTCTGGTGTTAGCCCTTTCGGATGGAGTAGAGGACTTTGTAGTCTATTGTGATGCGTCTATCTCACAGATGGGTGTGGTGTTGATGTAGAGGGGTCACGTGATTTCATATGCATCGAGGAAGATGAAGCGTCACGAGGTGAGGTATCCCACACTTGATTTGGAGTTAAGGGTGATGGTGTTTGCCCTCAATATTTGGCGCCACTATATTTATGTTGTTAGATGTACCATCTACACGGACCAAAAGAGCCCGAAGTATCTCATGGATTAGCCCAACCTAAATATGAGACAGAGGAGGTGGTTGGATGTGGTGAAAGATTATGACTGCGAGATCTTGTACCACCTGGGCAAGGCTAATGTGGTAGCCGACGCCTTGAGCAGTAGAGCAGAGAGTGTTCCGATCCGAGATGTGTGCTTGAGGGTGATAGTGATGACTCCAGTTTTAGATACCATTCGAGAGGCTCAGGTGGAGGCCATGAAACCGGAGAATCGCAATAGGGAGCAGGTGATAGGGCAAGTGTCCGAGTTTTTGCCTGATTGTCGAGGGCTTATTACTTTTCGGGGGCGGATTTGGGTGCCCTACACTGGCGGAGCTCACCGTATTTTGATGGAGGAGGCGCATAGATCGAGATTGTTGATCCAACCAGGAGCCACTAAGATGTACTTGGACCTGAAGGGAGATTATTGGTGGCTTTGTATGAAAAGGGGTGTGGCTTAGGTAGTTGAGAGGTGCCTGACTTGTCGTCAGGTTAAGGCCGAGCACCAGCATCCCCATGGTCCATTGCAGCCTCTGGAGATTCCCCAATGGAAGTGGGAACAGATTTCCATGGACTTTATTACCAAGTTGCCGAGGACTGCACGTGGAGTTGACGCAATTTGGGTGATTGTAGACCGGCTGACAAAGAGCGCTCATTTCCTCGCCATTAGCGAGAGCTCTTCTGCAGAGAGATTGGTCAAGATTTATGTGAGGGAGGTAGTAGTTACGCATGGAGTGCCGACCTCGATAGTATCAGATCGAGACGTGCGTTTCACTTCCAGATTCTGGAAGAAATTTCTTGAGGATTTGGGTACCCGGTTACACTTCAATACCGCGTACTATCCGCAGACAGACGGGCAAAGCGAGCGGACGATTCAGATGCTTGAGAACATGCTGCGTGCATGTGTCATGGATTTTGGGGGAAGTTGGGACACTTATTTACCTTTGCCTAAGTTTTATTACAACAAGAACTATCATTCGAGCATTGGTATGCCTCCCTTCGAGCTTCTTTTTGGGAGGAAGTGTCGAACTCCCATTTGTTGGGGAGAGGTGGGTCAGCGAGTGATAGGTGGCACTGAGATAGTGTTGAAGATGACTAAGCAGATACAGCAGGTCAGACAGAGGTTATTGAAGGCCCAGAGTCACCAGAAGAGTTATGCAGATAGGCGACGATCCGAGCTAGAGTTCCAAGTCGGAGATTTTGTACTCCTTAAGGTGTCCCCTTGGATAGGGGTGATCTGATTCAGGAAACGTGGCAAGCTCGGGCCCCGATTCCTCAGTACTTTCAGGGTGACCGCCGGGGTAGATAAGGTAGCGTATCGTTTGGAGTTACCTTCAGAGTTGAGTCAGATTCATAACACCTTCCACGTGTCTCAGCTGAGGAAGTGTGTAGCCGATGAGACGGTAGTGGTACCATCAGAGGACATTCAGGTGGATGCGAGACTAAATTATATTGAGTGATCGATTGTGATCATGGATCGAAAGTGAAGGTTCTAAGGAACAAGGAGGTACCTCTAGTTCAGGTCCAATGGCAGCATCAGAGAGGGTCTGAGTTGACGTGGGAGCCGGAGTTCGAGATGCGAGAGCAGTATCCAAAGTTATTTACAGATCATGGCTTCGGGGGCGAAGTCTAATTCTAGTGGGGGAGAATTGTAACACCCTGACATCCAGGTATATTACTTGTTATTTATTTATTTATTTCTTGAGCTACTCGACGATTCGGTGCTCCAACTCATCGAGTAGAGTCGTGATGTTCCACATGAGTTTAATGACCTACTCGACGAGTCTGAGGAACCCACTCGTCGAGTAGGCGCTGGGATGAGAAACTCTAAATCCCCGGGTTTGGGGCCTATTTAAAGGCACTTATAGCCTCATTTACGGCTACCCTTCCCTTGAGAGCAAGCCGTAGACGACCTGTGAGCTTTAAGAGAGAGTGTTTTGCTGTTTGTGAGTGTTTGGTGCATCTTGTGAAGAGAAGAGAAGATTTCCAAGCCAAAGGAAAGGAGGGTGCTGCTAGATCTGAGGTTGTTTCACTTCAAAGCTTCTGGGAAAGGTACAAAGCTTTCACCTTTCTCATTATTTTGTATAGATCTCTTGATTTTGTGAATCTAGGGTTTACCACCCAAATATGAGGAACTTGAGTGTTTCACGCTCATTGGGAGGGTTGAACTTCAGATCTGGACCATGTGAGGTCCCTAGAGTGCAAAAGTCCATGCTTTATCCAACTATAATAGAGATCTTGAGTGAAAACCCCTTTTTGGGGAGTGTTTTGGCATTTTAAGCCCAAAATGCCTTGCATGAAAATAAAGCCTGTGACTTTACGTGGTTTATGAGCCTTAGGAGTGTAGATCCAGAGTTTGGAGAGGTTCTCTGCCTTGAAAATGACTGAATGAGATATGAGTCTAAATGGACTCGCTGAGTCAAGGAGCCAACTTGACGAGCCGGATAGGGTTATCCCGATGGTTTTGATCGTGCATCAACTCGGCGAGTTGAACCAAACTTTTGAGTGATTCTATGGATGGCGAGTAGACTCGTCGAGTCCCATAAGTGCACTGGACGAGTAGGGTCAACATGGACTGTTGACTCGAGTTTGACTTCTGTTGACTTAGGGTTTTGTGAACCTTGCCTTTGGGAAACCATGGAGGGGCAAAATGCTCTTTTACCACTTCAAGAGAGAGAGAGAGAGGGGGAGAGATAAATTAGTTAAATGTGTAATTTAAAGAGTTAATTAGATATGATTATCTTATGTGATTAGGAGGAGGCTAGACTTGGTGATTTGTGTGCAAGAGTATTCTTTCACTTAACTTACTTACGAGGTGAGTCTTCTCACTATACTTACCAAGAGTGGTATCTTTATGTAATTGAACTGTCTTATGTGCTTATCTATGTATTGTGATATTCTGCATTATGTCTTTGTGATTGATGTTGAATATTGTTAATTTGAGTTACTGAGTTGGAACTGGAGGGTCCCACTAAGACACATCGATCGGAGGATCTTATTGAGTATATCCTAGAGTGGCTAAGGAGTAGTATGTGGTATTTTAGGGAACTCACTAATCTTTATGCTTACCGTGTTATGTGTTATGTGTTTCAGGAACTTCTCATGATCACAGGAAGGCACCGGCTTGATTGTACACACACCTTGGAGATTGTTTTATAATTTAGTGGATCCTGGAGTTTTTATATATACTAATTTCTTTTGAACATGAGTTTTGGTGAATTGACATTGTGGCAAATTTTATCGTTATTTATTAAAATCAATGTGTTTTGAAATTTAAAAATTTGGTTAAAATTTTACGTCGATACACATAGTCTGAATGTAGTCTGTATAACTCCCAGCTTCGACAACCGACTCAACCCAAATCCTAAATCTTAAAATATTTCCCATTCTAAATTAATAACATTTTCGAAAATATCTTTGGTGAAAACTTGGTCAAAATCAACAAATCAACCGAGTCAACCCAGACTTCGTACGTGGGGACAAATCTGTGTACGTGCAACATAGCATTTGGTACACGTTGTGTACACAACAGTTTTCTTCTTAATTATTTAAGATTTTAATCCTTCGAATTAATACATCCAAAAGCAGATCCAAGGCCGAAATACCACTAGGAGTCATAAGGCTTCCAACTTTAGGACTTTGCATGCTCATTAAGTGCTTAATACAACAATCCCAACTTCATAACACCTTAAGACCTTCTAGAGCATGCATAGGAAAGAACTAAGCACATAGATCTCATTTTTATGACTCAAGACCCCTCATTGGGTATGAAAGGACGAATTATTGGGTAAAGAGCATGTCGTGCTCAAGAATCACAAAGGTTGGGACCAAAAATGCCCTAAATGAAGGAATATCTAGGTCTACAAGATAGGATGATCAAGTTAGAAGAGTTTTACCTCCTGGAGGTTGCTAGCTAGTAGAGAATCCTATATTCAAGCTTCATCTAAGCTCCAATGTCTTTCTAACACGTTCTTCAATTTCAAGAACACCACCAAAACTCACAAATGAGCTTAAAATGCACTCTTCCCACTTAAAGTTAGCTAGAGGGACGTTTTCTCAGGTGGAGGTTTAATAGCGTGAAGGTTATGGGGCCATAAAGTTGTTTAAATATGCTTAAAATCCTAAAATTTATGTTTTGGAACCCTCACACGTACGCCCTGCATAATAAGCTCCTTGCATGTACACCTTGCGTACGAAGAGTATGCCCATCGTACTAATTTCCAACCAGAAATTACCAAAATGCCACTTTAGGCCAATTTGCACTCTTTCTCATGCAAAAGGAATAAAATTCAATATTTCTTCATACATATGGCTTTAAAATTGAAATTACCTCAACATCGAGATGTTACAATTCTTCTCCACTTGAACTAGACTTCGTACTCGAAGTCCACTGCTGTAAATGACTTAGGATAATGTGCCCACATCTCCTCCTCCAGCTCCCAGGTCCACTCGGAACCTTTCCGATGCTGCCACTTAACCTTTACCAAAGGTATCTCCTTATTGTGCAAGACATTCATCTTTATCTCCATTAACGCTACCGACCTCTCAATATAATTCAGGTGCCCATCGACCAGAATATCATCCAAAGGAACCACTACCTCATCATCCAATACACACTTTTGTAACTTCAAAACATGGATGGTGTTGTGGATATGAATGACCTCACTCGGCAAATCCAACCGGTAGGTCACCTTGCCTACCCTGACAATCACACAGAAAGATCCAATATATCGGGGACCCAATTTTCTCCTCTTCCTGAAGTGTATCACACCCTCCCGAGGTGACACCTTCAATAGTACCATATCGCTGACCTAGAACTCCAACTTTGATCAACGCCAGTCGGCATAGATCTTCTATCGACTCTGAGCTGTCTGCAATCTCTGATTGATCTACTGGATGAGATCTATATTCTAGAGGACCACTCAGTCCTCCCCAAGACTTTGTGACCAACCTCCCCCTCCCCCCTAAAAAAACTGGGGTACAACATCTCCACCGATATATAAGCTCAAAGGACAGTACACCAATGCTGGAGTGATAGTTGTTGTTGTAGGAGAACTTTGTAAGAGGTAGGCAGGAATCCTAATTCCGACCATAATCTATGAGACTAACCGGAAACATATCCTTAAGTGTCTGGATAGTCCGCTCACTCTGGTTGTCAGTTTGTGGATGATAAACAGGTTTGAAATGTAGCCTCATACCTAATTCCTCGTGGAACTTCTGCCATAATCGTGAAGTGAACCGAAAATCTCGATCTGATATAACGGAAACCGGAACCCCATGACGAGCAACAATCTCGCAAACATACACATCGGCCAATTTCTCATCTGAGGAGCTCTCCTAGATGGCCAAAAAGTGGGCACTCTTAGTCAGTCAATCCACCATGAACCATATAGCATCAAAACCCTTGGTAGTCCTCGGTAGCTTGGTGATAAAATCCTTGGTGATCTGTTCCCACTTCCACATGTGAACTTCCAAAGGCTACAGCTTACCATGCGGCCTCTGGTGCTAAGCCTAGACCATCCGACATGTTAACCACATCTCAACGTACCAAGCTATCTCAATCTTTATATACAATGACTAGTAACTTAGCCTCAAAT
Organism: Lactuca sativa; assembly: GCF_002870075.4. Lineage (NCBI taxonomy): Eukaryota > Viridiplantae > Streptophyta > Magnoliopsida > Asterales > Asteraceae > Lactuca > Lactuca sativa. The sequence goes on along the minus strand of NC_056626.2, from coordinate 179,327,383 downwards.
TCCAATAGATCTTAGTAGCTGTCGGGTGTATCAAAACCTGCTTCCCAACTTAAGTATCGACCACATAAGCATGGTAACCTATACATATGTGATGAATATGTTGCCGAGCTCTGGCAGCAGTACCAAAGGGTGATCCTAATATAGTACCCTCTCCATAAACAAATAGTTCTCCCCTACTTGGGGTTCGAATTATCTCCTGGTGACCATCACAATCGTTTACAAACCTGAATTTACTCAACCAATCCATCCCTGCGATCTCACATACGTCACCCATGGGAATAAGAATCATATAAATCAGATAAGGTACCCCAAAGATTTCTAAGAAACGACCCTGGCCCATTACGGCTGATAAATGCTAGCATAATAATTCTAACAAGCTACTACATGAATAACTATCCGTTAAAAATTAAATCGAGGATCTGAATTTCATACTTGTAATTTATTGCGCTTCAACCTTGACCTCTTACAAGACAGCAGACATCTGGGCTTCCATTCCTTCCACTACCCGTGTAGGATAGTCAGATTTGAGATGACCCGATTAGTAATAGCGGAAACACATCCGATCCTTCTTGCAGTCACGAAAGACATGCCTTCTCTCTCCACACATATATCATTTGAACTTGTAACAAGCAAACTCGTGGGTTCGCCCAAGCTCCCCGTAGATATCATAGCTCCCTTGACTTCCAGTACCCAGGTTAGCAGCCTCAGACTCTTTGTCCGTCGCTGAATGAGCCCTCCTTCTCGTTCTGAGTCGTTTCCCCTCATCAAGATCTCCCTCAGTAGTCATCTTAGTATCACTTCTCACAGTCTACAAAGTTGCAGTTCTCTCCTTGAACTTGGCAATTAGCCTGCCGGTGATCCGATCCACGATACCATACAATTATTCCTACAAAATCTTAAAAACCTCCACGGTAATCATCTCTCATATCTGATCAACAATCAACCCGTCCTGACCATCAGTTCCAGATCCTGAACTAGATCCCCTTGTGAACTCCATACTAGAAACGAACCAAAATGCATCAGAAATGCCACAATACACACAAAATCACATCCATTCCAGACAGACAAACCCTCGGGGTTTGTGACTTCCTTATGACGCGTACAGGTCCAATGCTTTCAGTAGTACATGCCCATACTACGTTCCACACCTAGCCATATTTGTCTCAAGGATCATTACAACCACCCAAACAGATATAGCAACTAGGATACACATGCATCCTATCCTCGCCCTCTCACGCGTAGCTAAACATTCCAAAATTGGCCGACTACATCCATACTCACTCATAATGATACTCCCAACCCTGCAAAAAAGTGCATCACGAGCACTACATACCCCTTAGGCAATCCTAGGATCCACATCTCACCCTGCCATCAACTGTCGAGCGACCCCCATTGGCGCCAGTTAACTACTACATGAATACAATCACATGCAACATAACTTAAACACTCTTAGATTAAAAGATCCAATGCTACAACGGTTGTACTCAGACAAGAGTTGCGCAATAGGAAATCCTTCACTCTAAAATTGTTTAACCCATGCAGTATATGAATTAACGTATTGAATTTAATAGTTAATTCACACCCGAAAGAGTCCTACAATAATAAGTAATAAAAATTTAAAAGAAATAAGGCATCATACATCAAGCAATTCTATCATGCAATTCCTGAAGATCCCTATCCTACATCTAGCATGTTGTTCTACCATATCATAACAAATAACATTGTGGGTAACTTGGGGTGTACTTTTATGCTCCAGCTGATCGTACACATCAGATCCTTCCTCGGTTATTTTTGAAAAAAAAATTGAAAACCATTTAAAAACCTTTGCAATTTCCTAGTTAGAGTATGGATTCACACAAATGTCCATCCAATTCTCTCAAACACAGGGTCAGATACCAACTTGTAACACTGCAAAAATCACAATAATTTTAAAGTTTTAAAAACCAACCATGAATCAATATAGTTTACAAAAAGAGTCATTGTTTCAAAAGCATTATTTCAAATCAGAGTTTTTCCCAAAACCAGAAGACATAAAAAAAGGAAGGTGTGTATGATCACGCCTTCAACCCCATATGGATCGCTCTATGAGCCTTCGGCATGACTGGACCGCCTCGTACGACATCGAAATTACCTGAAATCCTAAACTAAAACTGTAAGCCAAATCTTAGTGAGTTCCCCCAAGTTACTAGCACACCACAACAAACAAACATATAATACGTAGAACCAAACTGATTGAACCCCCTCGCAGGGCCTACAACTCATCTAGATCGCTCTACGAGCCTTCGGCATGACTGGACCGCCTCGTACGACCTACAACCTATCCAGACTGCTCCACGGGCCGACGGCCTGACTGGAATGCCTTGTAGGGCCCACAGCCTATCCGGCCATCCCCGGGTGTCTTCGCCTACAACACAAAGTAGGACTGCCTTAACCCAACACAACATGTCGACATATGCAACAAACAAACGTAAACACAGATCCATCAAATACAGATAATCATATGGATCTAGTGAACAGCTAAAACTATCATATCACTATCCTGAGCATGATAAATAATCTAGTAGGTCGGCATTCATTCCTTCGACCTATGGGTACAGTGAGGAAAACTCACCTCATAGTCTGAATTTAGTTTGAATGACTCCCAACTCCAACAACTGGATCAATCCAAATCCTAAATGTTAAAATATTTCCCATTCTAAATTAATAACAGTCTATGAAAATATCTTTGGTGAAAACTTGGTCAAAATCAACAAGTCAACTGAGTCAACCCAGACTTCGTACGTGGGGCGTACTCCGGATGTACGTGGGGCCAAATCGATGTATACACGCTGTGTACGCAAAAAATTTCTTCTTAATTATTTAAGAATTTAATCCTTTGACTTAATACATCCAAAAGCAGATCCAAGGCCGAAATACCACTAGGAGTCATAAGGTTTCCAACTTTATGACTTTGCATGCTCATTAAGTGCTTAATACCAATAATCTAAACTTCTTAACACCTTAAGACCTTCTAGATCATGCATGGGAAAGAACTAAGCACAAAGATCTCATTTTATGACTCAATACCCCTCATTGGGTATGAAAGGACGACTTATTGGGTGAAGCGCATGCCATGCTCTAGAATCACATAGGTTGGGACCAAAAATGCCCTAAATGAAGGAATACCTAGGTCTACAAGATAGGATGATCAAGTTAGAAGCTTTTTACCTCGTGGAGGTTGCTAGCTAGTAGAGAATCCTAGATTTAAGCTTCTTCCAAGCTCCAATGTCTTTCTACCACATTCTTCTTCTTCTTCTTCTTCTTCTTCTTCTTCTTCTTCTTCTTCTTCTTCTTCTTCTTCTTCTTCAAGAACACCACCAAAACACACAAATGACCTTAAAATGCACTCTTCCCACTTAAAGTTAGCTAGAGGGATGTTTTCTCAGGGGGAGGCTGATTAAGGTGAAGGTCTTGGGGACATAAAGTTGTTTAAGTATGGTCCAAACCCTAAAATTTAGGGTTTGGAACCCACGCACTTATGCCTGCGTACGCAATGTACGCTCTATGTACTAAGCTCCTCGCGTGTACGCCTTTCATACAAAGAGTACGCCCAACGTATTAGGTTCCAACCAGAAATTACCAAAATGCCACTATGGTCCATTTTGCACACTTTCTTATGAAAAAAAAGAATAAAATGCAACATTTCTTGATACATATGGTTTAAAAATTGAAATTACCGCAACATCAGAATGTTACATATGGGTTGTCTTAAAGTGTTATGACCTCGTGGGTAAAGACTTAGCTTTAAGAGAAGGCTTTCTTTCTTTCTTTTGGAGGCTAGTCAAAACTATATCATGATAGAGTTTGGTGCCCTATCTCTCTTTTGTTTATGTATTTGAACTTTACTTGCATCTTATACTCTCTTGAAGTTCATATTGGTTAAGAACTTCGAGCTTAAGAGATGTAGAGCTTTCTTACGAGACTGACATCTTAAATCAAGTTGACAACTTGTTGGTGTCTCTAAAGTTCATCATTCTTCATCAACTTCCTAGCTTCACAAGAGGATCCTAAGAAATACAAAGGTTGTTATTTCTTCATCTTCTGTGTTGGTTCTTGTTTTCTTTCCAAAATTTGGAAGAAGATCCTTCGTGGGTTATAAACTTGTTTTATGTTGTTCAATTCATCAAGTCTCCCGTTGCTAAATATCATGTTTTTGAAACTAATTTTGAATTAAAACCCAACAATTGGTATCAAGAGCGACCTTGCCAATTTGGTTAGATTTTTTGATTTTTGGAAATCATAGGTTTTGGTAAATGGATAACTTGGTTTTGTATAAAAACAAGTTAATAAATATTTTCTTTGACAACTTTATAATTGTTATTTTTTTATGGACAAAAGGTTCATGCATCTTGTTCATTTAAAGCTGTCTTAGAAAAACATAGGTTGTTCAATGTGTATGTTGATATGTATGATGTGGATAAACTAGCCATGGACCATCGTGTTTGTTGTGTTGGTTGTTTTTTTTATAAAAATTGTTGTAATAATTTATTTATTCATATGGTATGTAATAAATTTAATAGGTTAGTTTTCTTGGTTTATTTTTGTAAATAATAGATATTTGTACAAAAATGTAACAATAAATGAAGTTGGAGCCATTTTTTGAAGACCAAAGAGCAATTTTCATGATTAAGAAACATGCTGAAAGTTAGTGACATTTTCCGAGAAGTGTCACTAACGTTGTTTCTTAAGGGTTGTTGGATTTTTAGCGACAGTTAATGAAATATTGCTTTCATAAAGCTTTTCCAATCTTTTGCAAGCAAATGGTGTTTTGTCAAGTGGGAGCTTCTACAACAACATTACAAGAATATTTTTGATCCCTTAAAATGCCCCTTTAGGAATGTACTTGATATTTTTTGTGTTGGCTCAAAAAAAATGTCATTAGTTGGTTATGTTTATGCACATATATTTTATGCATGTTTATGTTGTTTATTTTATGCAATTATTATGTGTGGTTGATAAATTAGTGTTTCACATGCTAAAATAATTTTTGGACAAAACAAACATCACATGGAGTTTGGTTTTCTAAATTTATAATGTTGACATAAGACGTAACAAGTTATTGGTTTAAAATAAAATCCGGTTTGATAAAAATATTAATAAGGTCAAATTTTGAAACTCAAATATAAGTTTTAAAATGGTGATTTTTATAACTTATACAAACTCCAAATGTATAAGTAATAAAAGGAAATTTTATTAAATATATAAAAGGTTCAAATGCACTCAAACTTAATATTGGTTAATAAAATTGAATCGCGTCCATCCAATACAAACTAACTTTTTTATATAGAACCTTTAAAGGTGATTTTCTTTTAAAAATTGGTACCATGGTTTATTATATGAATGTAATAATCATGATATCATATGTTTTACCATGTAATCCATTTTGAAGAGCACTCACACATCTCTTGTATGTACTAGTGGGATAAAAGATACCTAAGCTCTTAGTGTTATCTTTAGATTGTCGGGGTATATTTGTGATTTCTATAACCAAGTTATTGGACGATTACACAAGTTTTTCAAATTGGATGATTTTATCAGAAATCTTTTGTGATAAAGGATACCTAAGCAAGAGAGTTCTGAGGCATAGGTGGGATTAAACATCTCTAATTAAATTTGTTATTAGTGATCCCATAAATCTAGGAATTATATAGCAAGATATAATTGACAATCGATATCTACCTGGTTGAATTCAAGTGGATGAGATAAAGGATACCTAATCATTTATTTGTTTTGCAACTTGTATCCTAGACTTTGATAATTAATGTTTTTGGAAACTAAAAGGATACTAATTATTAAAGAATTTAAATATTGAAAATACTAAATCAATTTTGTTAAAATTTTGTAGATGAGAACCAAATCCAATCTCACAACCATTCATCACTATGATCTTGTAAATCAACATGAACATTTAATATTCGATTGGTACAATATTATCCAAAGGACAGGTGTTTTGAAAGAAAATCTCCAAAATGATAATAAGTTGTACATTCTTAAAGGACCTATTCTTGAACAACCCGATATCAACGAAATACCGAATCATAATATTTGGTGGAAGCATTGCAATGATTATGATGATGTTTCTAAATAGATATTGTATTCAGTTATTCAAAAAATTTAAGAGGAACTAGAAGGCTTAAAAGAATTTTATATGCTTCTTCAGGTTGAGCAAATATTTTGAAGATACAATGACTTTTGGTATGAACTAGCTCATACAAAGGAAGAATGCAAGGTTCAAAAGAGTCACCATGTGTGTTCTAAAAGGCAATTATTTCATGTAAAGTGCTCCTTTAAGCCCAAGAGATCCAAGAATGCACACATAGATGGATCAGGTTTCTACTATGGAGAAGCTGGACATTGGAAGAGGAACTGCTCCTCTTACCTGGAAAGAAAGTCTAGAAGAGACTAGTATTTCAGGTATCGACTAGATCCAACTCATACTTTTTATATAACACTCAAGTACTTGGTACTTAAATGTTAATCTAATATTTGTAAATGGCTTGCAAATATTTACAGAAGAGTAAGCAGTTGAGCACAATCAAGTTGGAAGTACACTCTTATAGTTTAGTTTGTTAATTATGCTAGGAACATAATGTATTTGTAATATAAAACAATGCTAGTTTTTGAACAATGTATGTTTTTGATTTAGCTTGTATAAATATATCTCTCAGCCTAATTTATGAATGATTGACTATTTACTTAAATCGTTTTTCATAACGATCACCTTCATATTCGAAAAATGATTAAAATTCTTTTTATGAGACTAGATCTGTTAATAAGAATTATAAAGTAAATACCAATGTTTTATAAATAACAAGTTCTATATGCAAAATACTTTTTACTTAAACTTGTATTAAATTAAACTCATCTTTGACATTGTTATCTTTATTATTTTATTATATAAATAACATTCACATATTCCAACTTTACGAAGGTAGATAATGTAGTTTATTTGACATATGTAAATCTTATTTCTATATAAAAGATTTCTAATGTTATTTTCACTAAGTAGTAGAGAAAATAGTTATGAAGGATCTATACGTTATGTTGTATGACTTCCTTTCTAATGAATGTCTAAGATTAATCATAAGATACCAAATCAACGTTGTTAACAACTATAGTAGTTATATTTATATTGTACATGGTAAAACATAATTGTGAAATTCTCTTTTAAGTTTTCAAATATAAAGTTGATATACAAACCGATAAGAACTATCTAAAGCCTTAATGATAATAAAGGATGAATTAAATCTTACTTAGTATGATTTACTTTCTAATCGCTTGAAACTTCCTCCTTTTATTTCCTTAGGATAACGCATATAACACCATCAGTTGTATCTTGAGTACAAATACCAACTAATAAGTAGATATAACATTTTCTTTATTAGATTTTGTATGGAAAGGCTTCATCCCTATCTTATTAGATGTTTTGTGGATTTGAATCCTATGTTGGACTAAAGCTTCTATACCCAAAGTCTATTAAATACATATTTGTATATGATACTCTAAATGTGGATTAGATTATTACATTCAAACCCACCAAGAATAAGTGCTCTTATTACTTAAAAGATGAGTTAGCAGAAAGCAAGCTTCTAATGACAGAGCAAGTTGGAGGTACATTGAACTTGAAGCAGCCCAAGAACCATAACCTGATGTAGTAAAGGTTTGCACTAATTTTAACAAGGGATTGTTAAACTTGAATAGTAGCTATTCAGAAACACAAATTGTTTTCATAAATGGTAGAAATCATCTATGACTTGAGAAACGTGGGATGTCTCATTGGTGAGCTTTTATTTTTGGTTTCTGAAAAATCCATCAAATACCAAGATGTTATGTCAGATCTCGAATCTGATTAATGACTTAGACTCATGAACATGAGATGTAATCTACGTATAATAACCAAGTATGGTCATCATTGAACTTCCTTCCTATAGCAAGGCTAGAAGGAGTAAGTGACTCTTCTAGAAAGAACACATTACATGGATAACCATACAAATTGAAAGCAAGACTTGTTATAAAAGGATTTTGTCATACTCATATCATTCACTATGGTCATTATCATAATCATGACATTGACCATGAACAAACCTTTTTCACAAGTAGCTATGATTAGATAAACAAATACATTATTTACTATAAATTCATATTCTTAATATGATATATAGCAAATAGATTTCAAGAAAGAATGTTTTTCTTGATTGGATATCTACTAGCATTTATCTATAAAGATTACCCTGGATGTTTTTTTTAATCCAAGTTATCCTAGAAAAATGTGTAAAGCTTGAGATCCACTTGTGGATAAAAAGCAAACATCTCGATGTTGTAATCATCATTTTAATATGAAACCACAAGGTATGATTTTATATCAAAATGAATATAACATGTGTGTTTACTAAGAACTACTGGGAGCACAATGAAATTCCTAATCTTGTATGAGTGAGACATATTTACATTGTATCCATGCCAAGGTTTTTCACCTTGACTCGGCATGTGTTTTTAAAATGAAAAACTTATGAAGAACAAGATACATTCTTGGAATGTAAAATCTATATATATATATATATATATATATATATATATATATATATATATATATATATATATATATATATATATATATATATATATATATATATAGAGAGAGAGAGAGAGAGAGAGAGATAAACTGAGTGTTAAAAGTTTTAAATCTTTATGTATATATGGATAATATGTTGAAAGAGATCAAGACACAAAATTCTTTTGTAGGAATGTTGGAATTTTCACATGGCACTGATTTTGAGCCAACCTCAAAAGAATCTTGCTCATAAGTTTGAACTACATGAAATTATTTATATTCAATTTTCTTGGCAAATGAATCCATCAGTTATGCCATATTATGCATAAAACCTGGTATATAATCATGCTATGAGCATATCATAATATATCAATTAAATACATGGTTAAGTCACTGGATCACTATAAGAACATTCTAAGAGTACTTTAGAAGAACTAAAGAATGTATATGAGATAATTAGTTTAGAATATAATCTTCATGTAAAGAGCTACATAAGATTCTGATTTGTAAAAAAAAATATAGATAGTTATGAATTATAATTAAATTATGACTTCGTTGTGGGATGAAGAGTAAGTTTAGTGGGAATGAGGTCCAAGTAAAATAAAATGACAAATTCTACTACAAAAATAAGAATACACTACCTTAGAAGTTGAAATCTAATATAATTGGATGAGTGGTTTCATTAAAAAACTATGTTGATTTCTGCCATTCAAGGATCACATAAAAATCTTTGTGACTCTGAGAGTATACTTAATCGAGCTAAGAGACTCTTTGTCATGAAATAATACCAATCACATACTCCAATATATTTGACTATACCTAGAGTAAGGTTAAATACAGAGATGACAATATTCGTAGAAGTCTCAAAAATTAAGTTTAGTCAAACCCATTAATAAAGGCTTTCTTATAAGCTATGTATGAATGGTCACACTTAAACTAGAAGACTTTATTATTCTAGGAAATGGGATTTTGATTTGGATTTAGTATTTGCATATTGGAACATTGTAACAAAAACTATTATATAATATTTTGATATACTGGGTTATGATCATAACATCAATACTTGTTGTGTTTTATATGAACATGTTTAATCCATGAATAATCTTATTATTCGAAAAGTTCATAGTTGGTGAGCAATTATCAAATAAGACTAATATTAATTGTATTGGTTGACTTTCACGGGATGAAGGTAGGCAATAGGTTGTAACCTAGTTTAATAGTTACTTGCCAGAGAACTGGTATTGAATTGACATGTATCAAGATCATCTCATGGATCACTATCATGAATGATATCTGATTAAAATGTAATGTCTTTGTATCCTTAACACCTGAGATACATAGTGGGACTTAAGTGTAAGGAGTGTTATGCTTAGATATGGTCAAATGATGGTCCTTAACCGAGCAGTTATAGAAGCCATTTTCAGCTATGATGTGAATTATGAAAGAGTCTTATGTAGTCAATATGGGATTTTTTCCTCTTATGTGTTGAGAGTTAGACATCTAAGGCACGTTACCAAAAGTTTAACACCATATGAGATTGATTGCGATCCGTATCTTATGTTTAACATGATGTTTGTGAAAAATGGATAACTGATAAACTAACCTTATACACCAATTGTAGCTTCGAGATTTTAGGAATTAGGCATTAATAGAATGGCACAAAGTCATATGTTAATGGGGGCAGTGAAATGTTGCTAGATGTTCACCACTGTCTATATCAGTCTAATATGAATCTTATGCAGGTGGAAGATTCAAAGATCTAGTATGCTCAAGCATCATATTAAAGTGATATTATTTATTAACATATGGTACTAATGGGTCACACTAACAACAAACTGTTACAATTGATTATTTAGTAGAAGTTGATTTTAATAAATATTCAATAAACTCTTATAATTAAATAGAAATTATTTATGTCTAGGAAATAATAATTTTAACTAGCAAGTAACATATTATTTCATATGATATGAATTAATAAGTCATGTACAACCTTTTGGACTAGTTGAATCCTTTTTTCTTTTACCTAAATACAAAGTTTATATTTTATAAAATTAGAGTTTATAAAATTTGAACAGTTTCTCTTCTTTTTTGAGGCATGGCCGAAAATAGAGAGGGATATAGGAGACATCTCATTTGAATATAATATTGTAGGGAACATGCTTCATAAGTGTGGGAATTAAATATTATAAAGAGGCATGTCTTAAAGTGTTAAGACCTTGTGGGTAAAGACTTAGCTTTAAGAGAAATGTTTCTTTCTTGCTTTTGGAGGCTAGTTAAAATTATAACATGAGAGACCTTTGTGCCCCCTCTCTCTCTCTCTCTCTCTCTCTCTCTCTCTCTTTCTCTCTTTCTCTCTTTCTTTCTCTTTCTCTCTATCTCTTTCTCTCTCTCTATCTCTCTCTCTCTCTCTCTCTCTCTCTCTCTCTTATCCATGCTTTTCAAGTTTACTTGCATCTTATACTCTCTTGAAGTTCATATTGGTTATGAACTTCAAGCTTAAGAGCTTAAGAGTTTTCTTACAAGATTAGCATCTTAAATCAAGTTGACAACTTGTTGGTGTTTCTAAAGTTCATCATTCTTCATCAACTTCCAAGACTCCCAAGAGGATCGAAAGAACTACAAAGGTTGTTATTTCTTCATCTTCTTCATTGGTGCTTGTTTTCTTTCCAAACATTGCAAAAAGATCCTTGTTGGGCTATAAAGTTGTTTTATGTTATTCAAATCATCAAGTCTTCTATTGCTAAATATCATGTTTTTGCAACTAATTTTGAATAAGACCCAAACATACTAGAATATGGAAAAAGATTGTATATTTTGTTGGCATCGGTGGTGTTAAAATGGCTATGAATAAGCTGATGTTTTAGGGTCAAAATTTGGAACTTAAGTTTAGTAATTTGTGTATGTTTTTATGATATATAATAATAATTTTTAATCTAGAAAAGTATAGTAATATACTTGTTCGTGTTATCTTAGGGGAAAGATTGATACCTCAAGTGCCTACGTGACTCGTAATGGGAAAGAGAATTTCTTGACAAAGGTGAGTCAATCCTTGTGGAATTTCAAGTACTTTTTTAGGGAATTCCATTTCTTAGATGGGTTGGAAAGAACCTAGACTTTTTTTGGGTAATTTGAAGTGTGAGGTGTGATTAGTTCATGCTAGAAAGAGAGTTTTGTGTTATTTGTGACGTTGAACAACGCATGTTGTGAGTTTTAAAAAATATTTGTGTATGAAGAGTAGGACAAAGCATGATAATAAAATGATATTATATATTATATAATGATTATATGATGATAAGTGTAATTTAATAAGGAATATAGCTCGAGATTAGGTCTATACCCTCACTATACAAAACCATATGGATGTACCGAACAATATGCATATGTCGAACCATGCATATATGATAATTATGAAAATGATTACTAAAGTAAAAGATCTCATTGTATGAAGTATCAAGGAACATCATAACTCAAAGCAATACAACCTATATGGCAATTGCCATTTGATAGATCCATAGATACAGGCATGAGAAACAACTATCAAACGACTGTAAAGGACATGTTGATGTACCTTCGATATGTCAACCCATAAATGTGATAGGACTTACTGCCTACTCGATAGAAGAAGAGCTCACCACCCTCATATCGATTATATATGGTGTTTTGAATCATTTAACAAGACACATTATCCTTTTATCATCACAATAGAGATAAAAATTACAATCTATTTCTCTGATATATCCCTGACTTTATCATCGGAGCATTGGACCGAGAGTTCCTCCCGATCATCGACCGACGAATTGTTTGTGTCTCTAGGTTTCATCACTTCTAAGGATTCATTCGAGATAGCAGTCTATGGATAATGAACCCAGAGGTGAACCAAGAGGTGCCATTTATGGGACTCCATGAAAAATGGACAACAAAGATAATCCAATTGTTGAGGCGAGTCTAATCATGAGAATGCCAAATTCAGAAGGACCCGAAGGAACACCACAAATCACGATGGTAGAAAAAAGGTAAAGATGTTATGCCTAGGGGCCAGGGAGAGAAAGGAGGGTTGACTCGGAGAGAACTGACGAGAAAAGATTTGGAGATAGAGGAATTCGAATCTTTCTAAAGCTTCAGGGCAATGAGAAGGCAACATGCACAGATAGAAAAACAACAAGCCTAAAAAGAAAAAGAAGGTATTTAGTCTACTTCTACACTAGCCAAACGGAAGATCAGGTGAAACGGAAGTAAGAACCGAGAATACAGAGGAAAAGCTAAGCAAAAAAGAAGAAAATTTTTCTCTGTTCACCCTAAACAAAGAATAAGTTTATCGATATATTGAAAAATAAAAAATTCTTGAAGCATAGAAGAATACATATTCTTACAGAATATATGTTTTAATTTAATGAATTTCTTGAAGAATAACAAATTTTTAGATACAAGTCAAATTTTTTCATAACATTCTACGAAAATAAAAAACTTTATGTACATGATAATCTTACACTTGCTAATAACAAAAAAACACAATATATAGATTATTTTACCATACTATTACATATAGGTTAATCATTCTATTGTAGATTATTCTGCGAGAACATAACCACGAATAATGTGTTCTTTTTACAAGATCGGTGGTTATTATTCATCTCCATCCCACACACTATCATCCAACCTTCAGGCATGTGATCATCATGTTCCCTTAACGTATTTTATAAGAATAACTCTCATGAAATCGAATTATATAAAAATAAAATTATGTGACAATGCTATTAGAATGCAAACTATGGTTATGAAATTGATTCAAATAACCATATGTTGAATGAACATTTCATATACAATCACCACTACCAAAAAAAAAAAAAAAAAACTATGTTTGCATTACTACTACAAGAATTTTAACCACTTCAATTCTTTCAAAATTTTATAATCTAACAAATAATATACATAGTTCATTCTAAAAAAATGATTCTAATAGAATTGATATTGTACATTTTATTTAAGTAATCAGTAATGGATACTACGATTTCTAAAAGTTATTACGTAAATAAAAAAGGTATGAGAATGGTGTTCAATGTGCACCAGGTAATAAACAAATACATAATCATGTTCATAAAAATGAACGAATTTAAAAATCAAAAAAATTGAAAGCATGGTGGGAAAAAACATCAATTTCTCTAAAATGACATCTTATATGTAGCATGTATAAATATAATAAAGATATAAAAATGTAAAATTATCTGTCATCCCTTTTTGAAATCCCTCGTCATCGTTCAATCTAAAACCCTAATATTTTTTTTTTACCTTTGTCGAAAATAAAAATGAAATTCACATCAGCAAGTGTTTTTCGGCCAAAAGATTCATATAAAAAAATAAGATGAAATGATTTAAAAATCGTGTAGGTATAATTGCAATTAGAACAAATAAATATAAGAAAAATATCGACTTCTTTCTTACCTAAATTAAACTCAGAATGTAAATACTTGTAGTCCAATGCAAGAATTTCTAAGGAAACCTTTGGAAATGTGAATACTGTATTGTGCCAGTCAGGGGCGAGTCTATTCATAGTGAAGGCAGGTCCCTTGACCTACCTTTTTATTTTATTTTTATAAGAGATAATACATAAATATAAATGATGACCTATCTTAAAATTTGGAGTGAACTACATAATATTTTTGGCAACAAAAATATATGTATAAATCAAGATTGCAAAAGCCCACATTTTATAAGGCAAAATACCCAAATCATTTAAACCAATAAAAAATAGTCCAATATAAATTAAAGATAATTAGATAAATAAAGGAAAAAAGGAAAAAAAAAATAATCAATTAAAAATACATTCTCCACACGTCATTCTTCTCCCACTTTACTGTATACGCTGATATCGTGATACATAATTATACAAATCGGAAATCGTAGATCAACACAAATAAGAAATCGCCCAATGTCATACGTCGGGCGCCAACCCTCTTCCATCGCCGATGGCAGTGCCGACCTCCGCCACCATCAACCCAAACCCGTAACTAGTATTTTTTTTTTCAGGGGCCGGTCCTGAAAAATGAAATTTTCTTAAAGGGCCAGGACGAACAAGAAAAAAAGGGCCCTAATCTTTATTATAATTTTATATTTTTAAATAAAAATGTATAATGAAAAAAATTGAGTCCTATGCGACTGCCCACTTTGCCCCCCCCCCCCCCCCCCCCTCTAAGCTCCCATGTTTTTTTTTTCATTTTTTTTTTATCGGTTACACTTAAATAGCGAACCACCTGGTCTTACGTTCTAGACTCGCCATTGGTGCCGGTTGAAATTGAATGTTGAGGATCGTTGTTGTCTTTCTCGTCCCCCGTCTTTTAATCGCAGTCACACATAGCACAATAACATTCACTTTATTTCAATTTTCAATAACTAATATTGAGAAACAGCAAATCAAGGATAAAAAAATTAATCGTCACAAAACAGGTGTGGTTGTGAAATCGAATTAGGTTAGGTAGTGTGTGGCTGCTGCAAAAGTGATAATGGTTGATGGTGTTTAGTGGCGATGGTTGATGGTTTCTGACAAATGGGATCGTCGTATCCTCTTCGATCGCGGTTAAGGTAGGCTTAATAAAGATGAATTAGTCATGAATAAAACTTATTTCCAATTTAAAAGGATATTAATTACTTTTACAATTTAACATAAATAATTAATAATTAAAATTACAAAAATGCAAAACGATTTTGTGTATCCACGTATGAACCTAACTATCTCTCTCTCTCTCTCTCTCTCTCTCTCTATATATATATATATATATATATATATATATATGAGTTATGTTCAAATGTTTTCACTATCTATTGTGTGATTGTATGATTGATTTTGGACCAATCATTTTAGTTATTTTAAGAAATTAATTAATGCATATTAAATGCTGAAAATGTAATTAATACCTATTATATCTTCAACATGTAATATGCATTAATTACTTTCTTAAAATAACTAAAATGATTGGTCCAGAATCAGTCATACATGCACACAATAGATAGTGAAAACAAAATAACCTAACCATATATATATATATATATATATATATATATATATATATATATATATATATATATATATATATATATATATAATCATTTTAATTATTTTAAGAAAGTAATTAATGCATATTGTATGTTGAACATATAATGGATATTAATTACATCTTCAATATTTAATATTCATTAATTACTTTCTTAAAATAACTAAAATGATTGATCCAGAATCAATCATACATACACACAATAGATAGTGAAAACATTTGAACATATATATATATATATATATATATATATATATATATATATATATGTTCAAATGTTTTCACTATCTATTGTGTGTATGTATGATTGATTCTGGATCAATCATTTTAGTTATTTTAAGAAAGTAATTAATGAATATTAAATATTGAAGATGTAATTAATATCTATTATATATTCAACATGTATACAACAGATATTAAAACAAAATAACCTAACTATATATATATATATATATATATATATATATATATATATATATATATATATATATATATATATATATATATATATATTCTTTATTTTTTAATTTTGTACATGTTGGCCGAATTGACTTGGTCTTGTAAAATATTATATAGTCCAAATTAGAAAGGACCACCAACCATGGTTTGGTTGGGTCTATTAGAGTGGCTAGATAGGAAGACATGTTCCAAGTTGCAATTGACATTAACCATGTTGGTTCGAGGAAGGAGCCAATGGGTTGCATCACTACTGATTCATTTTTTTATTTTAAAATCATGACTCAAGTGGAAACGGAGGCCGCGCACATCATGTTTGAATTATCATGCTACTCTTGTCTTTTACACAATTTCAGCCAAACCACTTTCTCACTGAATTGTACGTTCTTATGAAAAACGTTCGACTTAATATACTCGTGTGCGAAAATTTATTGGTTAATTAACTTGGTCCATATTTAAATAATTAAGTAACTTGTAAGTTCAAATGTCTGGGTATATGGAAATATGTAGGAAAACTACTCGGTATTAATTGATCTTTAATTTTCAATTCATATTACGAACTTATACAACAGATTTAGATCGATCTTTTAGTTTAGTTTTTTGGATTTTTTATTATAGAATTTTGCTTATTTTAATCTCGTTTATTAGATAAATAGCGTAATTAAAATTAAAATCAGTAATATATGTCAGCCACAGGTTTAATGTGTTGGCTATTTTGAATAGTCCTTGTAAAAGCCTATTTTGTACTTTTGTGAAAATTTTCAATAACGTATTCTTTCAAAGCTAGTATTTTTGCTTTAAGTAAGTTGGGATTAGCCGCAAATATATATATTTAACTATTCTTTAATTTATACACAAATTTTATATATGTCAACAAATCCAGTATTATTTTTAATATTTAAAATATTATTTATCGACCAAATATTTTATTTAAATATTTTATAATCAATTTTTATGCCTAATAATCATAATATTTAAAATTAATAAGTAGATTGGCCTTATTGTCCTTAAATATCAATACCTTTATTTTTACATATAAAAGATTTGACTAAATTGCCCCTAATTACTCTAAAACATTATCATCTTTTACAAATCTCTTAATATAGGGGGCACCACCCTCATATGCCTCCTTAAATCCGAATACATCCGTAAAAATGACACGTTTCACTTCTACAAGTTCTTGATTTCATGTTCGTGAACTCACATGCGGCTTCCACTACAACCCACCCTTTCACTTGTCCCCCGACAGAGTAGACATACCAATTTGGACTCCTGGACGGTGGAATGGACAGTGGTTTAGTGGGCAGTGGTCGAAGTTAAAAGGATTTGTGAAACTGTTGAAGCAATTGGAGTGGTGGTGGCTTGTGTCACACATGTAAAGGCGATAATTGTGATTATGTGAAGAACATAAGAGAAGGATGGATTTATGAGGATGTTCCACACATACAAGGCATTTAGCTTCTTCCCATTCCTTCATACTTTGATCATTTTCTGATCGTTATGAATGAAGTAGTCTTGGTGTTGGTGTTGCATCTCCTTCTTTGGGCGAAGTGAGACCTGCCGATCCAGTCATGACGGTTTTCATCCATTCAAGCAGTAACAGTTGATAAATCTTCTCACCATCACCTCTTTCAGATACTTCCTACCTATAACCTTTAAGTAACCATTTACTACAAGCTTTAACAGTGAATAATTTTTGTTTTACATTGTGATCATATTGTTAACATCTTTAATTTATATTGTTTTATATCTAATGGCTTTGAGAACTCAAACAACTAGTTAAAAAAGATCCCAAAAGGGAAAAAATAACATGTAAAGAAATCTGAAGTTTTTATTGAAGTTTTTAATTAATCCTTATTGTTGCATAAAAATGAAAACATGCAGCTTATGAGGATGAATATCATTATAGTCCATGCACGATATATCATCAACGAATTACATGATGCCCGTAATGATGATTACAAAAAAATGTTCGATAATCATGAACATAAACTGCAACACAATACCTATAGAGATTGTTAATAGATATTTTGTTCATTTAAAGTCTTTAAGATATGTAAGGTCCCAAAAACACCAATATAATTTTCATTTAAAACCATCAAGTCATACAACCATTTATTCCAAAACCAACATGATAACACGTATTTATTAAACATCATAGTAAATCAAAAGTAATCAGTGCGGAACAAAGCCATCAAGGGGATGCTATGCATTCAAGCCGAGTCCTTCCCTTTTGAACTGGAAGTACCTGAAAAATGTTAAACCACAAACCATAAACACAAAGCTTAGTGAGTTCCCCAGATGTTAAACCACATACCATACATAACATAGAGAATGCTACGAGTCATCTATAGTCTTATTGTTACTATCAGCCATTAGGCAATCATGGTCTTTCCTTGTCACAGCAGGAGCTAAATCCTGGTCATATCAAGTACAAGTGCCAAGACCCACCCCCTAATCTTCCTTGTGTGAATCACAAAGACAACTAGCAACATACAAATAACTGTCAGGGCCTAGATCCTAGTCTTGCATACAATTTTTCATGAGCCACCACCTGGTTTCTCATATATATGTCAGGGGCCACCATCCGGTCTTCCATGCAAGTATCACATAGACAACTAGAACCCTACATAGTATAGTGAGAAGATTCACCTCAACCCTGAAGACAAGATAAACCACCCACTTGAGCCGATGATACCAAGCCTCCCCTTGCTAAACATATCCATAATAAAACCCTATTTAACAATTAAGGAAACGACTGGCCTACGAAAGGTCTAGGATCACAATTAAACCTCATTTGGGAAAAAGAACATTTTTCCCTTCGCATACTAGTCTGAACATGGTTGACCAAAAGTCAAATAGGCCAAAAAGTCAACGGTCAAGACTCAAATGACTTACACCAAACGTAACTAATCTACACCCAGCGTAGAGCTAAGCCTTATGAATTGAAGAGCCCCACAGTTCTATCTAGTTACTTTTTGTTTAATACATTATGAAATAAAACCATAATCCATGCAAGAAGCCCGAATATAACTTTTCCCATTTTACCCTTGGTTCCAGCACACGAATCAAGGCCTTAAACCTCATAGCCAATGTTATCAACCTTCAATAAGGTCCAAACTTTACTTCCTCAAATCCTAAAGTCTTTACATGATTGAATTATAGTCGACAGACCTTGAATTAAGGAATGTCCAAAAGTAGCATGTTACAACTCACCCCCCACTTAAGTGAAATTTCATCCTCGAAATCATTCCTTACTACTTCCTCTACACAACAGTCGATTCTGACAGAACTTCCTGAATTACAATTAAGATTGAGAAGTCATCCCCCATCGACGACCGCCTACCAATACATCGAAGCCCAATCTTAGCATAAATCACATACCCCAATGAAGAATGAACCCTAACATTCTACCCTCAGCCAACAAAAGAAGATCCAACTGTTCTGCCTGAAAACTGAAAACCTTATACTATGTCTGACTCCCATATAGATAAAACCATGTTATACCACATCCATAAGGACTTCACTTCGCAACCCGTACCGAATGAACCCCTCCAACCTTGAATATCTCTCTAATAAGTAGAAAACATAACTCTTGACCATTTGTCGATGTCGGAAACCTTGCACTCGAATACAAAGATAATTCCCAACGAAAGACTTAACCATTGGTGTCATACCAACATATAAATCACATCATGCTAACCAACATTCTCATTTTTATCTATCGGAGATCTCTCTAGTTTCATACTGACCTACCAATTAACTGAAGTGTCGAAACTCCGAACGACTGTTGAATTTGATAACCTCACACATGGCCACAACACGAGACTCCAACCAAGAGTCTAACTGACAAAGGCTATCCTAGTTGTTTTAACAAAGGATGACATAACCAACCAACACACAAACTGTAACATCCCAAAAATATAAATAAAATCTTTGTTTTAAATTCATTCAAAACATGCGATAACGATTTAAAAACAGTCAAAAGTGTATCAGACCAACATTTTATTAGATTAAAAATTCCCAAAATAACGTAATACAGAAAATCATAGTGTTATGCAGTGCAATCAGGTTGGACCCTTTCCCTTCGAGCTGGAAGTACCTGAAACATCAACTAAAAACTGTAAGCACAAGGCTTAGTGAATTCCCCCAAAATACCCCATACCATACAAACATACAGTCAACCATATATGGGTGCTTGTAATCCCCTTCAGCCTATTTCAACTGAATACCATCAAGCATATCTGGGTGCTTGCATTCCCCTTCGGTCTATTTCAACCAGATACAATCAAACATATCTAGGTGCTTGCAATCCCCTTCAGTCTATTTCAACTGGATATTGGGTCTACTTCACCACCTACCACTACCACATAATATCATAACAAAATAATCACAAAGTCATCATGCAAATACAAGCATAACTGACAATTGTCACAAAGACAATCGTCATACTACAACATAAACTAGTGGGTCAGCATTGGTGCCTTCGACCCAGAGATACACCTCAGACTGAAGGTATCAAATCACACTCAGTGGCCGACTCCGGAAATCCTCTCCCTAAGGCACAAGTATAAAACCCTAATTAGAAATTAGGTCAGTAATCTAACTGTAGTGTCCAAACCCTAATTTTTGACTTAAAAGCAAAAATGGTTGCTTAATACTTGCCTCATTGGGCCTACCCCACCAAGGCCCAAATCTAAACGAGTCCAAAAAGGCATTCCAAGCCCAACTACGAGGCCCTTAAGGCCCAATTTGGCCCAAGAGCACCCAAAATGGCCTAAAGCCCAAAAATGTCTTGCTTCTACAGGCAGGCCTGAGGCCCAAAGCTAAACAAGGAAAATAGTCCAACAAAACTCGAATGCAAAATCTCTTAAGCCCGCAGACTGCGTACATGCCGCGTATGCCCTGTGTACTTTGTTGATCCGAAATCGGGGCATTGGCCCAATAAGCGCAACGTACCTAAGAGTACGCCCATTATACTTGTTAGTTAGCCCAAAGATGCTCTATTGTCTTAACCCATTAAGCTTTAACATCCAAATTTAGATCGAATCTCATAGAAGTGTCTTAAACCATAAAGTTGCAAACTTTATGTTCTTGCATGGCTCAATGGGACTTAAATCATGAATTAATCCTTCTATCTCTCTTAAGTGGTCACCAACTCATGCATGGTTGAGTCTTAACTTTCAAGATACGATTTTTATGACTTCATGCACCCATAATAGTCCAAAAGGATAGCTCAAATGGTCTGGAGTAGCCTATACTCCAAAGGACCAAGTTATGGGACCAAAAGATGCTAAGTTCTTCCCTAAACCTACATCCAAGCTTAGAATGAACAAGCTTCAGACTTTATACCTCCAATGAGCTAGAAATGATGCACAAACTTTGGACCTACAAGCTTCTTTTTGTCCTTTGCTTCTCTCCAAGCTTCCTTCTTCTTCAAAATCACTAAAGAACACCCAAAGACTCTTGCAAGCTCAAGAATGCTCTCAAGATGGCTAGGGTTTCGAGATTAGCACTAAAAGGAAATGGGGCTGGAAAGGTGATGAACTTGGAGGACTTAATGATCTTAAATAGGATGCAGACCCTACAAATGGGGCTGGATCACCTTGATGCGCGCATGCAAGGAGTACGTTATGCGTACCTAGTATACGTCCAGTGTACTCATGGACCCTTCATGAATTTTAATTGAATAATGGCTTAATTTCATACGTGGCGACTCTGGCGTCACATGAACATTAGTTACTCCACTTCACTCTAGATGAATGCTGTTGGCCAAGTCGTAGTCTTACATCACACTTAGTCCTAAGTCGGCCTACAACTCTCCTCAATCATATGAATGTTGTGGCCCTCCCATAGTCTCACAATCCTTCCTAAAATGGTCAAACTCAACCTAGTGAAGGCTACCCTGTAGTCTTGCAACACTTCCACACTACCTACCAAACTAGTGAATGATACAGGCTACCCCGTAGTCTTACAAAACTTCCATACTATCTACCAACCTAGTTAATGATATGGTCCACCCCTCAGTCTTACAACACCTCCATACTACCTACCAACCTAGTGAATGTTACGGTCCACCCTACAATCTTACAACACTTCCATATTGCCACAAGCCCAATCTATGGTATTTCTAACTATCCACATGAAAACCTTGCCAAAATCAACACGAGCTAAAAATCCCAACTTGTTAAACCCAACAGGGCGTTCGGTTCGTGCTTCGAACCTCAAAGTCTTCATCAGAAAAGAACAAGCAAAGAGGTCTTGAACCCAGTTACAAAACCAAAATACGTCACTGCCGATGCTTCATGTCCTCAGACGAGATAACCTGAATCCTCAACATTTGCTTTCTTGATTACAACTACCAAACGAACATTATTCCTTGCATAAACCTCATCTCATTCCATAATCATAATTGGCCATCCACTTTCTCTTAGTTATGCTATTCCAAGTTGACCCGCATTACGAATAATTCCATTAATTCCAAGCGTTTCTCCCCCACTTGGAATCATCTACACCATATCAACCTCATAACCATTCGAATTTTCATGCCATCTACAATTTCACTACTCAAGGGTGCTGCCAACCAGAGCTTCCAAGAACTAAAATTCCATGACCAGTCCACCTAGCGTACACACATCCCAAAATTTAGATAAATACACCTTACTATCTCTATGAAAACTTGATGTCTCTATGCACCTTCCACTGACACAACTTCAAAACCCTCAAGCGACTTCAACGGATGACAAAGAACAAATAACACAACTATCGAAAATAGATAGATAACCAATCTAATGACCTACTTACTATGGAGCAATACCCACATGAACATGCATCAACCATGCCTTGAAAGTATTAATTTAACAGCAACTAACCTTACAGCCACGATTTGACCAATCCTTCATTACCTTGCAACCATGAACAATCCCTACGAATCCTGCATTCGAATCCAAATGCTCATACTCCAACTTCCTCAGACTTAATGCACTGAAACCATCAAATTAGCCCGATTGTTGATCTTCCAAGTAGAACACCCAATTCTTCTCTACTTAGGGCTCACCCTACCACTAGTTGTGGCCTACCACGTTTAAGTCTAAAACCGAACTAACCAGACATACTCTAAGCATGAATCCCGATATACAAAATAGAATATAAATAACCCTCAAATAATAATAGCCAGACTGTTATAAAGAAATTATGATTCCTAGGTGGAGACTTAAATAAACCAAACATAGCGTCTCATACACACAATCACATAATCATAAGCATAAATAATAAGAGCATGAAGGAAATGAATACAATACATACATGCGGCAACATCTGATGGAATTCAGATCTCATCGGCCTTCAACTGAAATGCCTGACTCCTCACTATAGGAGCCTCCACTCTGCCAACGTGGCCATCATAAATCCTCAATGTAGCTAGAGCTGGTGTCCGCACCACTCCACCCTTCAATCCTATATAGGCAACCTTCTTGTGGCCCACTTGGTTGTAGTGAAAACATATCAGACTCGATCGCTAGGCGCAATCCCTACAGACTTGACCAATCCTGCCACACTTGTACCAACCCATACCTCCAGATCGACATACCCTATCATGTGGTTTCCATCACTTTCCATAATGGTCTTGGCCCTGCTTGCTTCTATCTCATCAATCGAAAATATTGGGCTTCTTCACCAAGCCTTCTATTGTCAACACCAAAATTGGCTTTCGCTTCCTCAGAAGCTCCAAATAACTATCTCATTCCTAGGCTCTGGGTATCATATCCTCCAAGGTCCTGCAAGTGGACATGCTCACAAACTCCTAAATGTTATCCTTCAGCATATCATGTTACCTCATCTTCTTCACCTCCTCATCTGCAACATATTGAGGAACTACCAGAGCCCTCTTCCTGACTTTGGTGGTGATCTCCGCTACCGTCTCCGTCATTTGGTGATAGTCCTGAAATTCCCTCTCCAACTGTTGCATCTTGATGGCCGGTACAAACTCTGTTCTGAATCTCGCCACCAAATCTTCCCAAGACATGGATACCATGACCTCCTCTCCCAAATAGTGACCAACCTCCTCCCACCGGTCACATGCTCCATCCTATAGAAGGAACGATTCAAATCCCACCTTTGATCCCTCAGGATAGAAACTCGTTCGCTGATCATTCTCCATGTCAGCAATCCATCGCCTACTCTCAATAGGGTCCTTCTTCCTGAAGAACTTTGGGGCTCCTCAAGCCTTAAAATCCCGAAAGGAGAGAGAGTTTTTTCCCCAATCTTACTAGCTGCAATCTCTACATGAAAAGCCTCAGACCATTCATCTAACAACTCTATGATCCCCTCCTTGATTGTACCAAACATCACACGAGTCACCTCTAAAATAGCATAAGTGATCTCAGACAAAACGAAATCAGGAAGCCTCTCATCAATTGGCTCAACACCAAAGCATGAGCTCGAACGAGAACCAAAACCTCCTCCATGAGTTCTTATCACCATACTGAAAATCACCCAAAAAATGATCAAAACATACCTAAAGAATCCTCATTCTACAGGCTTCTTAGAATCCTCGTGACTTTCCTTAATTCTAGTATGGATCTTGTGTTTTTAGTAGTATGGTCCCATACTACCTTCCACACCTATCCATACTTTCTTCAAGAATAACATCGAATCCTCTAAGTCACATTATCAAACTGTACTCCCAAAACCCACTAAACAACATACTAAAAGACTCTCTTGCTCTCTTAGGATCCCCACCTCACCCTGCCATCAGTTGCTAAAGAACTCCTACCAATGTGATCTAACTACTTCATGAATACAATTACATGCAACGAATCTTAAATAATCCTTCGACTAAAAGACTCAAACCTACAATTGTTATACTCAAACATGGGCTGCACAATATGGCCAAATCAATCACTCTAAGACTATTTAACCTTCGCAACATGCAACTTATCATATTCATGCAGTAATTAACTCACATCAACACAAGTCATACAAATCACAAATGAAGAAACATTTGAGCAGAATAACTCTACATGCCACAAAACATCTGAAGGCATCCTTCCAAACATGCATTTCTCCTAGTAGGCATTCTAGCATGCAACCATGAACATATCCTTATGCTAACTTCTAGCATGCAAAACCTATAACATAACAACATGTATAGGTATTCTGGGAATTACACACTTGAGCCCAACTGATTGTATGCATCACACCCCTTTCTTTATAAAATATTTTCAGAAAACTTATTTACTTTTAAAGATATTATCATTTCCTCATTTCAAGTTCAGAAACACTCAAGAGTGTGCCCAAATCCCTTAAACCAAGGCTGTAATACCAACTTGTAACATCGCAAAAATACCAATACAATTTTCATTTAAAACCATCAAGTCATACATCCATTTATTCCAAAACAAAACATGATAAAACATATTTATTAAACATCATAGTAAATCAAAAGTAATCAGCATGGAAAAAGCCATCAGGGGGATGTTGTTCGTTAAAGTCGGGCCCTTCGCTTTTGGAACTAGAAGTACCTGAAAAATGTTAAACCACAAACCATAAGCACAAAGCTTAGTGAGTTCCCAAAAATATCACATACTATACATAATATAGAGAATGCTACAGGTCGTTAATAGTCTTACTATCACTATCAACCATGAGCTAATCATGGTCTCTCCTTGCCATATTAGGAGCCAAATTCTGGTCTTATGTACAAGTGCAAAGAGCCACATACTGGTCTTCCTTGTGAGCATCACAAAGAAAACTAGCAACATACAAATAACTGCATGGGGGCAGACCCTGGTCTTGCATATAATTTGCCAAGAGCCACCACCTAGTCTTTCATACATATGTCAGGAGCCACCACCTGGTCTTCCATGCAAGTATCATATAGACAACTAGCACTCTACATAGTATAATAAGAAGACTTACTTAAGCCCTGAAGACAAGATAACCCACCCACTTGAGTCGATGATACCAAGTATCCCCTTACTAAACATATCCATAATAAATACCTAATTAACAATTATAGAAATTACTAGCCCATGAAAGGACTAAGCTTGCAATTAAACCTCCTTTGGTAAAAAGACCATTTTTACCTTCCTATACTAAGTCCTAACATGGTTGACAAAAAGTCTAACTAGTCAAAAAGTCAACGGTCAACACTCAGTTGACTTACGCCCTACGTAACTAATCTACACCTCGCATACAGAGGCTATGCCCTGCGTAGGGCCCCCGATCCCAAAAATGTAACACCCTTTTTTGGATTGTTATATGATTCAGGACTCGTGGGATGTAAATCAATTATATGAAGACTTTGGGGATTTGAAAAATAAGTATTCCAAAAACATCATCAGTATAATCCAGATAAAATAAATGTATTAATAATCATATCAAATCAACGTAGTCACAAACGCGGGACGAGGTGGTGTGTGCTCTACAATCATCCCGAGCCCTTCCCTTTGGAACTGGAAGTACCTAAAACATAAACTGAAAACCGTAAGCACAAAGTTTAGTTAGTTCCTCAAGATACTACATACCATACATATATCAAACATAACGAGCCCCGCCCGAACTCTCATAACGGGCCCCGACCACTGAGTATATGGGCCCCACTCACACTCATATAACGGGCCCCGACCAATGAGTATAATGGGCTTCGCCCTAAATCGCATAACGGGCCCCATCCACATACAATTCATATTAACATAATAAATAATAGCATATAGAATAATCATTGGGGCCCATCCAATAAGCATACAAGCATATACATATACAAGTGTCACACAAACAACGAGTATTCTAACACAACAGATCACGGGTCAGCATTGGTGCCTTGGACCTGCTAAAAATAGTGAGGAAACTCACCTCAAACTGCCGAATCACACTAAAAGATCTCTGGCCGCAAGTGCGACAAATCCCCGAGCTATCAATACCAAATTAACATCCAATTAATAATTAGATTCCAATCCCGAACCATCAATCCATAACTATGGTAATATGACCATTTTACCCCTTACCTAGTTCGGTCCAAGACTAAGGCTCAAACTCTCAATCCAAAAGGCCCAATTCCAAGTTAATCATCCATGGCCAAATATGGCATAATTTTCCAAATTGTGCCCAAATCCCATTGTCGGCCCTCTCAAAATATATGGCAGCCCAAAACCTGATGGCCCAACAGGGCCCAAGCAACTAACCCCAAAAGATGGCCTAAAATGAATCCCAAAAACCGAAGTCTACTCTTTTGAGTATGAGGGACATACTTAGCTGTACGCTAAGCATACACACTTCAAGGCTTATACGCAGCGCGTACGATCTTGTACACCCAACGTACTTACCAACTCAGCCAAATCTCATTTTTACTCCTTAATCCGTTAAGACATTGTGCCATAACGTAGATCTAACTTCCTTGAGCTGGATAATCACGTAAAGTTGCTAACTTTACTATCATGCATGGCTAAATGAAGCTCTTAAAGCTCAAAAGGACTTATTATGTGACTTAATGCATGCATGTGAAATTAAACCTCATAAAGTTAGCACCTTTATGCTTAAGAACCTCATAACAACCTCAAATTTAAAAGAATAAGACCTTCAAACGTATTTACTCATCAACCAACCCAAAAATGGACCCAAAAGCATGAAATCATGAAATAAAGATATCTAAGCATTCAAAAGCCAAGGTATGAACTTGATACCTCAAAAGACTTACAATATGAGTGATAATTCTGGATCTCTAAGTTTCCCACCAAGCTATGAACTTTCCACCTTCTTCAATCTCTTCAAAATGAGCTAATAAACACCAATTTCTTCTTAACGACTCGAACACACAACAATGGAGGGTAAAGGTCGATCTTAGGGTATTAGGGCAATGAAGGCTGGTAAAGAGGCCAACCATAGGTACTTAAGGTCTTTATATATGGTGCAAAACCCTTAAAATTAGGGTTTCCAAGTTTGACATTACACCAAGCGTAATCCTCATACACCTAGCATACGACGCCTCGAACCGCCAACTGGCTCCACTATAGTCCACTAAGTTTACCCTGTGGTAGGCCCCGCATACTGGCTTCTCAGCTAGTACGCTAAGTGTACCATGTTGTAAGCCCCACATACTACTCCAAGGACTAAAAGACAACAATTAAATATAGAACGGACTAAAAGGAACATAACCAAAATCCAAGTGTTACAATTCTCCCCCACTTGAATCATACTTCATCCTCAAAGTCCACTACCCCAAATAACTTCGGATGGTTCTCCCTCATCTCATCCTCGGGCTCCCAAGTCCACTCCGAACCCTTGCAGTGCAACCATCGCACCTTCACCAACTGGACAACCTTGTTCCTCAAAGTTTTCGCATTTCGATCCAGAATCGCCACCGGCCTTTCAGTATAATTCAGACAGTCATCCACCTGAATATCCTCCAATGGTACCTCTACAGAATCATCCTCTAAGCACTTCCGCAACTGAGAGACATAGAACATGCTATGAATCTGATTGGACTCATTTGGAAGATCCAAGTGATAAGCAACCCAGCCCACCTGACCCAAAACCCTGAAAGGACCAATATACATGGGGCCCTGCTTGCCCCGCTTCCTGAACCAGATGAAACCTTTCTAAGATGACACCTTCAGGAGAACCATATCTCCCACCTAGAACTCTAAATCTAACCAGCGTCATTCGACATAACTCTTCTGCTAACTCTGATATATCTGGAGCCTACTCTGAACCTGCTGAATTAGCTCAATGGTCTTGAGTACCACCTTGGTACTCCCCATAACCCACTAACTGATCTTGCCCCTAATAAATCGGGGTCCTACACTTCCTCCCATAGAGCATCTCGAAAGGAGGTGGATCAATGCTAGCATGATAACTGTTGTTATACAAAAATTCTGCTAACGTAAGATACGTATCCCAACTCCCACTGAAATCTAGAACACACGCTTGAAGCATATCCTCAACGGTCTGAATAGTCCACTCACTTGACCATCGGTCCACGGATGGAAAGTTGTGTTGAAATGAAGATGAGTGCCCAACTCATCATGGAACCTCTTACAAAACCTGGAAGTAAATCGGACATCTTTGTTAGAAACCACCGATATCGGTACCCCATGACCTGCCACAACCTCCCTAATATAAATCTCAACCAACTTCTCAGCATAAATACTCTCCTAAATTGGGATGAAATGCGAGCTCTTGGTCAAGCGATCCACGATGACCCATATTGAATCTACTACGCGCAGTCCGTTGTAGCTTCATGATAAAATTCATGGTAATATCTT
This sequence comes from Lactuca sativa, assembly GCF_002870075.4. NCBI lineage: Eukaryota > Viridiplantae > Streptophyta > Magnoliopsida > Asterales > Asteraceae > Lactuca > Lactuca sativa. The sequence continues at coordinate 179,298,029 of NC_056626.2, read as the reverse complement.
ATTATTTCCATATGGGAATCTCCAATGGCTGCATCTTTCCGTGATATCATTGATGCTCGGCCTTGACTTTCTTACAAGTCAAGCACTGCTCCACATACCTAGCCACATCCCGCTTCATGTAGGGCCACTAATAATCAGGACAAAGATCCCTATACATATATATCGCCCCGGGATGAATCGATAACCTAGACTTGTGAGCCTCCTCCATCAAAACCTGACGCACACTACCCCAATACAGAACATAAACTCGCCGATGCTGAGTCAACAATCCATGTCTATCATAATCGAAGGAAGCCACCTGACCCACGATACGCTCACTCTTTCGATGCTCTTCCTTCATAGCCTCAACCTAATCATCACACATCCACTCTAACAATGTAGTAGTCATGTTCATCCTCAAACATATGTCTCTAATCTGGGTCACGACCGCCTTGCGGATGAGAGCATTGGTTATCACATTGGCCTTCCCCGGGTGATAAAGGATCTCACTGTCATAATCATTCATCACGTCCAACCACCAGCGCTACCTCATATTCAAATTCAGCTGATCCGCAAAATACCCCAGTCTCTTTTCATCCGTGTAAATAGTACAAGAGATCCCGTAGAGGTAATGCCACCAAATCTTGATGGTGAAAACCATGGCCCCTAATCCAAATGATGCATAGGATAATTTATTCTCTAGGCTTCAGCTGCCTCAATGCGTAAGCGATCACGCGACCCATCTATATCAACATTTCCCCCACTCCTGTCATCGACGAATCACAATAAACTACAAAATCCTCAACACCCTTTGGCAAGGTTAGAATCGGTGCCTCGCACAACTGCTGTCTCAAGGTATCGAAAGTTGCATGCTGCTTAGGCCCCCAGATAAATGTCACCGTCATCTTGGTCAGTCAGGTCAAAGGAACTACTATCTTGGAGAAATCATGTATGAATTTTCGATAATGACCCACCAAACCAAGAATACTCTGAATCTCAGATGTAGACCTCGGAACCTCCCACTACATCACAACCTCAACCTTGGACGGATCGACCAGAATACTATTCTAGTTGACAGGGTGCCCCAGAAACTACACTTCACGCAACCAAAACTCACACTTGAAGAACTTTGCAAAAAATCTCCTCCTCCTCAACGTCTCCAATACCTCCCTTAAATGCTCCTCGTGATGCTCCTGAGTCTTGGAATAAAACAAGATATTAACAATGAATACAATCACAGACCGATCCAGCATAAGTATACACACACGATTCATGAGATCCATGAATATTGTAACATCCCGACTCCCAGGTATAAAAATTTAAAGTTTATAGTCATGTTCTTAGACATACTTGACGAGTTGGATGCCCCAACTTGTTGTGTAGAAATGATTCAGGCCACATGACTTTATGAGGTCTACTCGATGAGTTGGAGGACCCCAACTAGACGAGTAGGAGCTGGAAAATGAAAAACTAATTTCTAGGGTATTGCAGCCTATTTAAAGGGTCACTAGTCTCCCTCAGCCTCCTTTACCATCCCCCTTGAGCTCAGAAAAAACCCTAATATCGCCTACTCTCCATTCTTGTGTGTTAAGAAGCTTGGAAGGTGGATTTTGTAAAGAAGGCTTGAAGTCTAAGGAGCTTGGATCAAAGAGAAGCTTTTGGATCTGACTCTACTTCATTTTGACATCATTTTGAAGGTAAGAAGTTGTTACCTTGACTTATATTTAGCTAGATCTATTTATGCATAGGTTTAGGGCCATTTTTAGCATATTTGTGAATCATTTTGGGTATTGGTCATGATCTGAAGTTGTAGCATCAGATCTGGACTCCTCTAAGTCCCTATAGTCATAAAGTTATCAAATTTAGCAAGCTTTAGCCATTGTATTTGGGTTAAACCTTTCCCTTAGCTTTGTTTTGGCATTTAGGACCATGCATGTATGTAAAGTTTGCAACTTTAGGTGGAAACCATGCCCTAGGAGGTTAGATCTACAATTTGGAGATTTGGTGTAGCTTAAAAACGTTTGAATGAGAAATGGACTGAAGGGACTCGACGAGTTACATGGTCAACTCGATGAGTCGGATGAAGATTGGCCATTGTGGGTTTTCCCGACACTTGGACATGCATGGACTCGATGAGTTTTTTTCGAAACTCGGCGAGTCAACTAGGGTTTTCACAACTTCTTGAGTTCTGGAAGGACTCAACGAGTCAGTGAGCTGCACACGACTAGCTGGTTCAACATGGACTGTTGACCTTGACCGTTGACTTTGACTTTGACGGATTTGAATTTTAGGGGTATTTTACTAAATTGGGAATTTATGGAACTTGCCTTATGATGAATATAGGTGGTCGAGTTTGTGGCTGTGATTCGAGAGTTTGATCTTATGACTACAGTTCAACATTTGTGAGGTGAGTTTTCCTCACTATACTCAAGAGTCGAAGGCACCAAGGCCGACCCTTTTTGGATTGTTATCCTGATATGTTATATGCTCGAGTATCGTATGATCTGTTAGATCGGTATCCTGGTAGATAGGATGCTATTATGCTATTATGATCTGTTAGATCGGTATCCTGGTAGATAAGATGTTATTACTCTATTATGATCTTTTAGATTGGTATCCTGGTAGATAGGGTGTTATTATGCTATTATGACCTGTTAGATCGGTATCCTAGTAAATAGGATGTTATCATGTTATTATGATCTGTTAGATCGGTTTGTCTGTCTATAGACTGTTATGGGATTATCTGATATATATGCACATGTTTGATTAGCGGTTAAGGATTATCTGCTTTGTGCGAGGGCCAATAGACCTGGGCATTCCAACCCGATGGTTGTGGGCCGAGGTTATTCCATCCTGAGGATGACTGGACCCATAGTATGTTGGCATTGCAACCTGATGGTTGAGGGCTTGGGGTATTCCAACCCAATGGTTAACTGGACCCATAGTATGTTGTTTGTGATTATATGTATATTGTTGTATTTATGCATATTTTAGGGGAACTCACTAAGCTTCAGGCTTACGGTTTTGGATTTTGTTTTAGGTACTTTAGATGCTCGCGAGAAGGTGAAGGCGTGATCGTGCACCTCCTCGTATTTTATGACTTTGATTATGGGATACTCTGATATGGAACAATTTTGAAAACAAATTTGTAATAAATATTGGTTTTGAATGTTTTAAAAGGTTTTAAATTGGCTTGAAATTTTATGGATGTTACAAGTTGGTATCAAAACCTTACTTTGAGTGAATTAGAGGAACACTCCTGTGAATCTAGTCTCAAACTAAGGAAAAGATTTTCAAAATGGTTTTGAAAATAATTGAAGGAGCATGCAGAGTGTACGATCAGTCGGAGCTAGTAAGTAGACCCCAAAATACTATGCAGTTATTTGATATTGAGATATGTTAGAATAGCATGCTAGTACTGGGCTAGGGATCTTCAAGAATTGCATGATAGAATTGTCTGATTATATAATGTCTGATAGCCTAGGGTTTTCTTTATATGAAATTGACATCATTATTGTAGTTGCTCAGTGTATGCATCATAGGTTGTACATAATTCATATCATATAATATGAGAATATTTAGTTTAGCTTTATTTCCTATTGCTTGTATGGTTGTGGGCTTAGAGTAGGATCGAGTATTCGAATGTCTATAGGGTCCAACGTTGTATATGGCTAGCATACACTAGTGTTGCAGGTTTGGTGGAAGTTTCATGGATGGTTGAGTTGTTCGGCGTTCGTAGGCCAGCTATGAGATAGTTAGCCTTCGTCTAGGAGTGAGGATTGAGCGCGCCCCATGCATATGTATATCGTTAGGGTGTTATGATGATACTTGAGATAAATATGGGTATATGTGGAAGGTAGTATGGGGCCCGTACTACTGAAAGCACAGGACCTATATGTATAGCAAGGAAGTCACAACCCCTAGGGTTTAGTTGGGAGTTGGTTCCATGTTATTTATGCGGATCATGTAATATCTTCCTGGTGTATTTTCAGTATGGTGGTTACGAGGCGTTTTGTGCTAGGATCTGGATCGGGATCAGGACAAGGCAGTTAAGGTGCCCCGATAGCACCTGAGACAGTCAGGGTGCCCCGACAGCACCCGAGACTATCAGCCAGGATAGGCCAGCACTGACATAGGATCGTGTCAGGGAGATCATCCGCGATGAGGTGGTACAGATTGTCTGGGGTCAGATTCTCTAAATGTTCGAGTCTATTAAGACCGCCATGATAGAGTATGTTGATGATAGATATGCAGTCCTTGCTAAGAAGGCTGCCGTAGTAGCTACAACAACTGTAGCAGCGGCAAGGGGAGAAGCTAGTCGGGCTTTCAGTACCGGGAATTCGATAACAGTACACGAAGCCCCCGACTTTTGATGGGAAACAAGATCCGATCATAGCCATGAGGTGGCTATCTGAAGTGGAGGGATGTTTCTTCACGTACTCATGTCCTGCTGACCAGAAGGTCAAATGTGCCCTGAACTTGCTGAGGTCCGGGGCAAAGGACTAGTGGAGGTTGATGACTAGGCCATATTTGGATGATCAGAGAGTTGCGGTTACTTGGGAGAAGTTCAGGGAGATGTTCTGCACTCGCTAAATTCCACGGGTTGAGCGAGAGCGGCTGCCACATGAGTTTTTCGATCTGAGACAGGGTACAGAGTTGGTAATAGAGATCACCCACATGTTCACTGAGAGGGTGATGTTATGCCTGGAGTTTGCTTCTGAGTAGGCTCAGATGACACGTTATTTGAGCATGCTCAAGACTGATATCCGTCAGTTTCTTGCTACCCAACGATGTGATACACTGCTGGAGTTATATGAGGTCGCTAGGGGGCATGAGCTGGAGATTGAGTTACAGTTACGGGAGCAGAGGCTTGCCCCGATGCAATCATAGCTGGCGCCAAATTGGTCCAAGACTGTTGATACTAGGTCTGGAGTTCAGCCAGGCCGCACTTGTGGGAAGTGCGGGAAGGCTCATTCAGGGGTTTGCTGATCGGGGAGCAGGTGCCACAACTGTGGCAAACAGGGTCATCTTGCCAGGGATTTCAGGCAGCAGACTCCAGCTTCCGAAGTCAGAATTTGTTACTATTGTAAGTAGGTGGTCCATATGAAGGCCCAGTGTCCCCTACTAGCCGCCAAGCCGGCGCAGGCTCCCACACCAACTACACTGAGGATTACCGACGGGAGTCAGGGTAGATCAGCACCCCCAAGGGCTTACGGACGCGCCTTCCAGCTTACGGCAGAGGAGGCCAGGGCAACACCAGACATGGTTGTTGGTATGTATTTATCCCTTACGTTACTGATATGTTTTGTTTTTATGCTTATATGTATTGTACCATGTTAGGTACATTCTTAGTGAACTCCTTACCTGCTTTGGTATTATTCACCTTGGGGGCGAGTCGGTCGTTTGTCTGTCAGACATTTAGTAGGGAGTTCAGTTTTCCAGTAAGAGAGCTAGAGTGTTCGTTGTGAGTCTCCATCTCAAACGAACACAAGGTTTGCGCTTCTTCAGTATATTGAGGTTGCGTGTTGGAGATCTTCGGGGTATCTTTCCCGAGAGACTTGATTCCGATTCCCATGGGGATGTGTGTGTGATCATGGGTATGGATTGGCTTAGTTGCTTCGGTGCCATGATCGACTGCAAGGGTTAGCGAGTGGTAGTTCGAACCCCAAGTGGGGGAGAATTGATTGTCTATGGCGAGGGCACCAGATTGGGATCATGTTTTGTTCGGCTGCCAGGGCTCGGCAGTACATTCAGCACGGGTGTGCGGGTTATTTAGCGTATGTGGTGGATATGCGGGTCAGGTCTCAGATTTCAGTTTTAGAGGTTCCAGAGTAGTCAGGGAGTTTGCTAACGTATTCCCAGAGGAGTTGTTCGGAGTACCTTCGGAGAGGCAGGTCGATTTTAGGATCGACCTAGTGCCAGGTGCGGCCCCTATCGCCAAGGCAGCGTATCGGTTGGCTCCACCAGAGATGCAACCATGCAGGAGTTGTCATCACAGCTGCAGGAACTGCAGGGCAAGCAGTTCATTCGTCTGAGCAGTTCTCCGTGGGGAGCGCCGATCGTCTTTGTCAGGAAGAAGGATGGTTCACACCGTATGTGCATTGACTACCAGGAGTTGAACAAGTTGACGGTGAAGAATTGTTATCCACTACTGAGGATAGATGATCTTTTCGATCAGTTGCAGGGAGCATCTTGGTTCTCCAAGATAGACCTAAGGTCCGCGTACCATCAAGTCAGGGTTAGAGAGGAGGACGTGGAGAAGACCGCATTCCAGACTTATTATGGACGTTACGAGTTCGTGGTGATGCCATTTGGGCTCACCAACGCGCTGGAAATATTTATGGACCTAAATAATCAGGTCTGCAGACCGATGCTCGATCGCTCGGTCATCGTGTTCATAGATGATATCTTGGTGTACTCCAAGATCCGAGAGCAACATGAGGAGAATCTACGGGATCTATTGGGAGTTTTGAGGCGAGAATGACTTTATGCTAAGTTCTCAAAGTGCGAGTTTTGGTTACGAGAGGTTCAGTTCCTTGGACACCTCATTAACCAAGATGGGATTTTGGTTGATCTAGCCAAAATCAAGGCGGTTATGCAGTGGGAGGTTCCAAAATCTCCCTCAAATATCAGGAGCTTCTTGGGATTGAATGGGTACTATCGGAGATTCATACAGGATTTCTCCAATATTGCGGTACCCCTCACTCGTCTGACAAGGAAGGTGGTGGATTTCCGATGGGGCCCCGAGCAGTAGAGGGCATTTGAGACCCTCAGACAGCGACTTTTCGAGGCTCCAGTCTTGACTCTCCCGGAGGGAGTTGAGGATTTTGTAGTGTTCTATGTTGCATCCATCACATGAATGGGAGCGGTCCTTATGTAGTGAGGACATGTGATAGCCTACGCGTCATGGCAGATGAAGCCGCACGAGATGAGATACCCTAATCATGATTTGGAGTTGCCAGCGGTGGTATTCGCTCTCAAGATTTGGAGACATTATATCTATGGGGTTCGTTTTACCATATAAACAGACTACAAGATTTTGAGACACATCATGGATCAACCAAACCTAAACATGAGACATCGTAGGTGGCTGGATGTAGTCAAGGACTATGACTATGAGATCCTTTACCACCCAGGTAAAGCGAACATGGTTGCGGACGATCTGAGCCGCAGGTCAGCTGGATCTTCTACTACAACGATATGTGTAAGGAAATAAGTGGATTCTCCACTGGTGATTTTGATTAGGGAAGCACAATCTGAGGTTATGCGACATGAGAATTGGAAGCTTGAGAGGTTTAGGGGTGAGAACACTCGGTTTGTTTAGGATACTCGAGGATTATTGACCTGTTGTAGTCGGGTCTGGGTTCCGATGTCTGGTAGAGTCAGATAGATTGTTTTGGAGGAGGCTCATACGTCTCGCTTCTCTATTCACCCGGGGGCCACCAAGATGTACCTGGATTTGCGATTGAGTTATTCGTGGACATGCATGAAGAGGGAGATTGCATGGTACGTGGAGAGGTGCTTAACCTACCAAATGGTCAAGGTTGAGCATCAGAGGCCGCACAGCTAGCTACAGCCCCTGGAGATTCCCATGTGGAAGTGGGAATAGATCAAAATGGATTTTATCACCAAGCTGCCGAGGACGGCGAAGGGCTTCGACGCTAATTAGGTCAATGTGGATCGATTGACCAAGACCACCCACTTTTTAGCTATACGGGAGAGTTTATCGGCCGAGAAGCTGGCCGACTTGTATATCCGTGAGATCATTGCTCACCATAGGGTGCTAGTATCTATTTTCTCAGATTGTAATGTTTGGTTGACCTCCCACTTCTGGCAGAAGTTCCACGAGGAACTGGGCACGCAGCTGAACCTTAGTACAACTTATCATCTGCAGATAAATGACCAGAGTGAGCGGACCATAGCGACTCTTGAGGATATGCTGAGAGTTTGCGTTATTGACTTCGGTGGGAGCTAGGACTCCTACCTAACCCTTGCAGTGTTCTCCTACAACAACAACCTTCATTCAAGTATTGGTGCTCCAGCATATGAGCTGTTGTATGGACGGAGATGTCGCACCCCAGTCTTTTGGGGTGAGGTTGGACACAGGTTGATGGGACGGACAGAGGTATTTCTGCAGACTACCGAGAGGATTCAGCAGATCAGGCAACGACTGCAAACCGCTCAGATTCAGTAGAAGAGTTATGCCGACAAGCGCCGATCTGAGCTGGAGTTCCAAGTGGGAGACATGGTTTTACTGAAGGTCTCATCCTAAAAGGGTGTGATTCACTTCAGGAAGAAGGGGAAATTGGGTCCCCGATACATTAAGCCATTCAGGATCATTGCCAGGGTTGGCAAGGTGGTGTATAGACTAGATCTCCCGGAGGAGCTTAGTCAAGTCCACAACACTTTCCATGTGTCACAATTGTGGAAGTGCATACCAGATGAGGAGGCAGTAGTGTTGCTAGATGATATTCATGCCGATGAGCGCCTGAATTATGTGGAGAGGCCAGTGGCGATTCTTGAGAGGAAGGTAAAGGTTCTATGGAATAAGGAAGTACCTTTGGTAAAGGTACAGTGGCATCACCGGAGGGGATCCAAGTGGAGGTGGGAGCCGGAGGCTGAGACGCGGGAGCATTACACTAAGTTATTTACCACAGTAGACTTCGAGGATGAAGTCTAGTTCATGTGGGGGAGAATTGTAACATCCCGACTCCCAGGTATAAAAATTTAAATTTTATAGTCATGTTCTTAGACCTACTCGACGAGTTGGCTGCCCCAACTCTTCGTGTAGAAACGATTCAGGCCGTGTGACTTTATGAGGTCAACTCGATGAGTTGGAGGAGCCTAACTCGACGAGTAGGAGCTAGAAAATGAAACACTAATTTCTAGGGTTTTGCAACCTATTTAAAGGGTCACTATTCTCCCTCATCCTACCTTACCGTCCCCCTTGAGCTTAGAAGTACCCTAATCTCACCTACTCTCCATTCTTGTATGTTAAGAAGCTTGGAAGGTGGATTTTGTGAAGAAGGATTGAATTCTAAGGAGCTTGGAGCGTAGAGAAGCTTGTGGATCTGACTCTACTTCATTTTGGCATCATTTTGAAGGTAACAAGTTGTTATCTTGACTTATTTTTACCTAGATCTATTTATGCATAGGTTTAGGTCCATTTTTAGCATATTTGTGAAAAATTTCGGGTATTTGTCATGATCTGAAGCTGTAACTTCAGATTTGGACTCTTCTAAGTCCCTATAGTCATAAAGTTATCAGATTTTGCAAGCTTTGGCCTTTATCTTTGGGTTAAACCTTTCCCTTAGCTTGGTTTTGACATTTAGGACCATACATGTACGTAAAGTTTGCAACTTTACGAGGAAACCATGCCCTAGAAGGTTAGATCTGCAATTTTGAGCTTTGGGGTAGCTTAAAAACGTCTGAATGAGAAATGGACTCAAGGGATGAGTTGCATGGTCAACTCGACGAGTCGGATGAAGATTGGCCGTTGTGAATTTCTGCATGGACTCTACTAGTCATTGAGACGACTCGACGAGTCAGTTAGGTTTTTCTCGACACTTGGGCACGCATGGAGTCGACGAGTTTTCTTGAAACTCAACGAGTCTACTAGGGTTTTCACGACTTCTCGAGTTCTGGAAGGACTCGACGAGTCAGTGAGCTACACTTGGCTAGTTGGGTCAACATGGATTGTTGACCTTGACCGTTAACTTTGCCTTTGACCAAGGGTTGACCAATTTGAATTTTGGGGGTATTTTAGTAAATTGGGAATTTATGGAAGTGGCCTTATGATGAATATAGGTGGTGGTGTTTGTGGCTGTCATTCGAGAGTTTGATATTATCACTATAGTTCGAAATTTGTGAGGTGAGTTTTCCTCACTATACTCAAGAGTCGAAGGTGCCAAGGCCGGCCCTTTTTGGATTGTTATCCTGATATGTTATATGCTTGAGTATCGTATGATATGTTAGATCGATATCCTGGTAGATAGGATGTTGTTATGCTATTATGATATGTTAGATCGGTATCCTGGTAGATAAAATGTTATTATTATATTATGATATGTTAGATTGGTATCCTGGTAGATAGGATGTTATTATGCTATTATGATTTGTTAGATCGGTATCCTAGTAGATAGGATGTTATCATGCTGTTATGATCTGTTAGCTCAGTTTGTCTATCTATAGACTATTATATGATTATCTGATATATGTGCACATGTTCGATTAGTGGTTGAGGCTTATCTGCTTTGTGCAAGGGCCAATAGACCTAGGCATTCCGACCTGATGGTTGTGTACCGTGAGTATTCCATCTTGAGGATGATTAGGCTCGTAGTATGTGGGCATTCCAACCTGTTGGTTGTGGGCAAAGGGTATTCCATCCCAAGAATGACTGGACCTATAGTATGTTGGCATTCTAACCTGATGGTTGAGGGTCTGAGGTATTCCAACCCGATGGTTAATTGGACCCATAGTATGATGTTTGTGATTATGCGTATATTGTTGTGTGTATCGGTATTTTGGTGGAACTTGAAGGGTTTTGAGTACTCTAACAACCTTATGGTGTACATGCAACCTTAGATGATTTGGATCTATGTTTTCTCTAATTATACATGCAATTTGATTGTCCAAAGCATACATCCTAACTAGAATACAATTTGATAATTGTACTAAATAACTAGTTAGATAACTTACCTCTTAGTAGGACTTGTAGTTCTTGGCCTTCAAAAGCTTTAGCACCTCAAATGTGATGCCTCTAATGTGTCACAAACACCAAGTGCAAAATGAGGCTTGAGAGAATAAGTTTCTTAGCAAAAAATTGATTCACACTCTCCAAGAATGTATGTGGCAACCGATGTTAGCTATAGGGAGTTCCTTTTATAGTGTGGCAAGTGCTAGGGTTACATCCATGCAAGCCGTAATGCACCATGACTCTTCATATTACTTAGGCTCCATGGGTTAAACCTCTGTGGCCTATCCATGTTAGTTTAGCGCATCCTAAATAACCATGGATCATTGGCCCACACTATAAGAATCATTGATTTACCAAATCAATCCTCGTATATTTAATTAGTCTCTTTTGATCACTAAACTAATTCTCGATCCATACTAATTAAATTATATGATTTCATATTAATATATTATACTTGTAATATATGAACAAATCATAAATAACTTTATTCTCAAAAGTCCATCCTATCAAATTGCATTGCTGAAGGCAACCCAAAAGGACCATGCTACTCTCGGGTCAAGTACATACCAATTATAGTTATCGGCTTAGACACCTAATCCAATAGTTCCCCACTTGGATAAGTCTACTAAATATAACTGCAAGTAAGACTTAAGACACCGACTAGGAATCGTAGCTCTTAAAAGCCGCTGTCGAACTCTGACCCAGTTAGTCACGCATCCTTTAGATAAGGGATCATATAATCCTCTGTTCTTCAAGATATCAGCCAGAAAAATACATGGAACAATGTCATACTTATTGTCCAGCAATTTGTTTCTCAATTTACGATTTGTTTGACAGAGAACTTAATTGAACACATCAATTTAGTCCCAACCGGGCCCGGCGCATAAGTCAAAACAAAATTATCAAGGGGCCCAAGATATCGCTTTTAATCCTCTTAGGATAAAAGGAAAAGATAAACTTCGACTTATATGCTTTTACTAGTTATTCGTCAAATCATACACAATAGTGCGTTTTATAACATCAAGTTACTGATGCATTTTCGCACTATCAATGTACAACCAACTCATAGTCAACAAGTCATATATCTTATTTTGAAGACTTATATGATATTATTGTCTCACGATCACTCATGATAAATTCCATGAAGTGACTCAAGTGAGCGTGGGTTTCATCCAATACTCACCCCTTATGAGTACTCGTAAATGTTGTAGCAATCTCTTGCTATGTCCAAAACACTTCATACAATCTACAAGCCAAATTCATGACAGTCTTGCCTCAATACGTATTTCCAAAGTATGATTTACTGTGGATAGTTTGAATAATATAATTATTCTAGAAGTCAAAACATGCAAAATGAAACAATAATAAACAATTGACACAAGATAGTAACTTTACTCATAAATAAAACACCTTTTATTTAATCATCAAATGTCAATTACATTTTATCTATTACAAGTTTCAAAATAGCTGTCTAATCATTAAAACTAATATCATCCTTCAGCCCAATGCTCCTCGCATGCTACAAATGTTTAACCCTACCCAGTCCCTTCGTAAGGGAATTTGTTGGGTTCTCATCTGATGATATCCTCTTTACCACGAGGAGTCCTTCTTCCACTAGATATCTTATGAAGTGATATTTCCTCTCAATGTTCCTGGATCTACCATGATCCCTTGGTTCCTTGGTTAAGGCAACCGCACCCTCATTGTCAAATAAAATCTCCATAGGCTCCTTTATAGCTGGTACAACTCCATGGTCTTCGATGAAGTTCTTCATCCATATCGCCTCCTTCGACGCTTCGCTTGCTGCTATGTACTCAGATTCACACGTTGAATCAGCTACAGTCTCCTGTTTGGAACTTTTCCAAGTTATCGCTCCTCCACTTAGGGTAAAAACCCAGCCCGACTGAGAGCAGAAATTATCTTTGTCGGTCTGAAAGCTAGTGTCACTATACCTTGTGACTCTTAACTCACCGTTCCTACCAAGAGTAAGGACCCAGTCCTTAGTCCTGCATAGGTATTTAAGAATATTTTTACCGCAGTCCAGTAAGCTTTACTAGAATTCCTTTGATATCTGCTGACCATGCTCAAAGCAAAGGCCACATCAGGGCGAGTTCAATTCATAGCGTACATGATCGAGCCAACTGCGGAAGCATATGGTACTCGACTCATCTCTGCTATCTCAACCTCTGTACTCGGACTTTGAGTCTTACTCATTTTTGTGTTGCTTTGGATAGGTAAGTCACTGTAACGCCTGTGTTTCCGGGCTCGTCATTAATATTGATATAGTAGTCCATGTTAATCTTTGTAACTCGTTTTGAAATAATAGAAGTGTATTATTTGTATCGTGCTTAATTGCTTAATTGCGTGTCTTAATTTAATTAAGAATAAAAATAAGCGTCAAAATGAAATTTTAGATAAAGCCTATATCTATGGATAATGTTGTAGTAGTTGAAACGAGGTTTCCGAATATATAAAGAATGCCAAAATCCGAGTTATAACCAAGAAGTTATGACCTGTCGAAGTTTTGTGACAGAACCGGCAACGCTGAATGACGTAAAAAGTGAAATTTATGTTAGTGAGATATTTAGCCTTAGTGATCTAAGCGAATGTTGTAGAGTTCCTTAAACCGAGAGCGTGCATGAAAAGAAAGCCCAAATCTGACTTCGTATGAGGAAGTTATGATTTTTCGAAGTTTCGACTTAGCGGTATGCAACCCGAATACTCGAAATAGAGATCGAGTGATATTTAGCCAAAAATTTCTAAATGCGAATTGAAGATCTCATTGATAGTAGTCCAACGATAAAAAGACAGACGAAAACGGAGTTCAGATGAAGGAGTTATGAATTTCAAACAGAGTTTTCTTGTCCCGGCCTACTAAAAACAATATATAAGTAATATACATATAATGTATTAAAAATCAATTCAAAATTAGCCAATGGAGTCTAAACGAGAGTTGTAGAGCATAATCTCACCTTCGCGTCGATATAAATAACGTCGAAAACGGAGTTCGTATGCGAAAGTTATGAATTTCTGAAGTTCGGGGCGCGAAACCCCAAAACTGTCAGATACTACAACGTGGCAAGCAGTGCCACGACGTGGCAAGTCTTCTGACACCTCCGGGAGTCTCCCAGATGCAACTTGGGATGACGCATGCAGTGACGACCAAGCCCACGACGTGGAAAAAGGTTGCCACGACGTGGCAAGGGCCAAATTTGCCCTATAAATAGATTTGAAGGGCCAGCCGTTTAGGGTTGCTATTTTCTCTCTTCTGTCTCCCTTTTTACCTCGATTTGCGTGCCAGAAGTACCCCGAAGCCCCGGTATCATTCCCGAGTCCCGAAGCAAGATCCGAAGCCCCGAGAATTCCGAAGAGCGTGATTCCCGAGCCGAAGCTCTGCCCGCGAGAAGTTCGATTTTTGTGAAGATCTTCCAGATCTGCGGAGAGATACTACTTCTACAAGCCGTAGTGCTGTCTGATCATCCTCTGATGAAGTGAATGTATACTACCTTTCATAAACACGATAATAATACAAGTATGGTTTGAGTGTATTAAGTATATTGTTGTTTATATGCGTGAGTGTGTAGTTACTTTCTTCTAACGCATAACTATGAAGTATTTTATACGATATACGTGTTATGTGTATATTTTGTTATTATATGTGTGAATGTATATTCACTTTATTCTATCTAATAGATATGATTTATTCTCTATGAAGTACATCTTATGTGTGTGTGCCTCATCTGTTGTGTGGAATTGATCTTGATTGAACATGCTATACAGATTTTAAATTATGTATAAAAATGTATATTTTTATCTACTAATATGTTGGGTAGAACATGAGTAGATAGTTGGTGTGTAATAAACAGATGAGAGGCCTCGTTGTTTTTGTTGTTGATCTAGTTATTCAGCGGAGTATGGATAACGACCACGGACTCTTTTTAGATAGTCATGTGGAACGCTAGCAGGCTCATAACCTGTAGGTGTTGTGAACGATGTTTTCACCGGTGTACTCTATCCCCCTCATGGTTGCCTTTAGGACATTTATTGTTAAGGAAGCCCCTTTTGCGGTAATGTCCGTCCCGATGAAAATCCTAGATTAAGTCCCTTGAGATAGATGTTGTGTTTAGGGACGTAAAGTGAGGATAACGGGAACGGGTAATCGGGATAGTGTTGGTTGGTGAAATTAAATATAATTTATTTATTGTGGGTTGAAAACCCTATATGCTCACCAGGCTCCCAAGCCTGACCCACTCAGTTTTATTTGTATTACAGGAAGTGGCGCAAGGGCATAAGACGGATGAATCATCGAGTTGTTTTGTTTACAAGTCTGTATATGTATATATTTGTTGAATGACTTGTAATGTTATCGTTATGCTTTTGGTCTGTTTATCGGAACATGAGATCCCGAATATTGTTATATAATGAAAAATGCATCTCTTGATGAAATGCTTTGATAAACTTTATTTTATCATATTTTGTTTTGGGAACAAATTCCGCAACTCTTTTAAATCAAAAGGATTTACTCTAAAAATTATTTTAAAAGCATAATTGAAAACGGTCTTTTCTGGCCGTGATTTTGGGGATGTCACAGTCACCTTTCTTGGAGTTCTCCATGGTGAAACGCTTCAACACCTTGTCAAAGAAGGTACTTTGACTAAGTCTTATTAGTCTATTACTCTTGTTTCTCAATATCCTTATCCCTAGAATATATGCAGCTTCTTCAAGGTCCTTCATAGTGAAGCACTTCCCAAGATAGGACTTACTTTCCTCCAAGGTTGGAATGTCGTTTCCTATGAGTAGTATGTCATCCACATACAACACCAGGAAGCTAACTTTACTCCTACTAGCTTTGACAGATACGCAGGACTTATCTTTGCTTCTCGGAAATCCAAACTCTGTGACTTTCTCATCAAAACAAAGATTCCATCTGCGAGATGCTTGTTTTAATCAATAGATGGATTTCTCAAGCTTACACACTCTATTAGGGTACTTTGCATTGACAAAACCCTTTGGCTGACTCATGTAAGCATCTTCAGCCAACTTTCCATTAAGGAAAGTGGTTTTGACATCCATTTGCCATATTTCATAGTCACGAAATGCAGCTATGGCAAGCATAACCCTTATAGATTTAATCTTTGCTACTGGTGAGAAGGTCTTATCATAGGTAACTCCCTGAGTTTGAGTGAATCCCTTCGCAACCAGTTGCACCTTATATGTGTGTACTTTCCCATCCATGTCGGTCTTCTTCTTGAAGATCCATTTTCACCCGACTGTGTTGCGACCTGGTACATTATCAACAAGGTTACAAACTTTATTGTCATACATGGACTGAATCTCAATGTCCATAGCCTCTTTCCATTTCATAGACTCAGGGCCTGCCATGGCTTCCTCGTAGTTGTTAGGTTCATCCAGATTTATCAATGTACTATCACTGATAAATGTGTCACCTTCACCTGTTATATGAAAACGATATAACATAGGTGGAACACTAACTCTACTAGAACGTCTTAGAGGTACAAATTCGTCAATTGGTTCAACAGGAGCTTCATCCTCGAGTTGAGCACTAGTGTTTGAGGTTCCTTCATCACTTAACTCTTTAAGCTATTCAAGGTCCTATTGTCTCCATGTCCTATGATTTCTCTCTCGCGAAAGACTCCTCTCCTTGCAATGAAGACAACATTGTCAATTGATCTGTAGAAGAGATATCCAAAGGATTTATGTGGGTAGCCGATGAAAATACACCACTCACTACGAGGTTCGAGCTTGTTGTGAGTCTCGCATCTCATGAAAGCCTCGCACCCCCAAACCTTGGTGTGTACTAACGAAGGAACCTTCCCTGTCCACATCTCGTGAGGTGTTTTGGCAACCTTCTTAGTTGGGACGAGATTAAGGAGATGGGCGGAAGTCTCTAAGGCATACCTCCATAATGAGATAGGTAACGAAGCTCAACTCATCATGGAATGAACCATGTCCAACAAGGTTCGATTGGGCCTCTCAGCCACACCATTAAGTTGTGGTGTCCTAGGTGGCATCAATTGTGAAACAATCCCACATTACTTAAGTTAGTCTTCGAACTCGATACTAAGATACTCAACACCTAGATCGAATCAGGGAATCTTTATCTTCCTGCCCAACTGATTCTCCACTTCTTGTTTAAACTCTTTGAATCTTTAAAAGATTTCTGACTTATGTTTTATTAAGTATATATAGCCATATTTGTTGTAATCATCAGTAAAAGTCACGTAGAAGCGGTTAGCATCCCTTGTGGCGGTTCTGAAAGGTCCACATACATTGGTGTGTATGAGATCCAACAAACCTTCACCCCTTTCACAAGTACCGGTGAAGGGTGACTTGGTCATCTTTCTAAGCAAACAAGATTCGCAAGTGTCGTCCAACCTTATGTCGAATGACTCCAAGACTCTAGCCTTTTGGAGTTGCCCTATATGCTTCTTGATGACATGTCCAAGACAACAATGCCACAAACATGCCTTATCCAAACTATTGGAAGAATAAATGTGCAACACATTATTTCCTAATTTGTCTACAACCATCACAATTTCATATATACCATTACAAGGCAATGCTTTAAAATAAAAAACACCATTATAAAAACATTAATAGCACCAATTTCATTATCAAATGAAAAACTACAACCTTGTTTGTACAAAACATGAATGGAAATAATATTTCTTATCAGACGAGTAGTAACAATTATTCAAATCTAATTCTAACCTACGACTAAGTAATAAAGAATAAACCCCAATCTTGTTGATAGGTGAAACCTTCCTATTCCCCATGATCAAGTTCATATTCCCATGCTCCACATCCTTACTTCTTTTTAGTATTTGCAAATCAGAACAAATGTGAAATCCACAACCTGTATCAAGGACCTAAGAACAAGAATGTGATGAGTTATTAGATAGAATAGTATAAATAGCTTCATGGGTGGCCTTAACCTTCCCATCTTTGACATCTTGCAAGTATTCGGGGCAGCTTCGCTTCAAGTGCCCTTTTCATGATAATAGAAACACTCTGCTTCCTTAGGAATGGTAGAGGGAGCAGCAGAACCAGCTTTGATCCCACTGGAAGAGGATCCATCAAGAGACTTTCCCTTGCAGCTCTTAGAGGGAGCCTTCCTCTTCTTCCCCTTCCCATGTCCAATTGCCAAGATAGGGGCAGTAGCAGTAGGAGTAGAAACAACAGATTTACCTTTGAGACTACTTTCAGCAGTCCCCAAAAGGCCTTGAAGCTTGCTAAGAGTGACCTCCTCCTTGTTTATATGATAGGTCATACGGAACTGATCATAACGTGGAGGTGAAGAGTGTAGAATGATATATATAGCCAACTCTTCATCGAAGTTCACTTTCAACTTCAACAAGCGATCCATAAACCGTTGCATTTTCTGCAAGTGGGCCGTGATGGGTTCTTCATTCTTCATCTTTGTTGTTATCATGGAGGCGATGATTTCATACATCTGTTGACGAGCAATTTGATGGTATCTTTCCATCAGGTCTTGGTGCATCTCAAAAGGGTAAAAGTACTCATAGGACTTTTGGAGTTCAGTTGTCATAGTGGCCAACATGATACAAGACACCTTGGTGGCATCCTTCTCATGAGTCCTAAACTCAGTGATCTCCTCATTAGTAGCAGATGACTCATCAATTTCCTTAAGCTCTTTGTCAGGGACATATTCCTTGTCCTCGTAACGATTAACCATCCTGATGTTCCTGATCCAATCATTAAGGTTGGAACCATTAAAGATAACTCTCCCACACATGTTCATTAGGGAGAAAGAGCCTGTAGGGTTTGAGCTAGAATCAGTGTTGGAAGACATCTGAAAAAGAAAGAAAAAGTTTAGATTAGATAAGAGTCCTTAATATAACACCCAAATGAGATATTAAGGCTAGGACCCTACACAATATTTTACAATTTGGAAGAGGGATTCCAAAATCCAATTGCAAAATATTTGAAGGTAGGTAATGACGATTTACCAATTTCCACCATGAAAAACGAAATTGATTATTAAATTTTAATTAGATTGATATTCCTAGATTCCTTTAAGATTCATTGAACTTTTCAATGGCTTGTTTAAATCTCGATTATGCCCTTCAAGTTTGTGACTGGGATACCAAGGATCGCAAACAAGGTGTGAATAACCATGCAAATGTGCTTGGTACACTCGATGCCATTTATCACCTAATCAATGTGCCGCTTAACCACACATGCTCCATTTATCTATAATCATATAAACTAATATAAATCTTGAAATTTTGACAATTATCTTTTAATTGGATAAGCATGATCACTACCATATCAAGAAAACAGATATTATATTTCAAAAAACAGTTTGTAGAGATGATCATAATCCAATTTTGTCCAAAAAATCGAAAATCTGCAACCAGAGCCATCAACTCGATGAGTGCATTATCCTGAATCGTCAAGTTGGTCATTTACTGAATGGACACGTCGAGTCAGCCAGTGGACTAGGCGAGTTCATCAGTCAGAAGCCAGAAAATCGATTTTTTGAATTTGGAAAATTAATAAGCATCAAGTATAACAGAAAACAGTCCTAGGCTCTAATACCACTGACGGGTTTTGAGCACTCTAACAACCTTTTGGTGCACATACTACCCTAGATGCTTTGGATCTATGTTTTCTCTATTTATACATGCAATTTGATTTTCCAAAGCACGCATCCTAACTAGCATACAATTTGACAATTGAACAAAATAACTAGTTAGATAACTTACCTCTTAGTAGAACTTGTAGTTCTTAACCTTCAAAAGCTTTAGCACCTCAAATGTGATGCCTCTAATGTGTCACAAACACCAAGTGTAAAATGAGGCATGAGAGAATAAGTTTCTTAGCAGAAAATCAATTCACACTCTCCAAGAATGTATGTGGCAACCGATTTTAGCTCTAAGGAGTTCCTTCTGTAATGTGACAAGTGCTAGGGTTACATGCATGCAAACCCTAATGCACCATGACTCCTCATATTACTCAAGCTCCATGGGTTAAACCTCCATGGACTATCCATGTTGGTTTAGCCCATCCTAAATAACTATGGTTTATTGGCCCACAATATAAGAATCATTGATTTACCAAATCAGTCCCTGCATATTTAATTAGTCTCTTTTGATCACTAAATTAATTATTTATTAGTACTAATTAAATAATATGATTTCATATTAATATATATTATACTTGTAATATATTAACAAATCATAAATAACCTTATTCTCAAAAGTCGATCCTATCAAATTGCATCGGTGAAGGAAACCTAAAAGGACCATGCTACTCTCGGGTCAAGTACATACCAATTATAGTTATGGGCTTAGACACCTAATCCAACAGAACTCGCTAAGCTTCAGGCTTACAGTTTTGGATTTTGTTTCAGGTACTTCAGATGATCACGGGAAGGCGAAGGCGTGATCGTGCACCTCCTCGCATTTTATGACTTTGTTTATGAGATACTCTGATATAGAACTATTTTGAAAACAAATTTGAAATAAATATTGGTTTTAAATGTTTCAAAATGTTTTAAATTTGCTTGAAATTTTATTGATGTTACAAATATAAGCAACAAATCAATATAAATAAAGTGATAAGGAAAAGATACATACCCGTCACCACATCGGGAGCTGCATGAGCCTCCTCGGCCGTCAACTGGAAAGCCCTGCTCTTCACCACATGCACATTTACATGGCCTTGGCGGTTGTCAGTAGTCTAAAGACTTGCAGGAGCGGGTGCTGACACCGGTCCTTCTACAGCCAAACTCAGACAATGAGCCTTTTTGTGGCCTCTCTGATTGCAATGAAAGTAAATAGGGTAAGTATAGGGGTGATAGTGGTGGTAGCAGTATAATCCATACGAATCTGATCAGTCTGGATGCACTTGAAGCAGCCAAAACACCCACCCTGCACGCCTCCTCATGCGACCTGCCATACTTACCGCAACGGCCTTGAACATGCTGGTCCTTACCCCTCGTATCAACAACCTTGGGCCTCTTGCCCGGATCCCCTGATACCTAAACCTTATCTGGCTTCTTCTTCCTCTCCATCTCAAGATCAATATCTTTCGTTCTCTACCCCTCGCTACCATATCCTCCAGTGTCTTCCAGCTGACTCGGCTCACAAACTGCCGAATGTCATTCCTCAACATCTCATGATACCGAGCCTTCTTCATCTCCTCATCCTCCACATATTCTGGAACCAACAGTTCCTTCTCCCGAAACATAATGGTGATCTCAACCACCGTCTCAATAGTCTAGCAGAGATCCTGAAACGCTCACGCTAACTGTTGCACCTCAATCACCGATGCGAACTTAACCCTGAACCTGGTCACAAAATCATCCCATGTCATATAATCAACATCATCACCCACTGCGCACCCGACCTCCTCCCACCAATATCACGCCATGTCCTTTAGAAGACAGGAAGCAAGCGTAACCTTTAACCATTCATGGCAACTGCTAGTGTGGAAGGCGTTAGCAACGTCCGCTAACCACCCCCGACTCGATGTCGGGTCCATCACCCCATGATAGTTTGGAGCTCCACATGACCAGAACTCCTTGAAGGACAAGGAGTATGCCAACATCAAGGCCATCATCTCAGTACGGAAAGAATCCAAATCCTGCTCTAGTAATTCAAAAATACACTCCTTGATCGCATCGAAGATCATGGGAGTATGTTCGAGAATGAAACGTGTAACGTCAGATGTAATGAACTCTCTCATCTGATCATCTAGTTGCCCGACTCCAGAACCTAAGCCCGAGCCCTCACCAGCTTCAGAACTGGCAACAAGTCTGCCTTATAATGTCACCATACTGAAAATTGAAAATAGACCATATAAACCATCAAAGTACTCATCGAAATATATATATATATATATATATATATATATATATATATATATATATATATATATATATATATATATCGAGGGATCACAAACTCCACAAGCTTCCTGGTTTCATCACAACTCTCCTTGAATCGAGTATGGACCCTCTTCTTCCGGTAGTTCGGGCCCATACTACCTTCCACATCTATCCGTATTTTCCTCAAAGATTCCCTGTATATATATATATATATATATATATATATATATATATATATATATCGAGGGATCACAAACTCCACAAGCTTTCATTACAACTCTCCTTGAATCGAGTATTGATCCTCTTCTCCCAGTAGTTCGGGCACATACTACCTTCCACATCTATCCGTATTTTCCTCAAAGATTGATTTGACTCCACCTCGTCACTTTATATCCATACAACTACCCATCATAAATAAGGATCGCAACACTAGATCTCATCCTAGGTTTTCCTAGGGCAAACTCCATACCACTCTCCGCCATTAGCTGAAGAAGGAACTCCTGCTAACTCCCTCTATGTGACATCCCCAAAATCACGGCCAAAAAAGACCGATTTCATTTATGCTTTTTAAAATAATTTCAGAGTAAATCCTTTTGATTTAAAAGTGTTGCGGAATTTGTTCCCAAAACAAAACATGATAAAATAATATTTATCAAAGCATTTCATCAAGAGATGCATTTTCATTATATAATCAAAACTCGGGATGTCATGTTCCGATACAGACCATAAAGCATAAACGATTACATTACAAGTCATTCAACAAATATATACATATACAGACTTGCAAACAAAACAACAAGATGATCCATCCATCTTACGCCCTTGTGCCACTTCCTGTAATACAAATAAAACTGAGTGGGTCAGGCTTGGGAGCCTAGTAAGCATATAGGGTTTTCAACCCATAATAAATAAGTTATATTTAATTTCACCAACCAATCACTATCCCGATTACCCATTCCCGTTATCCTCACTTTACGTCCCTAAAATAACATCTATCTCAAGGGACCTAATCTAGGATTTTCATCGGGACGGACATCACTGCGAAGGGGTTTCCTCAACAATAGATATCCTAAAGGCAACCATGAGGGGGATAGAGTACACCGGTGAACACATCGTTCACAACACCTACATGTTATGAACCTGCTAGCGTTCCACTGGACTGTCTAGAAAGAGTTCGTGGTTGTTATCCATACTCCGCTGAATAACTAGATCAACAACAACAACAACATCGAGGCCTCTCATCTGTTTATTACACACCAACTATCTACCCATGTTCTACCCAACATATTAGTAGATAAAAATATATATTTTCATACGTAGTTTAAAACCTGTATATCATTTTCTTTCAATACATATTCCACATAACAGATGAGGCATACCACATAACACGTATTCCATAGAAAACAATTTAGATATATGAGATGGAATAAAGTGAATATCCATTCACGCATACAATCACAAAATATACACATAACAAGTATATCGCATAAAATACTTCACAGTTACTTGTTAGAAGAAAGTAACTGCACCCTCACACATATAAACCACAATTTACTTAATACACTCAAACCGCACTTGTATTATTATCATGTTTATGAAAGGTAGTATACACTCACTTGATCAGAAGACGATCGGACAGCACTACGACTAGCAGAAGTAGTAATCCTTAGCAGATCTGGAAGATCTTCACAAAAATTGAACTTCTCGTGGGCAGAGCTTCGACTCGGGAACCGCACTTCTCGGGATCTTCAGGATCTCGGGACTTGCCTCAGGGCTCGAGAATAATACCGGGGCTTCGGGGTATTTTTGGCATGCAAAACGATGCAAAACGGGAGAGAGAAGAGAAGAAATTGGCAAAAGACTCGGTTGCCTTCAGATTCCTTTTATAGAGGCTGGAGCCTCGGAGTATGCGGGGCATACGCCTGTACGCGGGGCGTACTGGCCTCCGAAATCGTCACTGCATGCGTCATCCGAAGTGTCGACACTCTTCGGAGTACGCGGGGCGTACTCGCGTATGCGGCGCGTACCTCGGATCAGACTGGTGACTCCCCCTTCGGATAATGCCGGATTTTTGATTTAAAAATAAATACAATTTATTTATCAAACTTCGGAAATTCATATCTTCTTCATACGAACTCCGTTTTCGACGTTCTTTATATCCACGGAAAGGTGAGACTACGCTCTACAACTTTCGTTTAGACTCTGTCGGCTAATTTCGACTTTATTTTTATTATTTATTTTTAATAGGCCGCGACAGAAACTTTCGTTATAAATTCATAACTTCTTCGTTTGACGTCCGTTCTCGCCTAACTTTTTGTCACTTCGATACCAACAATGAGATCTTCGATTCTCATTTAGATTGCTTCGGCTAAAAACCGCTCGATCTCAATTCGAGTATTTCAGGCTGCATACCGCTAAGTCGAAACTTCGATAAATCATAACTTCCTCATACGAAGTCAGATTTGGGCGTTCTATATATATTCGAAAACCTCGTTTCAACTACTACAACATTAACCAAAGATATTAAGTTTATTTTATACTTAAATTTTGACGCTTATTTTTATTCTTAATTAATCAGACCACATAATTAAGCAATTAAGCACAAAACACATAATACTCAAATAATACATTCTTATTATTTCAAAATGGGTTACAAAGGTTAACCTAGACTATTACATTGCTAAAAACGGCAAGCCCGGAAACACAGGCGTTACAATTCTCTCACCTTAGAATGATTCTGTCCCCGGAATCACCCATCAACAAACAAATGCGGATAGCGACCCATCATGTCACTCTCCGTCTCCCAGGTGAGATTCGGCCCATTCGTGTGTTTCCATCGGACAAGCACTAACCCAACCATCTTGCGTCGCAATTTCTTAGTCTTTCGGTCAACAATTGCCTCTGGTTCTTCAATCAACCTTTTGTTCTCATCAATTCTCAATTCAGAAATATGAATTATGTCGGGAACTTCTCCCATGAACTTCCTCAAATAACACACATGAAAAGTGTTATGAATTCCATTCAGTTCTTCTGGTAATTCGAGCTTGTAAGCTTGGTTCCCAATCCTCTGAAGAACTTTAAACGGTCCAATAAACCTTGGACTCAACTTTCCCCTTTTTCCAAATCTTATAAGTCCCTTCCACGGTGAGACTTTAAGCAAAACCGAATCCCCAACCTCAAAAGTTATCGGTCTTCGCTTCTTGTCAGCATAGCTCTTTTGACGATCCTGAGCTGCTAACATTTTTTCCCTAATTATTTTCAACTTTTCAGCAGTTTGATGAACCATCTCCAGTCCCATAAACTGCTTTTCCCCAGCCTCAAGCCAATAAGACGGCGTACGACACTTCTGCCCATACAAAGCATGATAAGGTGCCATCTTAATGCTCGAGTGGAAACTATTATTATAGGAAAATTCTACCAACGGTAAATGTTCATCCCAATTACCTAGGAATTCCAGAGTACATGCTCTCAGCATATCTTCAAGTGTTTGTATTGTTCTTTCACTCTGACCATCAGTCTGCGGATGGTAAGCTGTACTTAAACACAACTTGGTACCTAATTCCTCTTGTAGAGTTTTCCAAAACCTCGATGTGAAACGGCTATCACGATCTGACACAATCGTCAACGGAACACCGTGAAGCCTCACAATTTCCTTCACGTAAGAATTCGCAAGCTTCTCCATAGACCATTTCTCCTTGGCCGCTATGAAATGCGCACTCTTAGTGAATCGATCAACGACCACCCAAATCATGTCGTGACCATTCTTTGTTCTGGGCAGTTTAGTGACAAAATCCATAGCAATGTCTTCCCACCTACCCATTGGCACAGGCAAAGGTTCTAAACTCCCATACGGTTTCTGATGTTGTGTCTTGACTTTCGCACAAGTCACACACTCGACCACATACTTTGCAGCATCAAGCTTCATCGTCGGCCACCAGTAGTAGGGTTTCAGGTCCCTATACATTTTAGTGCTACCCGGATGAATCGAGTACATGGTCTTGTGAGCTTCTTCCATCAGAAGATCTCTAACTCCTCCTGTCATAAGTATCCAAATCCGATCTTGGAACACCTTCAGTCCATGACTGTTTACACCGAACACCAACGTTTTGCCCAAACGTTCCTCCTTTCTGTCATTCTTCTCAGAAGCTTCGCTCTGAGCTTTCTTTATACTTTCCAAAATAGTCGAGACAACTTCAATTCTCAACGCTCTTGGCCTTTTCCTTTCAAGATTGACTTTCCGACTGAGAGCATCAGCAACAACATTAGCTTTACCGGGGTGGTAAAGTATCTCGCAGTCGTAGTCCTTAAGTAATTCTAGCCAGCGTCGTTTCCTCATAGTCAATTCTTTCTAATTAAAGAGATATTGGAGACTCTTATGATCAGTGAAAAGTTTGCACTTCGTGCCATAGAGGTAATGCCTCCATATTTTCAGAGCGAAAACTACCGTTGCCAACTCCAAATCATGAGTCGGGTAGTTCTTCTCATGCTCTTTCAGCTGTCGAGACGCATATGCTATCACCTTTTCTCTTTGGGTCAAAACACAACCCAATCCAACCCCAGACGCATCGCTATAAACAGCGAAGTCTTCAACTCCATCGGGTAGAGAAAGTATCAGTGCCTCGCATAGCTTCTTCTTTAGCTTCTCGAATGCTTCCTTATGCTTATCACTCCAAGCATAAGCAGCTCCTTTGTGGGTCAAAGCTGACAATGGACTAGCAATCGAAGAAAAGCCTTGGATGAACCTTCGGTAATATCCAGCTAATCCCAAAAAGCTTCGAATCTCCGTGGGACTTTTCGGTTGTTCCCACTTCATTACAGCTTCAATCTTTGCTGGATCAACCATTATCCCTTCTTGGTTGACCACGTGACCCAAGAATTGGACTTCACGAATCCAAAAATCACATTTGGAGAACTTAGCATACAACTTCTCCTTCTTCAAGACTTCTAACACTTCTCGCAAGTGTCTGCCATGCTCCTCTTGGCTTTTCGAGTAAATCAGAATGTTGTCTATGAACACTATCACGGATTTATCAAGGAACGGATTACAAACCCTATTCATCAAATCCATGAATGCTGCAGGAGCATTTGTTAGTCCAAACGACATAACCAAGAACTCGTAGTGTCCATATCTAGTTCTGAATGCAGTCTTCTCTATATCCTGCTCTCTTACTTTCAGCTGATGATATCCTGACCTTAGATCGATCTTCGAGAAATAGCTCGAACCTTGCAATTGATCAAACAGGTCATCAATCCTTGGCAACAGATATCTATTCTTTATTGTTGCCTTATTCAGCTCTCGGTAATCAATGCACATCCTCATGCTTCCATCTTTCTTCTTCACGAATAACACTGGAGCTCCCCAGGGTGAAGAACTAGGTCTAATGAAACCTTTGTCCAATAACTCCTGAAGTTGCATCAATAGCTCCTTCATCTCCGTCGGTGCTAATCGATAAGGTGCTTTTGCAATTGGCGTTGTTCCTGGCAACAAGTCAATACGGAATTCCACTTGTCGATTAGGCGGTAATCCAGGAAGATCTTCGGGAAATACTTTCGGATAATCACACACCACTGGAATATTCTGTATCACCTTCTTTTCCTTCTTAGCATCAATCACGAATGCTAAATATGATGTACACCCCTTGGTCAAACATTTTCTGGCTTTCATCAATGAAATGATTCTAGAATTCACTCTGCGTTTGTCCCCATACACCATAAACGAATCCTTCCCAGGCGGGTTTACTTTGACTATTTTCTTCTTGCATAAAATTTCGGCGTCGTTGGCGCTAAGCCAATCCATTCCCAAAACGATGTCGAAACCATTAAGATCAGACTGGTGACTCCCCCTTCGGATAATGCCAGATTTTTGATTTAAAAATAAATACAATTTATTTATCAAACTTCGGAAATTCATATCTTCTTCATACGAACTCCGTTTTCGACGTTCTTTATAGCCACGGAAAGGTGAGACTACGCTCTACAACTTTCGTTTAGACTCCGTCGGCTAATTTCGACTTTATTTTTATTATTTATTTTTAATAGGCCGCGACAGAAACTTTTGTTATAAATTCATAACTTCTTCGTTTGATGTCCGTTCTCGCCTAACTTTTTATCGCTTCGATACCAACAATGAGATCTTCGATTCTCATTTAGATTGCTTCGGCTAAAAACCGCTCGATCTCAATTCGAGTATTTCAGGCTGCATACCGCTAAGTCGAAACTTCGATAAATCATAACATCCTCATACGAAGTCAGATTTGGGCGTTCTATATATATTCGAAAACCTCGTTTCAACTACTACAACATTAACCAAAGATATTAAGTTTATTTTAAACTTAAACTTTGATGCTTATTTTTATTCTTAATTAATCAGACCACATAATTAAGCAATTAAGCACAAAACACATAATACTCAAATAATACATTCTTATTATTTCAAAATGGGTTACAAAGGTTAACCTAGACTATTACATTGCTAAAAACGGCAAGCCCGGAAACACATGCGTTACACTCTAATTAGCTCAAGAATACAATTACATATCACTAAAACAAGATAATTCTTCGAATGAAAGGTCTCACACTACAACGGTTGGACTCAAACAAGAGGTGTGCAATAGAGTTAAAACCTAACCTTCTAAAATTATTTAATTCCCATAATATTTAACTTAGCATATTCACTTACTAGTTAGTTGAAGTTAGTAACAACTCCTAAAAGCACAAAGCAAGCAGCATTCGATCATCCAGTAACCAGGATCAAGCATCACCTAATTAGGCCAGCCATTCGATGACTGATAAGTACTAGCATGCGAGTCTACAAGCTCATATAATAGGCATACAAAGGCATCTCTCTTAGAATTCAATCATGCAAAACTAACTGTGCAGAACCTTAGCCTTAACTAGCATGTGATTCACAAATTCACATATCAAATCATATCAGATGATTTCATGCACCACAACTTTCTTGTTTCAGAAAAACTCTTTTCTTAAAAATATATTTCCTTTGAAAAACCAAATCCTCAGTTTGTGTTCAAGCATAACCGAGAGTATGTCCGAATCCCTTTAACTAAGGCTCTTATACCAACTTGACACATCCCAAAAATAGGACCCAAAAATTTCATTTTTAATTCAATACAATTAGTACTCAAAAAACGCGGAACGAGGTGGTGTATGCTCTGCAATCATCTCGAACCCTTCCCTTTGGAACTGGAAGTACCTAAAACATAAACTAAAAATCGTAAGCACAAGGCTTAGTGAGTTCCCCAAGATACCACATACCATATATATATAACATATAACGGGCCCCACCCAATGAGTATAACAAGCCCCGCCCTAACTCTCATAACGGGCCCCACCCACTGAGTATACGGGCCCTTCCTGGACTCACATAACGGACCCCGCCCAATGAGTATAATGGGCCCCACCCAGTAAGCATATATGCATATACATATACAAGTGTCACACAGACAACAAGTATTCTAACATAACGGATCATGGGTCAGCATTGGTGCCTTCGACCCGCTAAACATAGTGAGGAAACTCACCTCGAACTGTTGAATCACAGTAAAAGATCTCTGGCTCCTGGTTCGACAAATCCCTGAGCGATCAATACCAAATTAACATCTAACTAATAGTTGGATTCCAATTCATAACTATCAGTCCATATTTATGGTAGGCATACCATTTTACCCCTTACCTAGTTCGGTCCAAGACTATGGCTAAAACTCTCAATCCAAAAGGCCCAATTCCAAGTTAATCATCCAAGGCCCAAATATGGCCCAATTTTCCAAATTGGGCCCAAATCCCATTGTGGTCCCTCTCAAAATAAATGGGAGCATGGCTGGGTATGACTAACCCTTCAGCCCTACTGACCACATAACATGTATCACAATATTAGAATCTATCTAGCATGGCTGGGTATGACTACCCCATCAGCCCTACTGACCGGATATCTTGGGGACTATCTCCCCCTACTGTCACTAGCACATAAACATAACACAACTAGTAGTAATCCCTAGATGAATATCATAGAGACAATCATCTACATACAACTCCTACTGGTGGGCCAGCATTGTGGCCGTAGACCCACCGCTACTGGAAGGTAACTCACCTCGACGTAGCTGCTGATCTGTGTGGGAATTAACTGCCTGCTGCTGCTGCTGCTCCGGAAATCCTCCGGCTATAATTCCCACAAAACACTCAATCAATCACTGCTAACTGTCCCTTGGGGTAAAATGACCATTTTACCCTTGACCAAGTCATAAGCCAAGGTCAGAGTCAACTTTCAGTTGACCCGACTCGCTGAGTTGGCTCTCCAACTCGCCGAGTCCCTATTCAATCGATTGATATGTATCCCATCTCTAATCGTCGAGTTAGGCGTTGACTCGACGAGTTCTCCTTCTAAACTGATGTCCAAGACCTTCATCCCACTCGCCGAGTTGTATGAACAACTCGCCGAGTTCATCTTCATCCGATGAACACGTTATGCTTTGATTCGCCAAGTTGTATGAACAACTCATCGAGTTTGTTCTTGATCTAAGAAGATTTCCTTGAACTCGCCGAGTCAGGGAATTGACTCGCTGAGTTCCTTCATGGGTGAGTTCGGCTTCCAACTCATCGAGTCCACTCAGGACTCACTACTCTACTCGACACAACGAAAAGGGGACAAACTCGGAGACTCGCGAACCGACTCGCCGACTCAAATGAACGACTCGTCAAGTCATTGCCATGCAATTACTATATGGTCGATTCTGCTTGAATCCAGCTCATGCCATACATAGATCCGTGATCCTGGGGCTTGATTAACACGTAAAGTTTCCAACTTTACGTGTAAATAGACAACCATGAGGGTTTTAAGGTCCAAAATGCACCAAAAGGGGTAGATCTAGGGCTTTCATGCAATATGGTTCCAAAAAGACAGTAGATCTGAGCTCCTGGAGCTCAACCATGCCTAGATCTAAAGGTCAATCAGCTTATTACAAACCCTCAAACATACACAAGCTTGGAAATGGTTCAAAGAGGACTTTAATGGAGCTATAGGGGACAATAACCATGAAAACATGGGGGAAAACGAGTTATACCTTAGGAAACACACTGAGATAGCTCAAAGATGACTGACCTCCTCTTCTTCTTCTTGATCTACTCTTCTTCCCACTCCAAAACTTCAAGAGGACACACCAAAAGCTTCAAACTTACAAGGAAACAAAGCTTGAACGAGATATAGGGCTTTGAGGGTGAATGGGGGCGAGATTGGGGCGGAATGAGGGTTTAAATAGGGTGCAAACCCCTGAAACTTAGGGTTTCATCCAACAGCGGTGACTCGCCGAGTCCAGAATACGGACTCGCCGAGTCGCCAACTTAAAACGTGTCCCGGGTCCCGACTCTACTCGGCGATTCGGGCCTACCACTCGCCGAGCACAAGGCTAAGAATGCAAACACTTATACAAATTTCCACATACCAGGAATCAGGTGCTACAAATCTCCCCCACTTATTTTAGACTCTGTCCTCGAAGTCTGCTGCACGATCCCGAAACAGCTCGGGGTAATGCTCCATCATTTCTTCAACCGGCTCCCAAGTCCGCTCTGAACCCTTTCGGTGCTGCCATTGCACCTTCACTAATTCCACCTTCTTGTTCCTCAGATCCTTCGACTTCCGGTCGAGGATCGCGACTGGGCGTTCAATGTAATTCAAGCTGTCATCAACCTGAATATCCTCTAATGGCACCACCGCTGAATCATCCACGAGATACTTCCGCAGCTGAGAGACATGGAAGGTGCTGTGGATCTGGCTGAGCTCGACTGGCAGATCCAGCCTATATGCTACCTTGCCCACCCGGGCTATAACCCTAAACGGTCCAATGAATCTCGGGCCCAACTTGCCCCGCTTCCTGAATCGAATGACGCCTTTCCAAGGCGACACCTTCAGGAGAACCATATCCCAGACCTGAAACTCCAAGTCGGATCGACGCTTCTCGGCGTAACTTTTCTGCCGACTCTAAGCAGTCTGAAGGCTGCTCCAAACCTACTGGATCCTCCTGGTTGTCTTAAGCACCACCTCGGTGCTCCCCATGACTCTCTGGACAACTTCACCCCAGCATATCGGGGTCCTGCACCTCCGATCGTACAACAACTCGAATGGAGGACGGTCAATACTCGCGTGGTAGCTGTTGTTGTATGAGAACTCGGCCAAGGGAAGATAGGTATCCCAGCTACCACCGAAATCTAGCACGCATGCCCGCAACATATCCTCCAAAGTCTGGATGGTCCGCTCGCTCTGACCATCCGTCTGCGGGTGAAAAGCGGTGCTAAAATGCAGACAAGTGCCCAACTCCTCATGAAACCTCTTCCAAAACCTGGAAGTGAACCGCACATCTCGATCTGATATCACCGACACTGGCACCCCGTGCCGCGCTACTATCTCCCTTATGTAGATATCGGCCAACTTTTCGGCCGAGATGCTCTCCTGAATCGGAATAAAGTGGGCGCTCTTGGTCAATCGATCCACGATGACCCAAATCGAATCTACTCCACGCGTAGTCCTGGGAAGCTTTGTGATAAAATCCATCGTGATATCTTCCCATTTCCACAGCGGAAAATCTAACAACTGTATCTTACCATGCGGTCTCTGATGTTTGGCCTTGACCTTCCTGCAGGTCAAGCACCGCTCGACATTCCACGCCACATCCCGCTTCATGCAGGGCCACCAATAATCTAGGCGAAGATCCCGATACATCTTCGTCTCCCCTGGATGAATAGAGAATCGGGATTTGTGCGCCTCCTCCATCAAGATCTGGCGCACGCCTCCATGATATGACATCCAAACCCTACGGTGTAGTTTCAATAACCCCCGGCTATCATAATCGAAGGAGGTGACTTGACCCACTATTCGCTCACTCTTCCGATGCTCCTCCTTTATAGCCCCCTGTTGAGCTTCCCGAATCTGCTCCAACAGGGGAGTCACCACAGTCATCCTCATGCAAATATCCCTGATCGACGCCGCCTTGTGGCTAAGCGCATCGGCCACCACATTGGCCTTTCCTGGGTGGTAAAGGATCTCACAATCATAATCCTTCACCACCTCCAACCACCGACGCTGCCTCATGTTCAGATTCAGCTGATCCATGAGGTACCTCAAGCTCTTGTGGTCCGTGTAAATGGTACACCGAACCCCGTAGAGGTAATGCTGCCAAATCTTGAGAGCGAAAACCACCGCCCCCAATTCCAAATCATGTGTCCGGTAGTTCGCCTCGTGAGGCTTCAGCTGTCTCGAGGCATAAGCAATGGCATGCCCCCTCTACATCAATACTGCACCTAGGCCTGAGATCGACGCATCACAATATACCACAAAATCCTCCACGCCCTCGGGCAGGGCTAAGATTGGCGCCTCACACAATCTCTACCTCAGAGTCTCGAACGCTGCCTGCTGCTCAGGCCCCCATCAAAAGACCACGACTTTCCTAGTCAACCGTGTCAGGGGTACGGCTATCTTGGAGAAATCCCGAATGAATCTCCGATAGTAGCCTGCCAATCCTAGGAAAATCCGAATCTCAGATGGAGACTTCGGAACCTCCCACCTCATCACGGCCTCCACCTTGGCCGGGTCTACTAAAATCCCGTTCTGGTTGACGAGGTGTCGAAGGAACTGCACCTCGCGCAACCAAAACTCACATTTGGAGAACTTGGCATACAAGCTCTCCCTCCTCGTGGTCTCCAAAACCTCTCTCAGATGCTCCTTGTCCTCCTCCTGTGTCTTCGAATAAACCAAGATGTCGTCAATGAAAACTATCACAGACCGGTCGAGCATCGGCCTGCACATGCGGTTTATGAGGTCCATGAACGCGGCAGGAGCATTGGTAAGCCCAAACGGCATCACCACGAACTCATAATGGCCATAACGCGTCCGAAACGCGGTCTTCTGTATATCATCCTCCCTAACCTTCATCTGATGATAGCCTGAACACAAATCGATCTTGGAGAACCAAGATGCTCCCTGCAACTGATCAAAGAGATCATCAATCCTCGGGAGTGGGTAACGGTTCTTCACCGTTACCTTATTCAGCTCCCGGTAATCTATACACATCCGGTGCGACCCATCCTTCTTCTTCACAAACAGGATCGAGGCTCCCCAGGGTGAACTGCTCGGTCTAATGAATCCCTTGTCTAGCAGCTCCTACAGCTATGTAGACCACTCCTGCTTCTCAGGAGGAGCCAAGCGATATGGTGCCTTGGCTATCGGAGCTGCACCAGGAACGAGGTCAATCCTGAACTCCACTTATCGCTCCGGAGGTATCCCAGGAAGCTCCTCTGGGAAAACATCTGCGAAATCTCGCACCATCGGAACCTCGCTCACTGTCGCCTTACCCGCCTCCCGGGTATCCATCACATACGCGACATATCCTGCGCATCCCTGCTGAAGGTAGCGTCTAGCCCTCGCTGCTGAACATACTGCAGGTCCACACTGCGGCCTCTCGCACTAGCTGTCGCGCGCAATCTATCACCACCCCATTAGGGCTCAACCAATCCATGCCTATAATCAATTTGTTCCCATGCAACGGTATGGGAACAAGATCCACCAAATAGCGCTCCTCGAATAACCTCCGAACACAATCTCTGAACACTGATGACGCTCGCACTGATCGATCGTCGGCAATCTCCACGTCCAAAGGGCAATCCAACGTGCCCGAAGACTCAGTGAACTTCTTGCTAAGCGCAAGGGAAACAAACGATCGGGTAGCACCCGAGTTAAACAACACCTGGACTGGGATACCGTTCACATGGATCGATCCTAATACATATATATACATATACCGAGCACATATCAATATCATAAAATCAAATAAATAAATGAGAAGGAAAGAATCATACCCGTCACCACATCGGGTGTTGCGCGTGCCTCCTCGGCGGTCAGCTGAAATGCTCGGGTCCTCACCATTGGAGCCTCTGCCTTGCCCTGTTGGCCATCTGTGATCCGCAGGGTCGCTGGAGCTAGCGCCTTCACCGGCGCTGTAACTGTCAACTGGGGGCAATTGGCCTTCTTGTGGCCCCTCTGGTTGCACTGGAAACACAGCAACTCAGACATCTGAATAACTGCTGTCGGAGCAGTGCAATCCCTGCTATAGTGCCCAGACTTTCCGCACTTATAGCAACCTATTGATCCCAACCTGCACGCCCCCTCGTGCGTCTTGCCGCATCTCCTGCAGCGGCCCCGTCCCTGTTGGCCTTTCGGCCCCAAATCTGATCCCTTGGGCTTCTTCCCCGAAGCCCCTCCTGACTGTCCCTCTTCTGCCTTCCGTTTCCAGATGTTCTCCAAATCTATCTCCCTCTCCCTCGCCCTGGCAATCATAGAGTCCAAGGTGGGGCAAGCTGAAAAACTAACGTGCTCCCGTATATCATCTCGGAGCATGTCATGATAGCGGGTCCTCCTCATGTCCTCATCACCCGCATATTGGGGCACCAACAACGCCATCTCCCGGAACTTGGCGATTTCTCCGCCACAGTCTCCGTCGTTTGCCTCATGTCCAAAAACTCCCTGGCCAGCTTCTAAAGCTCGACAGTCGGTGCAAACTCTGCCCTAAATCTGGTCACAAAGTCCGACCAGGTCATAGCCTCGATCGCTGAGGCTCCCAACAAGTCACCCACTGACTCCCACCAGTCTCGAGCTCGGTCTCGTAAACACCCTGTTGCATACCTCACCTTCGACCCCTCGGGGCAGAACCTAGTCAACTGTGCAGACTCGATGTTTGCAATCCACCGCCTGGCGGCAATGGGGTCTTTCGCCCCACGAAAATCCGGCGCAGCACTGCCCCGAAAGTCCTTAAAGGACAGTGTGAGAGATCCCGACTGGCCAGATGTCATGTCGCTCCTGAACGCCTGAAGGCGATCTTCCATCAACTCGATGATCCCCTCCTTGATCGACCCGAAGATAATGGGGGTCGACTCAAGGATACCCCTGGTGATCTCTGACGCGATGAATTCTCATAGTCCCTCATCCACTAGATCTGAACCTGATCCCGAACCTGACTCCTCTCCTGAACCGCCATCTATTTGCCTCGATCGTAGTACCACCATTCTGCATTACATAAATAACAATCATTAGTGATAATGATACTTCTTGAGGGATCACAACTACTTACAAGTTCCCTGGTCTTATCTTGGCCTTCCTTGGTTCGGGTACGGATCCTCTGCTTTTAGTAGTACGGGCCCATACTACCTTCCACATCTATCCGTACCTTCTTCAAGGACTGCCTCGACTCCACCAGATTCCTTCCACTACTGCTGATCACCGCTATACTCATCCTAGGCTTGCCCTAGGAAATCTCAGGCTCCACCCTACCAGGTCCTCAGCTGCTGAAGGCCTCCTAGTAATACCAATTAACCATTACCTGAATACCATCACATGGGGTGAGGCTCGGATAATCCTTCAAGTAACAGACTCATCCCTACAACGGTTAGACTCAAACAAGAGCTGCGCAATAGGGCCAAATCCAACACTCTAAGATTATTCAACCCTGATCACATGTGACGTGACGTATTCACCTAATGGCTAACTCCCACCACTCAGAGTCCCACAAAGCACAAAGCAAGCAGCATTCAAACTAAGGGAACAATCTCAAGCAAATCCGCTCTCATAGAGAGAAACTGATCTAGCATACAGAGCTAAATTCATACTATCAGGCATAACCTAACAGACTATCCTATTGCTGTCTACTCAATTCAAGCATGCAATTTTCATATATTGAAGCACATAAAGCAGGCACATAAGGCATCACTACTAGATCCTTAGTCCTATTCTAGCATGCTGTTCTACTGGAACTGATAAACACAACATAAGCTTGTATGGGTACTTTGGGGAATACTTACTTGAGCTCGGCCGGTTATGCACATCACACACTTCGTTCTTTCTCAAACCCTTTTCTTAATTCTTAGAAAACATTTCTTTTTGAAAATTCTTTTACTCCCTCGATTTGAGTTCAGACACCCCCGAAGGTGAGTCCGAATCCCTCAAACCAGGGCTCTGATACCAACTTGTAACGCCCAAAAATACTGGCTAAAAATTTCATTTTTAAAACAAGTACATGGAAATACATTAAAAATAAAAGGCTCGACGATGATATCATTTCACAAAGATACTGCATGTCTAGAAACATTTTTATAAAACATTAAAGTGTCATAGTACAAATTCCCAGGAGGATCTCATGATGCGGAAAGCAAGGTGTGTGTGTGATGTACCGCTACCGCGCTGGCTCCTTCCCCTTCGAAGAAGAGGTACCTGAAACCAAAACTGAAAACCATAAGCACGAAGCTTAGTGAGTTCCCCCACTATACCACATACCATATAATCACATAACATACATATATTTTCAGACATATCTGGGTGCCCGATCTACCCCTTCGGTCCTCTCGACCGGATATTGCCTAACATACCTGGGTGCTGGCCTCCCCTTCGGTTATCTCGACCGGATACTGCCTAGCATATCTGGGTGCTGGCCTCCCCTTTGGTCCTCTCGACCGGATACTGCCTGGCATATCTGGGTGCTGGCCTCCCCTTCATTCCTCTCGACTGGACACTGGCGAACTATTTCTCCCCTCTACTACTACCACATAACATGTATCACAATATCAGAATCTATCTAGCATGGCTGGGTAGTACTACCCCTTCGGCCCTACCGACCGGATATCTTGGGGACTATCTCCCCCTACTATCACTAGCACATAAACATAACACAAGTAGTAGTAATCCCTAGATGAATATCACAGAGACAATCATCTACATACAACTCCTACTGGTGGGCCAGCATTGTGGCCGTAGACCCACCGCTACTGGAAGGTAACTCACCTCGATGTAGCTGCTGATCTGTTTGGGAATTAACTGCCTACTGCTGCTCTGGAAATCCTCCGGCTATAATTCCCACAAAACACTCAATCAATCACTGCTAAGTGTCCCTTTGGGTAAAATGACCATTTTACCCTTGACCAAGTCATAAGCCAATGTTAGAGTCAACTTTCAGTTGACCCGACTCGCCGAGTTGGCTCTCCAACTCGCCGAGTCCCTATTCAATCGATTGACCTGTATCCCGTCTCTACTCGTCGAGTTAGGCATTGACTCGACGAGTTCTCCTTCTAAACTGATGTCCAAGACCTTCATCCTACTCGCCGGGTTGTATGAACAACTCGCCGAGTTCATCTTCATCCGATTAACACTTTATGTTGTGACTCGCCGAGTTGTATGAACAACTCGTCGAGTCTGTTCTTGATCTAAGAAGATTGCCTTGAACTCGCCGAGTCAGGGCATTGACTCGCCGAGTTCCTTCATGGGTGAGTTCAGCTCCCAACTCATCGAGTCCACTCAGGACTCACTACTCTACTCGACACAACGAAAAGGGGACAAACTCGGAGACTCGCGAACCGAATCGCCGAGTCAAATGTATGACTCGCCGAGTCGTTACCATACAATTACTATATGGTCGATTCTGCTTGAATCCAGCTCATGCCATACATAGATTCATGATCCCGGGGCTTGATTAACACGTAAAGTTTCCAACTTTACGTGTAAATAGACAACAATGGGGGTTTTAAGGTCCAAAATGCACCAAAAGGGGTAGATCTAGGGCTTTCATGCAATATGGTTCCAAAAAGACAGTAGATCTGAGCTCCTGGAGCTCAACCATGCCTAGATCTAAAGGTCAATCAGCTTATTACAAACCCTCAAACATACACAAGCTTGGAAATGGTTCAAAGAGGACTTTAATGGAGCTATAGGGGACAATAACCATGAAAACATGGGGGAAAACGAGTTATACCTTAGGAAACACACTGAGATAGCTCAAAGATGACTGACCTCCTCTTCTTCTTCTTGATCTACTCTTCTTCCCACTCTAAAACTTCAAGAGGACACATCAACAGCTTCAAACTCACAAGGAAACAAAGCTTGAACGAGATATAGGGCTCTGAGGGGGAATAGGGGCGAGATTGGGGCGGAATGAGGGTTTAAATAGGGTGCAAATCCCTGAAACTTAGGGTTTCATCCAACAGTGGTGACTCGCCGAGTCCAGAATACGGACTTGCCGAGTCGCCAACTTAAAACGTGTCCCGGGTCCCGACTCTACTCGGCGAGTCGGGCCTACAACTCGCCGAGCTCAAGGCTAAGAATGCAAACACTTATACAAATTTCCACATACTAGGAATCAGGTGCTACACTAATGGCCCAACAGGGTGCAACCAACTAAGCCCAAAAGATGGCCCAAACTAAATCCCAAACACCAAAGTCCACTCTTCTGAGTACGTGGGGCGTACTAAGTTGTATGCTAAGCGTACACGCTTTAAGGCTTGTACACATCACATACGAGCTTGTACGCCTAACATACTCACCCATTTAGCCAAATTTCAGTTTGAATCCTTAATCGGTTAAGACATTGTGACAAAACGTAGATTTGACTTCCTTGAGCTGGATAATCACGTAAAGTTGCTAACTTTACAGTCATGCATGGCTTAATGAAGCTCTTAAAGCTCAAAAGGACTTATTATGTGACTTAATGCGTGCATGTGACAATAAACCTCGTAAATCTAGCACCGTGATTCTTAAGAACCTTATAACAAGCTCATATCTAAAAGAATAAGCGCTTCAAATGTATTAACTCATCAACCAACCCAAAAAGGGACCCAAAAGCATGAAAATCAAGAAATAAAGAGATCTAAGCATTCAAAAGCCAAGGTATGAACTTGATACCTCAAAAGACTTGCAAGATGAGTGATGATTATGTATCTCTAAGTTTCCCACCAAGCTATGAACCTTCCACCTTCTTCAGTCTCTTCAAAATGAGCAAACAAACATCGATTTCTTCTCAACGACTCAAATGCACAATAATGGAGGTTAAAGGTCAATTCTAGGGTTTTAGAGAAATGAAGGTTGGTAAAGAGGCCAACCCTAGGTACTTAAGGTCTTTATATAGGGTGCAACACCCTTAAAATTAGGGTTTCCAAGTCCGACCACTACGCCAAGTGTAATCCTCGTACTCCAAGCGTATGAGGCCTCGCACCACCAATTGGCTCCACCTTAGTATGCCAAGCAT
Organism: Lactuca sativa; assembly: GCF_002870075.4. Classification (NCBI taxonomy): domain Eukaryota; kingdom Viridiplantae; phylum Streptophyta; class Magnoliopsida; order Asterales; family Asteraceae; genus Lactuca; species Lactuca sativa. Next base: position 179,258,416 of record NC_056626.2, on the reverse strand, counting down.
ACCATGTGGTACACCCCGCGTACTAGCTTCTTAGCTAGTACGCTAAGTGCACCATGTGGTACGCCCGCGTACTACTCCAAGGACTAAAATGCAATAATTAAATATAAAAGGAACTAAAAGGAACATACCCAAAGTCCAAGTGTTACATAATTATTAAAATATACCTATAGGTACGCCTCCCAGACTGGATCCTTAGCAGTAGGACAATGCTTTTTGGTGTTTTCACCAAAACCGCTTGTGTTTGAATCGATTACCATATCATAGACACATTTCCAATCTTTATTCATGGTTTTTATCTTACATTGAATATATTGCTTACCTAAAAGACATGAGTTTGGAAGTGACTGTTTCAATGCTTGCTCATGGTGTTGCAAATAACCAGCTTTGAAAGCATTATCAGCTTTAAACACTCCAACATTTGTAATATTCACCAACGGCTCAACTAGCTTCATTTCTTCATTACGTATCCATGTACTATAGTTTCTAATTTGGCTTTCCATACCTATTGACATAACGAACAACAATAGATAAGCAAAATAACATTTTTTTTATAAATAGTTAAGCAAAATAACAAATTGTCTAATACAACGATAACCAAGAAATACAACAATTTGTACAGCATAACGATAAGCAAATAATACATCAATTTAATTGGTTTCTCGTCTAGATGTAAACATATTATGGGCCAAGTTATCTCTAAATATGGTCCATTCATTTGAGATCCCGATAGAATTAACAGTATCCATATCTTCATGTCTAAGATCTTCAATTCCCTCACCCTGATCACACTCGTTGTCCAATGGATCTACTCCCATTTCTTGTCTTTTGAAGTTATGTAGGAGACAACATGTCATTATGATTTTTTTGTTTTAGTTGGATAACGCAAATTATCCTCTAATATTTTCCATCTTCCCTTCAAAAGGCCAAAACATCGTTCAAGAACATTTCTTGTTGATGAATGTTTCATGTTAAAGAATTCCTTTGGTGTAGTTGGTTGGTATCCATGATGCCATTCATTTAAGTGGTACCTCTGTCCCCTATACGGGGCTAGAAAACCCTATCCATTTGTGTATCCAACATCAACCAAATAATAACCTATAGATAAGAATTATAGCTAATAACCTACTAATAAAATTTACAAATAATAACCTAGTCTTGGAACCTTAAATCCATGTGGTCTAAGAAGAGCATCACGAAGAACTCTACCATCGGCAACCGACCCCTCCCATCCCATTAACACATATATAAACTGCATGTTTTGGGAACAGAACCCTAGAACATTTTCTGCAATGTTATTCTTTCTTGTTCTATATTTAGGCTAATCTTCGGCTGGAACTAGACACTTTATATATGTTCCATCTAAAGCTCCTAAACAATTCTTAAACCACTTCCATCTTTGATCGGTAGAGTTATTGGGAACAGGTTCGGGTTTCTTAAGCAAATGAGTATGCAATTATATGACTGCATTATAAACTCTAATAACATGCCTACTAATCGTTTCTCCTGAACGACAAAACCGACATATGATGACACGATTCTTAACATTATGAGCAAGAATATGCAGAAAAATAGCAACTTGATCATTAATCTCCATATTCCTACATGGTTTTAGGCCTCCCAATGTTTTAAGCATACAATATAACTTGGTAAAACACATTCGAGACATCCTAATTTGTGATATAGACAAGGTGTCACTCTCATAAACGTATCTATGTAGTATTGGGTATTGATCTACATTTAAAGAAAGATGCTTAATACGTCATTTATCCCTATGCTTTATGAATATCATTAACAAAAGGACTACAACAACGTGCAAAACCGTATTCCACCATGTAAAAATCAATGAAGTTTGCCTTTGTCTATGATCGCATGTTGTTAAACTAAGTCAAGACATTTTCCTGTAAAACAAAAAAAAATAGTATACATATTCCATTGATAGCAAAACATCAAAATGGCATATATTGATAGCAAAACAACAAAATACCATTGAAACCACAACGTCTTTTCTATTCTATTGATTTAGCAAGAAACCAAGACATGTTTTCTTTGTTCAGTAACTATTGTTGTACAAGGAATTACAAAGCTGCACAAAAAAATTCAAAAACACTAGAACATACAAGGAATCACAATCATGTCAGATTCCAAAATTAAACGAAATAACCTGATTAACTTCCTAGTTCTATATCAGACAAAGGAAATAAAAACAAGAAGGGAAAGAACAGAGTTTCGATTTTCTTGAAATTGTGAAAAGAAGGAGAGTTTAGAAAATCAAACAATTAGAAAAGAATGAGAGAATGTGAAGAAATCGATTAGCTAATGATTGTTGTATACAAATATAGAAAATCAGAAAAGAATGTGAAGAAATCGATTAGCTTGAATTTAGAAATCAATTAGCTTGAAATCTTGAATCAATTAATTCCTGCTTCACAGGGGTTATTTGGTTCGAATGTGAAGAGAAATGGAGATGGATAGAGAGAGAGAGAGAGAGAGAGAGAAAGAGAGATCACCTGGAATAAAGATCGTCGGACGACCCTTGTGACGACGTGAAGATCATAGATATCGGCTAAACGAGAATGATCTGAACGATCAAGGTTAACTGATGAAGGGTATGGTAATGTTTAGCGAGGGAAAAATCGTAATCTTGTGCTTTCCATGTTATGAAGGAATTAATTCCATTGAGATTGTGAAGGAATGGACTTTCCTTCATTTAAATGAAAAGTAATTCATTTTGCATTCCTTTTCCTTCCCTTGAAGTTGAACCAAACACAATAATTCCTGCCAAACAAACATGCCCTTAGGGTTGAGGTTCACCCATGCTTGAGTTTTTGGCCTTTTTATGTAGTTTTGGACCTAGGGTTTGGTGTTGGGTCCATTTTAGCAATGCAAGTTAGTAAAGTTATCAACTTTATGGTTTAAGACCTTATTTTCTAGTAGATATGTGGTCTGGACATTAAGGTCTTAAGTAATTAAGGCCCTAGGTTGGGGTTTTGGGACTCTGACCTGTAGTTCAGGAATACTCCTTAGTATGTTGCGCGTACTGGGTCAGCAACTCGCCTTTGGGTCAACGAACATACACGGGGCGTACTTACTAGGTACATAGGGCGTACGCCAAGTTGTGTGCTTCCTTTGATTTTGGGTCACTTTTGGGCTATATGATTTTGGGCCTTGAATATCTTATGGACTTGGAACATTTTTGAGATTTGAGTGTTACTTAGTTTGGGCCATTTGAGGAAGGGTAAAATGGTCTTTTATCCTTGGAGTCAGGATTTGTGAATTAATGTCTTGGTTATGGTTTATGACCTAATTATTAATTAGGGTATTATTTCTTCATATTTAGTGCAAATATTTCCCAGATCAACAGTCTGAGCATTTATTTGATTTTCAAGCATTTGAGGTGAGTCTCCTTTTAGTGTTTGGCGGGTCGAAGGCACCAATGCCGGCCCATGGATTATTTTTATTTGTATGCTAGCTGTATGTGTGACTCTTTCTTGTGTTGTATATGTTTGTATGTATACCGGGTAGGGCATGATGCTAGACGGGGCCTGACGAGTGTACTATGAGGGGCCCATCGCACGCTATTGACAGATCTGTTCTGAGCGGGACCCGATGAATACCGAGCGAGGCACGATGCTGGGTGAGGGCCTGATGAATGCCGGGCAAGGCCCAATATATGTTTGATATGTATGGTATGTGGTATTTTGGGGAACTCACTAAACTTTCTTCATACGGCTTTCAGTTTATGTTTTAGGTACCTCCGGATCGCAGGGGAAGAGCTCGGGATGATCGCATTTCACACAACATGATTTTTCTGCTTATTGACTTGGATGTACATTTGGAATGTTATCTGCTTACTCTTAATATTTTATGGTTTTGATGAACATGTTTGATTGACGGTTTATTTACTATGGTTTATTTACTATATAAACGACATTTTGCAGGGTAAGCACCAAACACGTCATACTTTGTAAATGGATATGAATACAATTACGGATATTACATTGGTCATGGTATATATCCAGAGTACGCTATATTTGTCAAGTCATACACATATCCGACCGATGAAAAGCAGAAATTGTTCATGTTAGCACATGAATCCGTAAGGAAGGATGTGGAGCGGGCTTTTGGAGTCCTCAAAAATAAGTAGCTCATAATCAAACATCAAGCACGAACATGTAGAAGAAGAGGATAAGGCTATTTGTATATATACTTCGAACGATATACACAATCCACCTTTAGTAATACAAGTCAGCAACCCAACATACTTTACACGGCTTTTGGATATACAAAACAGTGAAAAACATCACAATCTACGTCAAGATTTGACAAAGTACATATGACAACGACAATTCGAAGAGCACAATGACAATCTCCGTTGAATTTTAAAAATATTATTTTTATTTAAGTTATTGTTTTTTATTTACAAAATATTTATGTATGTTTAATAATTGTGTTTTTTATTTAACGAAATGTGAAAAAAAAGATAAATAATATGGAGTGATAACCATTTTCAAGGGCTAGTGAATATGTAATCAACATGTAATGGACGTGTTGTGACACATAGATGACATCACTTTTCTAGTGAACATATTATGACCATAACCCAAAGCATTCTTTGGTGAAAATATCGCAATATGTTGAGAAGCAACATATTTTCAGGTTTATTCCGATATATATATATATATATATATATATATATATATATATATATATATATATATATATATATATATATATATATATATATATATATATATACATATATATATATAAGGTTGTGAAAATCACTCGGCGGTCGAATGACGGTAAGTGTGACAACCCGAAAATTTTTAGCAGGTAAAGCACTGTTAAGCATAACACGTGAAATTTCAATGGATTAATTTTTAGCCTTAGGTATCTAAATGAAAGTCGTAGATATCATTAAACCGTAAACGTACATAAAAAGAACGTCCAAATCTGACTTCGTATGAAGAAGTTGTGATTTTTCTAAGTTTCAGATATAGCAATAGACACCCAAAACCACAAAATAGAGATCGAGCGACTTTTAGCCGCGCAACCTAAATGAGAATTGAAGATCTCGACAATAGCAGTACAATGGTAAAAAGATAGACGAAAACGGACGTCGGATGAAGAAGTTATGGAATTTTAACAGACTTTTCCAGTCTCGACCTGTTAAAAATGGATTATTAAAAATAAAGTCAAATTTAGCCGACGGAGTCTACACGAATGTTGTAGAGCATAATCTCGCCTACGCATGGATATAAGTAATGTCAAAATCGGAGCTCGTATGCGAAAGATATGAATTTCTGAAGTTCGGGACACGAATCCCCACACGGTCAGAGGACTCACGACGTGAGCCAGTGTTGGATCGGTTCCAGAGTCGGGTTGTCAGGAGTTGATTCAGCGGATGGATAAGATCGAACTCACAATGTGAGCCACTCCATGCTCACGACGTGAGATCCAAAATTACTCCCTATAAATAGAAATCAAAGGTCTGGGGTTTAGGTTGCTTAACTCTACTTCCCTTTCTACTTTTACTCTTTATTAAGCATCCCGAGAGTACCCCGACACCCCGGTTACGTGTCCAAGCCCTAACGAAAGCCCGAAGTCCCGAAGTTCCCGAGAAACTTGCGTCTTTCCAGTCGAAGTGTTGCCTACGTGAAGCTCATTTCTTCACCAGAAACCCGCGGTTACGTCAAGAAAGATCATTCCTAGAACGAAACGCTGCCCGATTCACTCTTACCAGGTGAGTTCATACCCTAATTTATCTTTTAAATGATTTTAAATGCTTTTATGGGGGGAATACAAGTAGAAAACCATATAGTTGTTTAATCAATCAAATGTGATTTATAACTATCAAACCAAGAGATTTCTTATACTTCAAACAGTGTTATCAAACAAACTATTTCAAATCAACTCAATACTTTTGGGTAGCAAAGGTGTTCAAACATACGTAGTCATTCAAACAACATTACTAGTAAACTATAATAGGTATAGTTTAGAGGACTACTACTCACTATTTCTATTACAATGAGACATACATGAGTCAATTCATACATGACTTAGTTCAGAACATACTATAAAGAGAAATAGGGAGGAACATACTATAAACTAGAACAGAAGGAACATACGATAACAAGAACAAGATAACGATAATGTGAAACTACTACTTCATAAGTTTGCAATATATTTGTTAGGTCGCGTTTTGTAACCAGAGTCTCCTGGAGGGAGAGCATGAGTTTTGTGTATAGATCTATATGGGATTGACAACCCACACCTTGCTGCTAGTTACAGTGGGACTTGCAAGTCTACGGGTGACAAATGTCACATCAGTTGTGGCTCCTTTAGGTCGTAGTGTTAAGCACATGTCATATTAGTATGGTTGCAACCAACTCACATTTTAACCTTAATTAACAAACTGGTTTTAAGGTAGTAAGTGCTTCAGTAATTACTGATACAATATTACGGAATACTTTCATTTTCCCGTTACATTCATATTGTGATCTTCTCACATAAAGGGTAATGCAAACTATTTTCTAGTAAAGATAGTCTTAAACTTGGGAAAACTTACAAAAGACAAACAATAAAGTCGAGTCTTAGTACATTCATTTAGAAAGGGGCCTATAATGCTAACTTTATGATTCCTTAGTTCATATATCAGGGAAATATATTAATCGGGCCCGACAGACAGTAGGAGTACCAGTTATAGGTCGGGTCATAGCATACAAATTTAATACATCGTTTTCTAGTACAAAAACATACTTTTCAAATAGAACATTTAGTAGGCTAAACTAGAAACTTATCAGTAAAAGGGTTTAATCCATTTTATTAAACCAGTATAACTTAATGGAGCTTTAGTGGTTAATTCTATAATACCTTAGTTTATACATCAGGGTTATATATAATTAATATCCAATAGGCATTTGGATGTTAGCTTTCCACCTTACTTCCTGTTCCTTGTTTGGTTATGGGCTTAGGGCAGATTCACCCATTTAACTGTTCGTTCGATATTAGATTATATATAGCTTGTATAAACTAAGTGATTATAGAAGGAACTATTGTGGTTAATATTTTTACTAAAGGAAATATATGATTTTCTTAAAGAATGTTTTCATCAAATATAAAGAACTATTATAGTTAACTCCGTAAGTACCAAATGAATACGCCAGGGTTATATACAGTGAAGATCTAACAAACAATGGGATGTGTGAATTCCACCTCATTTCCTGTTCCTTGTTTGGTTGTGGGCTTAGGGCAGATTCACACAATTGATTGTCTAATTACTCTAAATTGTATATAACTTGTATCCATTTAGAACTCATAGAGGGAATTGTAGAGTCATTTTTACTCTCATTCATCACATCAGAAGATAAAGGACTTTCTGAAGGAACAGGCCAACTTTTCTAAAAAGAGCTTTCAACTTACTTTACATCACTAAAATAACTCACCAACTTAAATGCTAATCTACTCTTTCAAAGTAACTTGTATTCTGAGGAGAATAGTGGACAGGTACGCACTTTGGGATTCATAAGATGGAGCATAGTAGCTTCATGTTTTGTTTTGTTATTTACTTTTGGAGTCAATCTTTTGTGAATCACATACTTTGTAAACACTTTAATATTAATACAATGGTTGTTTGTTACTATGATTACTATGATACATGTATTGTGATACTAAACATGACGTCGTCCGCCCCTGAACATTTTCGCCGTTCCGGTTTGGGGGTGTGACAGATTGGTATCAGAGTATTTCTTATAGTGAACTAAGTATATCAACCTATAAAAGATATACAACTATAAATGCAATGGGGCCGAAGTGCCCTGAATAAATATATATTTTAAAAATATCACAATACTTTATAAAAGTGTACATACATGGTTATACATATATACACACTTGAACAAGTATCACCAAAAGAACAAAACATAAGTATTTAAAGGTTGAACACTGCGGTCAAACCTAGACAATTATGTAATCATATCTGGGATCAATATAGCCTGATCAACTATATTCATTTGAGATGTGACCAACATGTGTTTGGGAGTGATGTCGTGTTGCAACGGTCTTAAAACTTACCTAACTCGATTCAAGCGAATTCTAGATCAGAACATAAAGTTAAAATACTATGGGAGTATTTTATGATACAATAAGACAACAACAAGTTAAAAACATACCAAGTTCATTACATTAAAATACTCTAGGAGTATTTTAGGCACTATAAATAACTTATGTGAGACTTTAAAAGACCCTTCTGGTAGGTCTTTAATTCCGAAGTGTAGACTTCCAAGGTTTTATATAATTGAGATTTTATATACATAGAATTTGTGATATGTGCTTCACTTCCTGTTCCTTGTTTGGTTGTGGTTCTGGAGTAAGATCACCTATTCGAAGGTCTATTTAATTTTAAATTATATACAACTTGTATACATTGCACAATTATAGGAGGACCCAGTAAGGATCACCCCATATGTTACACTTAATATCATAGATTCTTTAGACACTTCCATTCTCGAACGATAAACACTGATAGAGGTAACCACTCCATCATAGCAGTCAGTAGAGGAGACAAGGAGAAACAAGGAGTGATTTCCAAGAAGAGATCAGCCAGAGAAACTAAAACGTCTTATGCGTCACACTAATAAATAATTACATTGCTTGACTTTGTGAGCTAGTGGATACACTACTCACACTATCTGTTAAGATTATTTCTTTTCATGCAGCCAGTATCAGATATTCAATTCACATATATTCATTCGAGGATAGCTACTTCTGATTCATAGAGTTTATTTTACATAGACTCCCTTTTATGAATTGTTTCCAGAACCCTATGAAAGTCAGAACCATATACACTTAGAACTAGGATAACTTAGTCATTCAACTTTCGACTTATAACCACTACTATAGACTTATTCCCATCTCGTCTTTGTATTCTTTTAGCAAAAGATGCCTCATGGTAGACCTACAAGACACGTAGTCAATGACCCAACATAGAATCCACCACCACAATTCGATCATGCTGCTCTCCAAGCAGCAATAGCAGCCGCAGTAACAACTGCTCTAACTTACATCAGCGAAAGTGGTACCAACGGAACCAGTAGCGGTACCCACTTACCAAACTGCAGAGTTACCCACAGACACCTACGGGAGTGTTCGTACAAGGACTTCATGAACTGCAAACCCAAATCCTCTAATGGAAATGAGGGAGTCATTGCTCAAATGCGATGGTTCGAGAAAACAGATTTGGTCTTTGCAATCTGTCTGTGCCCAGAAGGGAGCAAAGTTAAGTTTGCTGCCTGCACCTTCTCTGACAGGTCCCTAACATGGTGGAATAGCCATGTCAATTCACTAACCCTACCAGTGTCTAACTCGATAGGTTGGGGAAACCTAAAAGAAATGATGTTGGAAGAATATTGCCCAAGGGGCGAAGTACAAAACCCGGAACAAGAACTATGGGAGCATACCATGGTCGGCTCATACATAGTGGCCTACACTGACAGGTTTAGTGACCTCGCAACACTGTGTCCCGGGATGGTTACCCCAGAGAGTAAGAAGATAGAAAGGTAAATCTAGGGGTTATCTTCCCCGGTTCAAGGGGATGTGCTGTCTTCCAACCCAACTACCTTCGATAATGCCAAACGCCTGGCCCAACGACTCATTGGCCATGGAGTCCGCCATGGAGTGGTGGTCCCTGTTCCCGATCCATCAAAGGGAGGGGACAATAAACAAAATTCAGGGAAAATGAGGAAAGAGCAAACAACACAGGAAACCCCGCAGGAGCAACAAATGGGTACTATATATGTCGCCATTACACATGCTACTCCAGCATATGCCAGTCGATATGCTGGAACTCTCCTGAAGTGTGATGGGTGTAACTACCACCACACCGGAGTATGTCGGGAAATGCAATGCCTGAATTGCCACAGGATGGGGCACACTGCCCGGTTCTACAGGGCACCGGCACAATCGATCTCCCAAGTCCCCAGGGTAGAAGTAAACCAGGCCTGTTATCGTTGTGGTGAGACTGGGCATTACAAGAGGGACTGCCCGATAATGAAGAACTCAAGCGTGGATGGACGAATTCCGATGATCACTGCAGGAGAAGCTACCCTGGAGTCCCTAGCGACCAGCGGTACGTCTTCGAAATAAGATTTACTTTAAAATTTAATTTATATTTATATAAGATTAAAACTTGGGGAACATTTAAAAGTAATTATAATAACTCACTCATCTAAACAAGTCACAACATTCATAAGAGAACTAAAGATTCGTATAGGTGAACTGTGATGGCTTAGTATGTACATCAGGGTTGTGCATAGCTAAGATTTTGCATACTTAGAGTGAGTGATTCCGCCTTAATTCATGTTCCTTGTTTGGTTGTGGAAATAGGGCAGAGTCATTCAGTCGACCATCTTATTCATCTTAATTATACATAACTTGTATATGCCAGGCGATCATAGAGGTACCGAGGAGGATCATAATATAGAGTATCGACACTAGTTATCAAAACGTTTTCACTGTTAGTACTCGCTCATCGTGGTACGCTTTGTGAAAATGGTTTTATAAAGGAGAAAAAAGAAAGAACTAGAAAGTCTACACATAGTACATTGTCAAGCACACTCGGGATACACCATCATATAACAAACACTTCTTTCAAATCGGTCTAACTTTGTTTCGGTAAGGAATCTGTTGTCATCATTCGTCATGGATTGGCATGGTCCTCACCATACTAAGTTCATATATTTCAAAATCCCATTGCCTTAACCGACAAATTCATGAAACCCTCCTCATTCGTAACGAAAACCCGAACTAGACCTCAGTATTGTCTCTTGTTTTCTAGATCCCGAAGTACCCATGCGAGGAGTACTCTACCCTCCAAAACCTTGTCACCGTATACTCAGCAGACCTTTCCGAACTACCACTTGTCCAGCATATCAAGTTCGAGCACAGAGGCTACAGACGAATACAACCCACCTATCACTATTAAGTGTATACGTGAGGGTGGTATATAATTATGATTACGCAGATTTAGTATGTGTGTTTCCACCCTATCTCCTGTTCCTTGTTTGGTTGTGGACTTGGGGCAGAGTCTCACATCCAACCGTCTTACTAATCTTTATTTTATACGACTTGTATACACGAGGTCATGATAGATGGACCAGGTATGAATCCTATCATGAGCATTAGGGTAAAGTTGCAGAGGTCTACGAGTGGATATTCTGCCATTCAGAGGAGCACAACTCCAAGAGTATGTTGTGACAAAGAACATGGTTTGGCATGCAGAATTAAAGCTTGCACAATTGAACATGGTGATTTGGGTGTTTAAGAGATATATTGAATGTATATGGCGTTACAAAAAAAGATCTAGATCTAGACTACATAATTAACACACACTTACACGCTCACTTCTACATCTCTCAAGCACACCTCTACAAGTGGACAAACCCACCTTATATAGAGGTGTTTACACGTCTCTCTCTCACTCTAACATACAAAATAGGTCTAAAGGCTAAAGCACCACATGCAAGTGGGTTTTACAAAAGTCAAACATTTACAAAGTCATGAATGAAGAACTTTGTACCCCAACATTCTCCCCCTCAAAGTTAGGAATGAATGACCCACTTCAAATCTTCCAAAATCAAGCACTACGCGGTTCGAGCCACAAAGGTGACACATGTCGAAACGAACTTCAATCTTCAATTCTTCCATGACTCTTCAATTTGGGCTCTAGGATGTGAGACCTTACAAACCGAGCAGCAACGAATGATTAAGAGTATTCCAAACTCCAAATAATCACCCAAAAGTTGCGCATAAAAACACACCCCAAAAATCTTCAATAAAACCAAACTCATTTCGAATATATCACTTCCGAACATCCAATTGCATCATCTCGTAGGCTTCAAAACTTCAAGATCACTTCGGTCTTCAAATCAACATACGAAGCCCATGCCCAAAATATTCGAAGCTTCCAAAAATTTTCGAATTTGGGTGAAAACAGCCAAAAATTCGAAGTTTCAGGGACCATCTTCGAAAATTCTGCCCTTTGTGTTCCAAACATACGAAGATGCCCCAAAATATTTGAAGCTTCTAAAAAATTTCGAATTTGGGTGAAAACAGCCAAAAATTCGAAGCTTCAGGGACCATCTTCGTAAATTCTACTCTTTTTCTCAAACATACGAAGACTTGTTCTAAAAATGCGAAGCCTCAAACAATTTTCGAAGTTGGGTGAAAAGTGTCAAAAATTCGAAACTTGCTTTAATTTTCGAAGTGTCAAAAATTCGAAGGTTTAGGGGCCGTTTTCGAAACATTCTCATTTGCTCAATTCATTCGAAGCACGAAGCATACGAAGACTCATTAATGAACAGCAATGAACAGTAAAAGTCTTCGTATAAATTTCCAAAATACCCCTTCGAAAATTCAGAATATACCCTTCGAATATTCAACTTCTAAACACCCCCTTTGTTTTTTCCGATTAAACCCAAAGCACAGAAACCCAGTCTTCCGTTTTTTTCAATCATCTATTACCCTTCGCTTTTTGCAATAGATTCATAGGCCCTTCGAATCTAAATCACCAAATACCTTCTTTCTTTTTAAATCACAGTAAAATCAAACACCCTTTGAAGCATTATTCTTCGTACGAATCCCAATTCTTCTTTAACCCTTCGTTAATTGATTCCAAGATATCCCAGTCGGCATCTATTCTTGACTGGTTAATAGCCAAAATCAACAATCGATCCTTTGCACATCAACAATTAAACAGGGCTTCGTTTTTATCGACCAACAATTTAACATCGATGCTTGACCCCAAATTCAAAATCACATATCTCGTTTTACAAGTCTTCCCTTCCCAAATCATCGATCACGGTGGAACCATTCGCACATCAAGCCTTAGTATATCATCATTCTCAGTCGACCCTAAATCATCCTTCGTTCATCAAACATTCGAAAATCGACATTAAACCCAAAAATCGATCAAATCGATTCTCCAAATCATTTAATAACCCATCGAACCAAAGAAATCAATATACAACTTCAATATTTTGCTTTTCATTCAAGAACCTAATTCGATCATTCAACCTTCGTACATCAACAATTCGAAATTAAAATCTCGGCTTTCGTTCTCAATTCACTTCTCAAAATCATTCGACAACTCAAAACCCATCTGATTTCAAAATCGATTTTAAGAATCGAACAAGACCCATTAACTGTGTGTCGACACCATGAACTCCAAACCAACTTTGTTGACAAATTCAATTCATCGGACATCAAATCCAAATAGTCTCCATATACAAAAATCATCGACGATGAACATCGACTGTGAAATCAACCCAATTCCAAATCTACCTTCTTTAACAATCGACCCAATGTAAAATAACATCTTTCAGTAAGCCGACTCCAAAATCAAAATTGTTCAAAATGCGACAATAATTGCCAAACCGAGAATCGTTCTTCAAATATCACCTTGATCTTAAAGACCCGCTCTGATACCAATTATTGTGACAAAGAACATGGTTTGGCATGCAGAATTAAAGCTTGCACAATTGAACATGGTGATTTGGGTGTTTAAGAGATATATTGAATGTATATGGCGTTACAAAAAAAAATCTAGATCTAGACTACATAATTAACACACACTTACACACTCACTTCTACATCTCTCAAGCACACCTCTACAAGTGGACAAACCCACCTTATATAGAGGTGTTTACATGTCTCTCTCTCACTCTAACATACAAAATGGGTCTAAAGGCTAAAGCACCACATGCAAGTGGGTTTTACAAAAGTCAAACATTTACAAAGTCATGAATGAAGAACTTTGTACCCCAACAGAGTACAACTAGGAATGCCAATTTCGGGATGAAATTCCATCTAACGGGGGGGGGGGGGGGGGGGGGGTGATGTGACAACCCAAAAAATTTTAGCAGGTAAAGCATTGTTAAGCATAAAACGCGAAATTTCAATAGAATACTTTTATCCTTAGGTATCTAAATGAATATCTTAGATATCATTAAACCATAAACGTACATAAAAAGAACGTCTAAATCGGAATTCATATGAGGAAGTTATGATTTTTCTAAGTTTCAGATATATCAGTAGACAACTAAAAACTCGAAATAGAGAGCAAGCGAGTTTTAGCCGACACAACCTAAACGAGAATTGAAGATCTCGACAATAGTAGTACAACGGTAAAAAGACAGACGAAAATCGACGTCGTATGAAGAAGTTATGGATTTGTAACGGACTTTTCCAGTCCCGGCCTGTTAAAAATGGATTATTAAAAATAAATCAAATTTAGCCGACGGAGTCTAAACAAAACTTGTAGACTATAATCTCACCTACGCATGGATATAAATAACGTCAAAATCGGAGCTCGTATGCAAGAGATATCAATTTCTGAAGTTCGGGACACGAATCCCCACACGGTCAAAGGACTCACGACGTGAGCCATTGTTGGATGGGTTCCAAAGTCGGGCTGTCAGGAGTCGAGTCAGCGGATGGATAAGATCGAACTCACGATGTGAGCTATCCATGCTCACAACGTGAGCTACAAAATTACTCCCTATAAATAGAAACCGAAGGTGTCGGGTTTAGGTTGCTCAACTCTACATCCCTTTCTACTTTTACTCTGTGTTAAGGATCCTGAGAGTACCCCGACGCCCCGGTTACGTGTCCAAGCCCTGACGGAAGCCCAAAGTCCCAAAGTTCTCGAGAAACTTGTGTCTTTCCAGTCGAAGTGTTGCCCGCGTGAAGCTCGTTTCTTCACCAGAAACCCATGGTTACGTGAAGAAATATCATTCCTAGAACGAAACGCTACCTGATTCACTCTTACCAGGTGAGTTCATACCCCTAATTTATCTGTTAAATAATTTTAAATACTTTTATGGGGGAAGACGAATAGAAAACCATATAGTTTTATAATCAATCACATGTGATTTATAACTATCAAACCAAGAGATTTCTTATACTTCAAACTAAGTTATCAAGCAAACTATTTCAAATCAATTCAATACTTTAGGGTAGCAAAGGTGTTCAAACATACGCAGTCATTCAAAAAACATTACTAGTAAACTATAATAGGTATATTTTAGAGGACTACTACTCAATATTTCTACTACAATGAGACATACAGGATTCGGTTCATACATGAGTCAGTTCAGAACATACTATAAAGAGAAACAGGGACAAACATACTATACACTAGAACAGAACGAACATACGATAGTAAGAAGAAGATAACGATAATGTGAAACTACTACTTCACGCCTTAGCAATATACTTGTTAGGTCGTGTTTTGTAACCAGAGTCTCCTGGAGGGAGAGCATAAGTTTGTATATAGATCTATATGGGATTGACACCCCACACCTTGCTTCTAGCTATAGTGGGACTTGGAAGTCTACGGGTGACAAATTTCACATCAGTTGTGGCGCCTTTAGGTCGTCGTGTTAAACACATGTCATATCA
This sequence comes from Lactuca sativa, assembly GCF_002870075.4. Lineage (NCBI taxonomy): Eukaryota > Viridiplantae > Streptophyta > Magnoliopsida > Asterales > Asteraceae > Lactuca > Lactuca sativa. Next base: position 179,242,960 of record NC_056626.2, on the reverse strand, counting down.
GTACGGTTATAACCAACTAACCATTTAACCTTAATTAACACACTAGTTTTAAGGTAGTATGTGCTTCAACAATTACTTATACAATATTACGGAATACTTTCATTTTCCCATTACATTCATATTGTGATCTTCTCACATAAAGGGTAATGCAAACTATTTTCTAGTAAAGATAGTCTTAAACTTGGGAAAGCTTACAAAAGACAAATAATACAGTTGAGTCTTAGTACATTCATTTAGAAATGGGCCTATAATGATAACTTTATGATTCATTAGTGCATATATCAGAGATATATATTAATCGGGTCCGGTAGACAGTAGGACGTGTGCTTTCCGCTTCGTTTCTTGTTCCTTGTTTGGTTGTGGGCTTAGAGCAGATGCACCTAGTTTACTATCTATCCGATTTTAGTTATGTATATATTCCATATACACCAAGTAATCATAAGGAGTACCAGGTATGGGTTAGGTCATAGCATACAAATTTAATATATATCATTTTCTAGTACAAAAACATACTATTCAGATTGAACACTTAGTAGGCTAAACTAGAAACTTATCAGTAAAAGGGTTTAATCCATTTTATTAAACCATTATAACTTAAAGGACCTTTAGTGGTTAATGCTACAATACATTAGTTTATACATCAGGATTATATATAATTAATTTGGAAACCTAAAAATTTAAAATTTTAAAATTTTGGTGTAATATTTGAACATTAAAATTTTGAATTTTTATTAAATATTTCCCACTTATAACCACCGAGGACCGTCAAGCCCGAGTTTTACCGATTTCGACCAATTTTTGCCAGGCACCCTAATTGTAATCGATTTAAGGCCGATTTCTGCAACTCTCATCTATATATATATAAATATATATATATATATATATATATATATATATATATATATATATATATATATATATATATATATATATATATATATACACACACACACACGTCTTACATGTAATTAATACGTTGGGCAATTTCATGAGATGTTCACAACTCACAAGCAATATTTCAATTGATTACCTTATGAATATATATAATATACACACACACATGTTACATGTAATTAATATGTTGAGCAACTTCAAGAGATGTTCACAACTCACAAGCAATATTTCAATTGATTACCTCATGAATATATATAATATAGTGAATATGATCATTAACAATGTTGAACTAGTAAATAGGCGATTACATTAACTATCAAAAACAAATTAATTCCTCATAAGAAGGTTGTTATTTTTCAAATAAGGAACCATCCTCATAAGAAGGTTGTTATTTTCTAAATAAGGAACCAACAAATGCACCAACTAGAGAACATATTTTTTATATTCTTAAAGATATAGAAAACTTGAAGATATTATATACATGATCTATTCAAAAGAAAGACATGGTAAAAGCAATTAGACAATTATAAGTTCTTTTATGCTAATCTTGGTAGCCTAACATTGTAGAAAATGATGGATTAATTCTTGAGTAAATTACACGAATGGTCCCTATGGTTTAGGGTAATTTGCACGTTTTGTCCCTAACTTATTTTTTTAACTCGGAACGTCCCTATTGTTTGTTTTTGTTACACGCTTGGTCCCTGTCTTACCTAAAAAGACTATTTTTCCCTTGATTTTTTAATTTATTTAAATAAACTCACTCCCAACCTCACTCCCATTACCTTACCCTACCTATCTCATCATTTTTCTCTATTCAAATAATAGTTTTTTTTAGGTAAGACAGGGACCAAGCGCGTAACAAAAACAAATAGAAGGGACCAAACGCATAACAAAAACAAGTAGTAGGGACCTTCCGAGTTAAAAAAGTAAGTTAGGGACCAAACGTGCAAATTACCCCAAACCATAGGGGCCATTCGTGTAATTTACTCTTAATTTTTATGTTTCCTAAGTAGCCTTCTCTTGCAACATTAAGGACCGAAATTCATGATAAAAACACGAAACGATTCACAACATTAACAAATCTTTTATTAATCGAAATAAGATCGAAATGGTTTACCTCAACTTACAGCATAAATCTTATTATAATCACACTCTCACTCTAATATGTAACAAAAAAGACTAAAAGAACTAGATATTACAGATAATGAACAAGAACTGAACTAAACAATCCAAGAACCCTAATATCTATATAGGAAAACGATGAATACACGAGATAAAAACGAGAGTAAAATGAAAACAACTAAGATTGATTAAATCACCAACAACACCTGCAATACACATTATATACATCGGGTACAAGACTTAAGTCGGATATGGATTTTATCCATATCAAACCCAAAAACCCGACCCAATAAAGATCTGTGTGCTTTTTCTAAACATAAACAAGAGAACCCAATTGTCACCCCTTGACTTATGACAAACAACCAAATAGTCCTTCTATATAATAAATAGATACAAACAAAGAACAAAAAATAGAACAAATTCTTTTATGATAATCTTGAAAATAATGTATACTTTTAACACCCCCTCTCAAGATAATCATAAAAGAAAAAAAAAATTAAAAACTTTATATTTCAAAGGGATCAAAAAATCCCAACTCCGAAAATAAAAAATTATGCTGAGTAGAAGTAAGAGCTTTAGTAAAAATGCCAGCCCTTTGTTTTTTTGAACCAGTTTTAACAATATTTATTACCCCTTTTGAAACTTTATCGCTAATAAAATGTACATCCACTTCAAAGTGCTTAGTTTTTTCATGAAATACAAGATTAAAATCAAGTTTAATTGCAGACTCATTGTCACAAAAAAAACATTAACATGAATTATGTTTTTAACACTCAAATCAAAACCCAACTTCAAGATCCACATAATCTCACATGAAACTGAAGCCAAAGCACGATACTCTGGTTGAGTAGAAGACCTGGAAACATTATCCTGTTTCTTACTTTTCCATGAAACCAACCTATTTCCAATATATACACAACAACCAATCACACTCCTACTAAATAAAAACTTAGCCCAGTCAGCATCCACATAAGCACTTAATTGCAAAATACTATCTTTCACAATTTTAATACCCTTTTCCAGGGTTTAATTTCGAACGTCTCAGAATTATAAAAGCAATAGACAAATAAAAACGTCTAGGTGAATGCATAAATTGGCTAAGAGTCTGAACAACAAAAGATATATCAGACCTAGTTATAGTTAAGTAAATAAGTTCCCTATTAATTTATGATACTCAGTTATATTTTCCAGCAAAACATCCTTATCATCAATTCCACTACTTGAAACAATAACATTTATATCCAAAGGTGTTCTAATAGGCTTACAACCAAGGATTCCAAAATCATGTGACAATTCAAGATAATATTATCTCTGAGACAAAACAAACCCTCATCTGAATCAATAACCTCAATACCCAAAAAAAACTTAAGCTTTCCTAAGTCCTTTATGAAAAATTTAGACTTTAAAAATCTTTTACCTTATTGACTTCAAAAATATCACTACTTTTTAACACAATATCATCAACATACACAAGCATCAAAACAATAGAATTCCTTGTACTTCGAACAAATAGAAAATAATCATTCATACATTGAACAAACTGAAATTTAGGTAAATCACTACACAATCTTTCATTCCATTTCCTAGGTGCCTATTTAAGGCCATATAAGGATTTAAGTAATTTACATACTCTATAATCACCAGGAGTATGATAACCTTCTAGAAGAGACATGTAAACCTCTTTATCAAGACTACCACAAAGAAACAAATTATTTACATCAAGCTGAAACAAAATCCATCCATTATTAACAACTAAACTAATAACCACACGAACAGTAACCATTTTCGCTACAGGAGAAAAAATCTCGTCAAAGTCAATACCCTCCTTTTGACTATAGCCTTTTGCAACTAACCTAGCCTTATAACGCTCAACCTCACCATTTTCTTTGTATTTAGTTTTATACACCCAACGACAGCCTATGGATTTCTATTAGAAGGTAAAGAAGTAATAATCCAAGTATTATTACGGTACAAAGTACCCATTTTAGTATTCATAGCTTCTACCCAATTAGGCAAAAAAAACTTCATGGTTCTATAGTTTTATTCAAATTGGAAACAAAACAAAAAATTTTAGAAGACAAATTGGAATAGTTCAAATTTTTTTCAATGTCACACTTATATTTACCTTTTATCACATAATCAGATAGTTTTTGAGGAAATTTAAACACTCTATCACACCTTCTAACCCCTACAAGACTACTACCAGAATATTCAGATTCATTTAAACTAGTTCCCTCAGACAGACCAGATGAGCCAAGTATAGCCTCCAAAGAGTGAGGACTAAGTACCTCGCCACCTTGGCTGCTAGAATCAGCAGGCTCAGGAAAAATGGATGCATTCCATCCATCAGTCTAGTTGTTGGAACCAATCTCATTAGGTTCAAGTGTATCAGCTATATTAGAAGTCTTACAAAAATCATCATAGGAAACAAAATGTCTGGAATTTAACTCATCAGTCAAGTCAATAAAATAAGTATTGATACTTATTCCGCTAGAATCATTTTTCATTTTAAACGGAAAGACATCTTCATAAAATTTCACATCCCTGGAAAAAAACGATTGAATGACTGTCAAGACAATAAAGATTGTAACCTTTTTTCTCATTCGAAACATTCAATTTAACAGCAAAACATAGACAACCAAAGACTCTTAGATTTTCAAACATAGGAAACTTATTAAAAATTATTTCAAATGGTGACTTTCCATGCAACACAGAAGTTGGATGTCTATTGATTAAAAAAATTGCAGTAATAACAACTTCTCCCAAAAATTTAAGGGGAAGACCAGACTAAAAAAGTAACGCTCTACATACATTTAACAAATGCCTATGCTTTCTCTCCACAACTCCATTCTGTTGTGGAGTATAAGCACAGCTGGTCTGATGTAAAACAACATTTATTTTAGAAAACTCATGAAACTGATTACTAACTAACTCTGTCCCATTATCAGATCTTATAGTCTTAATACAAACATTCAAACGATTTTTAACCAAGTTAAAGAAAACTGAAAAAACAATAAAACACTTCAGTTTTAGACTTCATCAAATATACCCAGACACCTCTTGTAAAATCATCCACAATAGTTAAAAAGAATCTAAAACCATTAACAGTAGGAACTGTTGGGTTTTATATACTACAACATCGTATGGTGCACATACAACCCTAAATACCTTGGATCTATTCTTTCACTAATTATACATACAAATGGTTTCCAAGGCATTAAACCTATAACTAGCATGTATTTGACATAAACCATATAAGACACTAGTTAGGGTAACATACCGTTTACGTAGCTTGAAGTCTTGATGTATTTGGCCTTAAGAGCTTAGCCCCAATAGTGTGGAAGCCTCAAATGAATTCACAACACATCATGGACAAAGGTGACTCTTGAGAGAGAAATCTATGCACCAAAACACCTCCATTTTTCTCTAAGAAAGAAGCAAACGTTTTTTTGGTCATGTAGCAACATATTTATATGGTGGATTCCATGGGTCATGGGTTTAACCCAAATCCATACCCATGGGTGTTATGATCCATGGTTCCTGTGGGATAACTCTTATGTATCCATATTTAAACTTGGTCCAACATGGATCATAAGCCCAACACATAAATATAACTAATTACCATAATTAGTTCCCATAGATTCAATTAGTGTCTTTTGATCACTAAATTAATTCCAAATTAATTCTTTATCAATACTAACTAAAACATATGATTTCATATTAATATATTAGAACTTATAATATATTAATAAATCATATACAAGGTTGTAAAAAACGCTCGACGTTAGCTAGTCAGTGGACTGGGGTCAAAGGATTAATCGGCTAGGCGGAGATTTATCGAGGGATTAATCAGGGACCATTAATTGCTAATTTGTTGAATTTTAAAAAATTAAATGACTAATATCATATCAAAGTTCGTAAATACCACTAATATGATAACAAAATAGGCTAATATGATTAATACAACACTAATCATGCATCAAAATGTTTCCATTGAAATAAAACTTCTTAAAAATGTTAAAATTTCATCGTTTTATAATGCTTCACTATTATGTATGTTGGGATTAATCGTTAGGCGCCCTCTAATCGGTCGAGTGGCGCCTAGGAGTAACCGGAGATTAATCGGGACCTAGTTCGGATTTTTACAATAGTGATCATATATAACCTTCTCTCAAGAGTCTATCCTAACAAATTCTCCTGATGATATGCAACCCAAATGGACCATGCTACTCTCGGGTCTAGTACATACCAATAATAGTTATGGGCTTAGACATCTAATCAAACAATATCCGACTTGGATAAGTCTAAAACTATTATTGCAAGTATGACTCCAAACCCGACTACAATCGTAGTTCTTAAAAACCATTGTCGAACTCTGACCTAATCAATGACATGTCATTAGATAAGGGATCATATATTATTCCATTCAAGATATCATATGGACTGAGACATGGATTATAATTATTCTCTCGGTCCATTTGTTGTTTCCCGATTTCTGATTTATGACGACCGACTAATTGAACAAATTCATATCGGTCCAGGCCTGGCCGAGCACTTACGTTCATCCATGAGCAACCAATCTTTGGTAAACCTCAGATTGTCCTCGACAATTGCTTAATCATTTTAGTCATATCCAGTTCTAGACCTTTTCTCTCCTAAATGCCCTAGGCATTTGGAAAATTTAGAAAGGATAGATATTATAGCATATGTAATCGATCCTATACCCGAAGCATATGGGACACGATTCATGATGTCTCACATAAAGACATGATCCTAGACCAGTCTTTTGCTACAATATTTTTATTTTCCATGTTTTCATAATTCGACTATAAATAGGGATGTCGTAATCATAATTGAATTTTGAGAACGCAATATATATAGAATTTCCATATGTTGAACCATTCCAACATAAAATTCATATATATATATATATATATTTATATATATATATATATATATATATATATATATATATATATCCTTGACTAAAGATGATTAAAATATCAATCTAAGCATTTAGAATTGAAATGAAGTATGATTGTTCTTCCTCAATTATAGCAAAACAACTTTTCCCAATTGAAACTTTTGTTTTCTATAATTAACATTGCTAACTTGCAATATTTACCATAATTAATTAAGCTCCCACTAGCATAATAATTATTATATTACCAACTCCCACTAGCGCTGACACGTAACTAAAAATCAGTTGTACTTCTAGAAATCAATACTCTATTGACTTTCTTAACAAAGTTCAGATTTCTAATATGAGATGCTTTGATAAAACTTTATCAAAATCATACACCTTTCCTTAGATAGCTCACATGTGTGTCTAAACAACTTTTTAGAACTATGAAAAGGGATGTCGTAATCATAGTCTCAATTGTTTAGACCTTTGTCATTTCTCACAAGTCCATGTTAGTGTGTCGGTTAACCACACACGCTCCACTAACGACTTTGAAAATGCAAATATCGCAATTGCTATCTATTTAAAATCTATTTAGCGAAAGCATTTCCTCACCATCATTTTCATGAATCGGAGAGAAACCTTATGACACTTAGATTTTATGGTGTATGTGTTCCTATCCATGTGAATTTGTCATAACCACAACAGGAGGTTAGTGACAAATCCAAACTCATATGGACTGAACTTGTTCAATCTCAACTTTTTACCACCTGGCAGCACAAAGGCCTACCATTGCTTCCAAGTAGTTATGAAAACAACTGAGAACTCATAGAACTCACATGCGTAGTCAACTTTAACTAGAATGGGCACAGTAACAAGAATATGTCAACACGATGGGCTATAAAGCTCAAGTCGTGTGCTAGTGGTAAACAACAGGTTTTATTCTTGATTAGTTCTTGAAAATTTTCAAGATATTTAAGACTCCCACTGACCTCTTGACATATAAGATTCTCTTGTCAAGAACCATTCGTTGACAAAGCAAATATTCAAGAGTTAGTGTGGATTCTCATCAAGACAAACACTTCACGCAATTGGTCTTAGTTGGTCTTTGTTTTATCCAAAACATCACAACTTACCAATTTCATATGTACAAGAGTAAGAAAACATTTTACTCTATATTTGAAAAGTGTTATAAACCTTCTTAATATTATCTCACTCACGTTAAAATCTTGGAGTATTACTCTAAGACTCAATGTTGGAACGAAGTATGATTCATCTTTTGATTTAGACACTTCAACAATCCACGATACGTCTTCTTACCCAAACAAATGCACTAAGATGTCCTTAGAGAATAAATTGTGATATGGTTTCATAATCACTAAGATGATCATAAAACAAGATACTCAAGTACTCTCCCATCTTTTCAAATTAGAGAAACTTTTATCTTTCTGCCTAATTTGATTCTTCTTATTCGTTCTTCCTTACATTGAAACTTTTCCAATGTTTCAAAATTACGCTTAAACTTGTAAGTATAACCATATTCACTAAACTTTAGTAAATCATGAAGAATAGCCTTATCGATCCTTGTGGTGGACCTGTCCAACGCACAACCAAGTGTACCGATCCTATAGTCCTTCACTTGAGTCACACCAACATGTGAGCAAGGAATTAGACTTAATTTTCCAAAGATGAAAAATTCTCATTCATCATACAATACAAGTTGCACGATTCCAAGTTTCTATCCAACTGGAACTAGGGTGATGAGAATCTTTCTTTATTTGGTAAATTATGACACTACCACAGACGAAAGAATCAAATCCATTTTCCAATATTGCTATCAATGGAATCATATAAACAACAATTTTTCACAAATGACATTGTCAGGAAATATAAAATAAATAAAATCAAAACTTTTTTTTTATTTAAAACTTATGCAAAAATTTATCCTTACAATACAAATGCATATGAAAAACATTTCGTTATCAATTCCTAAGCAATATATCATATCTCTTAAGTAGCAGCTAAAAATTCTGATCTTCAGATCATGCAATTGAAATCCATCTCTTCACGATCAAAATTAGCTTATACTTCCTTTAAGCTTCCTTTCTTTGATTCTACAAAACATCAAAATGTGACCTACTCACATCATGTAATAAGAATCTTCAAATAGGAAGTTAATAGAGTCAGATAATGGACTTTACCTGAAGCATAGCCAAATTTGTTGACTTTTACCATCCTTATGGACTTTCAGGTAAATTGGGCAGCTTCGCAACCAATGCCCCTTCCTTTGGAAATGGACTCTTTAGTAATGTTACATGAGACTGTCTCAGACTTAGCCTTTCTCTTTACCATTTGGTCAACCGGGTTGACTATGGCCAATCCATTTCCATTGGGAAGAGAAGACTTTTCTGGGCTACCAATGTTTCCATTGTCCATGTCCATGTCCATGAAAGTTTGGGAAGTAGATCTTCCAATCAAATTTTCTTTACCATTGCCCTAAATCATTGTTGATTCAGCAGCAACAAGCAAATAGGTAAGATCATTAAGGGTTATGTCATAGTTTGCTACATAGTAGTCCTTAAAGAACTCAGTATGTGACTTAGGAAGTGATTAAAGAACCAAGTCAACAACCAACTTCGTTGAGACTTTGACACCAGACTCTCCCAGCCTATCAATATGTGACTTCATCTCCAAGATGTGAGTGCACATAGACTTGTCAATAGGGCTTGAGTGAGTTTGAACTATTCAAGTCTTTAAACTTGTGGGATAAGGAGAATTATTGGAGGAGATGGAGAAAGCTTGTTCCACGAGATTTGGGAAGATCATAATTATCTGAACCAGACATCTACAATGGGAGAAATTCAAGTTTGCTGATATAAGTCCTTAATATAACACCCAATATGAAATATTAAGGCTAGGAACCAACATAATGTTTTATAACAATTGAAGAGGGATGCCGTAATCCAAGCTATAAAATATTTGAAGGTATGCGAATGACGATTCACCAATTTCCACCATGAAAACCTAATAGGGTTTTAATTGGATTGAAACTCCTAGATCTTTTGAGATTCACTGAACTTCTCAATGGCATGTTTAAATCTTTGTTGTGCCCTCTCAAGTTTGTAACTGGGATGCTGTAACATTGTTAGAACAGCATGCTAGTGCTAGGCTAGGGATCTTCAGGATTTCATGATAATGTTGCCTGATTTATGATGCCTGTTAGCCTAGGATTTCCTTGAGGGAGATTTCCAGTGTTCCTCTAGTAGTGAGGGTTGAGCGCTTGTTTTGTATGTTTTCACTAGGGTGTTGTGGTAGTACTTCATACAAATATGGGTAGGTGTGGAAGGTAGTATGGGCCCGTGCTACTGAAAGCACATGACCCATACGCGTATTAGGGAAACCATGACCTCTAGGGTTGGGTTGAGAGTTGGTTCCCGGGTTAGTAGGAAGTGTCTGAGATTTTGTGGTGTTTTTTTCAGTATGGAGATTCCGAGACATGCTAGGAGTGGATCCGGGTCAGGATCAGGAACAGGAGAGGGAGTTCCGGGTGGGTCAGTACCACCCGAGGTTATTGGTCAGATGAGCACGTGCGAGTTGGATGCGAGGATTCGTGAGATCCTGCATGATGAGGTTACTGCGTTGTTCCGGGCTGAGTTCTCGGAACTGTTTGGGTCGATCAAGACCGCCATAGTTGAGTATTTTGATGAGCGCTATGCAGCTCTCACAGAGACGGTTGCCGCGGCGGCTACATCGGCTGTAGCAGCGGCAGGGGGAGGAGCTGGTCGGGGTTTTCAGTATCGGGACTTCGATAATAGGAACCCTCCCACCTTTGATGGAGTTCAGGACCCAATTGTTGCTATGAGATAGTTATCGGACGTGGAGGGGTGTTTCTTCACGTGTTCATCCCATGCTGATCAGAGGGTGAGGTGTGCTCTGAACCTGTTGAGGCTCGGGATGAAGGACTGGTGGAGATTGACCACGGGGTCATATTCGAATGCCCAGAGGGCCACGGTTTCATGGGATCAGTTCAGAGAGATGTTCAACACTCGTTATGTTCCACGGGTTGAGAGGGAGAGATTGGATCAGTAATTCCTTGAGCTGAAGCATGATTCGGAGTCGGTGACGAAGATCATCAGGATGTACACTGAGAGGGAGATGTTCTGCCCTGAGTTCGCCTCCGAGCAGGCTCAGATGTCTCGATATCTGAGCATGCTCAAGAGGGATATCAGACAGTTTGTGTCTACACAGAGGTGCAAGACATTGTTGGAGTTGCAGGAGGCCGCCAGGCGGCGTGAGTTAGAGATTGAGTTGCAGTTGCGTGAGCTGAGGCAGGCTCTGGTGCAGTCGCAGCCGGCGCCGAAACGGTCCAAGACCGTTGATTCTAGGGTGGGAGATCTGAGCAGCCACACTTGTAGGAAGTCTGGGAGGGGCCACACCAGAGTTCGTAGGTCCGGTGGTGCATGTCGCAAGTGCGGAAAGGAAGGGCACTATGAGAGGGATTGTCGGCAGTTAGCGCCGGTTCGGGATTTGAGGATTTGTTATCATTGTCATCAGGTTGGGCACTTGAGGGTCAACTGTCCACAGCTTGCTGCAGGACCGGTGCAGGCTCCAGCACCGGCCACTTTGAGGATCACGGGTGGAGGTCAGGGTGGAGCAGAGCCCCCAAGGGCTCAGGGTCGTGCTTTTCAACTTACAGCAGAGGAGGTCAGAGCAGTATCGGATGCAGCCGCGGGTATGTTTCTTTCTTGATGTCTTGATTATCTAGTGATTATTGTGGAGTATTGTTTATCTTCTAGTCTCATTGTGTGGTTTTGGTGTGGTATTCGTTGTTCTTTGAGAGTTATGGTATGGTTATGGGTTAGTGATGGGAATTTCGTTGGTTATCATTCATGAGGGTTATTAGTGGAAAGATGGCGTTGGTCTGAATGTCGGGTAGCATCTGCTTTTTGAGGAGTGGTTAGCTGCAGGTTGAGTTTCTTTCGAGCGGGATGATCAGTGTGGAAATGTGATTTTCTGAAGATTGCTAGTGCTAGTGGGAATCAGTCTGCGTGTAAGTGTTGGTTTTGTGCAGGGTTGTTTTGGGAGGTCGGGATAGCGACCGGTGGTTGATAGTCAGTGCCCTAAGTGGGTGAGAATTGGAAAATTCTCCGGAAGATCGATGAGTATGTGAGATTGTTTAGCTGTCTGGGATTTAGCAATATTTTGTCAGCCAAGAGCGTAGGCCGGTATGAGTAAGTGGCAGGCATGCGGGGCGAGATACAGACCTAGGGCATTTGATGGTGGAGGGCCAGGGATTAGGCCGGGATTGAGTATGTATGATGGAGGTAGAGTTTGGAACCCCTAGAGGGCTAGAACAGTATGCATGGGAGGATTTCCCGGAGAGATAACTCGGAATGATGAGTGTTAGTTGAGCGGTCCGGATAGGCTGAAGGCCGGTAGGCGTACCAGTCAGGCCGAAGGCTCGGAGAACGGTCCAGCCAGACTGAAGGCACTGGAGGGCGGTCCAGATTGGCTGAAGGTTCTGAGAATGGTCCAGATTGACTGAAGGCCTGGTAAGGCGGTCCAGTCATGCTGAATACACTACAGGTATTGTTAGACCGGTTCGAGGAAATGGATTGAGTATGTTGCGATGTGTTAGCATTAGAAGGTCTGGCCCCGAGTATTAATCTTGATTAGTGGAGATAGTGCATGGACTCAGGGGTCCTTGCGAGCAGATTCAGATCATGTGTGTTGCATGGATAGCGGTTATGCTATAAAGGAGTGGTGTAGCGTTCGGCGAACACTATGGCACTTGTCGTGGTGACAAGGCGGCCAAGTGGATTTCCTTGGTAAGGGAAAGAGAGAGGAATGTAACTCCGAGAGGGAGTGTAAATTCACGGAAGTGAAAGCAGCAGTGCAGAGTTATGGTTGGAGTGGCCCAATTGCGGTCATTGAGCAGCGGGATTGCGACAGTGGTATGGGATCACATCCGGTTTGGGATATCTGCTGAGGTCGCGGAAGGAATTCCGCGGGTGTAGAGCCAAGAGGCTCGGAAGGGATGCAGGGAGGGAGTCTTGGGCTCCCAGTGTGATTCTGGTCAGGGAATTGTGTATGTAGTGGTGGTTCATCCTGGGGGATGTTTGGAGATGTCGTCAGTGTGACGGGTTTTCCCAACCCAAGAGTGATAGGGCTAGTTCAGCATGTGCATGCGATTGCAAGAGGAGAACTCATGGGAGTTGCTCTGAGGCTGAAGAATATGTCATTCTGTCAGCAGGGTGTGGATAAAGTTGGACTCGGATCAGGAACGTGGTGGTTCAGGGTTATATCTAGCTCGTAAGAGTCAAGCGATTGTGGTGATCAAGATCGAGAAAAGAACCATGGAGTGGTACTCGGTTGATAAGTGTGGAGCCTGGTGGGTCTGGTTATCAGAGGGCAAAGCCGGTGGCTGGCTTGAGACGGTGGTCAGGACACCGCAAGAAAGGAGAAAGTGAGTTTCGGGTTTCTATGGTTGTGCTTTGAGTAACCTGGTTTGGTTAATGCCAGGTGGTGCGTTGTGGGAGTATTTCTGGAGTTGAGTTGCCGCAGGCTTCGAAGACGAATCCTAATTTAAGTGGGGGAGAATTGTAACATCCCGGAATATCAAGAGTAAAGTTGAAGGGTTAAAAGAGTAAATTGGAAAGGGCAACTCGGCGAGTAGGGTCGCGATTTTGGTCGCGTGTTAAGTGGCCGACTCGGCGAGTCGGCGACTGGACTCGGCGAGTAGGCGCTGAGTGGAGAAATCCCAAATTTCGGAGGATGAGCCCTATATAAAGGACATTATACCCTCTCCCCAGCCTCCTTACCTTCCCTTAAGTTCAGAAAACCCTAGAAACGCGATTGTGAAGGATTGGAGTGCAATTGAACCTTGGAAAAGAGATTTGGAGGAAGATCTTGGAGAGTTAGGAGGCTTGGAGCAAGGGGCTTTGCTTAGATTCGGATTTATTTGCTGTTGAGGCTTCCTTTTGAGGTATAATCTCGTTCTTGGGCTGTTATTCTTCTAGATTCATTATTCTTGGAATGTATGGGAGGTTTAGCTTGTGGTATCTTGAGTTTGAAGAGTAGATCTAAGGTTGATACCTCAGATCTGGAGTGGAGGAGGTCTAAAGTGCATTAAAGTCCCTGTTCTTGAGTGGTTAGTGAAGCCATCATGTCCCAAACCCTAGCCCTAAAGTGTAAAATGCCTAGATCTCTTTGGATTCACGTAAAGTTTGCCACTTTACGTGATGGATGGGTTGTAGGAGGCTAGATATACGTTTTGGATCAATTGCATGGCCTGGAAGGTTCTGTTTGGAATGAGATCTAGAGGCACTCGACGAGTCACAAAGGTGTACTCGGCGAGTTGCTTGAAGATGGTCTGGAACTCGGCGAGTTGGAAGAACAACTCGGCGAGTAGGTTGAAGATAGCCTTGGACTCGGCGAGTCTGTTCTTGGACTCGGCGATTCTGGTCGTGAGGTCCAAGTTTCTTCTGGTTGAGCTGTGACTCGGTGAGTCAAGGGATGACTCGGTGAGTCGAGTGAGAAAGGACTCAGAGTTGCTGGACTCGGCGAGTCTTGGGGTGACTCGGCGAGTTAAGTCACGGTTGGGGGAGATTCTGTGTATGTGGACTCGGCGAGTCATTGGGATGACTCGGCGAGTAGAGTCCGTCAGGGGTTGGCTTTCGTCAATGGTTGACCAGTTATTTTCCATGGGCATTTTGGTAATTATTGAATATTGTTTTGAGTTTAGTGTCTTGGTGTTGGCCAGTGTTGGAGATCGTATCAGTGGTTGGAGTAGCTTGGGTTATCTGTTCAGTCGGTAATTTCGAGGTGAGTTATCCTCACTATATCAACAGGGTCTAAGGCACCAAGGCCGGCCCTTTATCGGATTGAGATCCGGGTAATTGTTGTTATGATACTGCTTTGATATGTTGCATCCTGGTAGCTGGGATGGTATAAGTTAGAGACCTGGTTGAGGTCGGTATCCTGATATGTAGGGTGATGCTATGCTAGTGACCGGTTAGGTCGGTATCCTGGTTAGGATGATGATATGTTATGTGATCTATTTGATCAGTTTGTTGACTATGAATTGTTATATGATTGTATGTTCATGTGCACATGGTTGTGTGGACTGGAGTTGGGTTGAGGTGGGTCCTGCTTTGTGCTGTAGGCCAAGATATCCAGGGCAGACCAATTGCCCCGAAGGCCCAGCGAGCGGTCCGGATAGGCTGTAGGCCCCAAGAGGGCGGACCAGACGTGCCGAGGCTCGGAGAGTGGACCAGGCCGACTGAAGGCCCGGTGCGGGCGGACCAGTCATACTGTAGACTCAGAGATTGGACCAGGTGGATTGAAGGCTCGGTGCAGGCGGACCAATCACACTGAAGACTCGATGTATATGGCTAGGCTCAGAGAGTGGACCAGGCCGACTGAAGGCCCGGTGCGGGCGGACCAATCATACTGTAGACTCGGAGAATGGACCAGGTGGATAGAAGGCCCGGTGCGGGCGGACCAATCACACTGCAGACTCGATGTATATGGCTAGACTCGGAGGGTGGACCAGGTGGACTGTTGGCCGGTGCGGTGGACCAGTCACACAGTAGACCCGAAGTGCATGGCTATTCTGTGATCAGATATGATATGGCATGATTATGCGTGTATGGTATATGTGGTTGGTGTTTTGGGGATATCTCACTAAGCTTTCGGGCTGACAGTTGTGGTTGTATGTTTTTCAGGTTCTTCAGGAGACCGTGGCAAGGCGAAGGCGTGATCGTACCGCTCCTCATGTTTATGTTGTGATGTGATTCTGGGAATACTCTAAATAAATTGTATTGAAAACCTTTTTGTAATAATTTAATGAAATCGGGTTGTTTTTGAAAAGTTTAAATTGGTTGGAATTTTTCGGTCGTTACAAGTTGGTATCAGAGCCTTGGTTTGAGTGAATTGGAGGAACACTCGTGTAACTCCAGTCTCAAATCGAGGAGGGTTTTCAAAAGAGAATTTAAAACGGTTTTCAAAATGAGTAAAAGGAGGACACGGAGGTACAATCAGCCGGAGCCAGTAACTAACCCCAAAATACCATACATTATCTTTGTTTTTGAGCATTGTTAGAACAGCATGCTAGTGCTAGGCTAGGGATCTTCAGGATTTCATGATAATGTTGCCTGATTTATGATGCCTGTTAGCCTAGGATTTCCTTGAGGGAGATTTCCAGTGTTCCTCTAGTAGTGAGGGTTGAGCGCTTGTTTTGTATGTTTTCACTAGGGTGTTGTGGTAGTACTTCATACAAATATGGGTAGGTGTGGAAGGTAGTATGGGCCCGTGCTACTGAAAGCACATGACCCATACGCGTATTAGGGAAACCATGACCTCTAGGGTTGGGTTGAGAGTTGGTTCCCGGGTTAGTAGGAAGTGTCTGAGATTTTGTGGTGTTTTTTTCAGTATGGAGATTCCGAGACATGCTGGGAGTGGATCCGGGTCAGGATCAGGAGCAGGAGAGGGAGTTCCGGGTGGGTCAGTACCGCCCGAGGTTATTGGTCAGATGAGCACGTGCGAGTTGGATGCGAGGATTCGTGAGATCCTGCATGATGAGGTTACTGCGTTGTTCCGGGCTGAGTTCTCGGAACTGTTTGGGTCGATCAAGACCGCCATGGTTGAGTATTTTGATGAGCGCTATGCAGCTCTCACAGAGACAGTTGCCGCGGCGGCTACATCGGCTGTAGCAGCGGCAGGGGGAAGAGCTGGTCGGGGTTTTCAGTATCGGGACTTCGATAATAGCAACCCTCCCACCTTTGATGGAGTTCAGGACCCAATTGTTGCTATGAGATAGTTATCGGACGTGGAGGGGTGTTTCTTCACGTGTTCATCCCATGCTGATCATAGGGTAAGGTGTGCTCTGAACCTGTTGAGGCTCGGGGTGAAAGACTGGTGGAGAATGACCACGGGGTCATATTCGAATGAGCAGAGGGCCACGGTTTCATGGGATCAGTTCAGAGAGATGTTCAACACTCGTTATGTTCCACGGGTTGAGAGGGAGAGATTGGATCAGTAATTCCTTGAGCTGAAGCATGATTCGGAGTCGGTGACGAAGATCATCAGGATGTACACTGAGAGGGAGATGTTCTGCCCTGAGTTCGCCTCCGAGCAGGCTCAGATGTCTCGATATCTGAGCATGCTCAAGAGGGATATCAGACAGTTTGTGTCTACACAGAGGTGCAAGACATTGTTGGAGTTGCAGGAGGCCGCCAGGCGGCGTGAGTTAGAGATTGAGTTGCAGTTGCGTGAGCTGAGGCAGGCTCTGGTGCAGTCGCAGCCGGCGCCGAAACGGTCCAAGACCGTTGATTCTAGGGTGGGAGATCTGAGCTGCCACACTTGTAGGAAGTGTGGGAGGGGTCACACCAGAGTTTGTAGGTCCGGTGGTGCATGTCGCAAGTGCGGAAAGGAAGGGCACTATGAGAGGGATTGTCGGCAGTCAACGCCGGTACGGGATTTGAGGATTTGTTATCATTGTCATCAGGTTGGGCACTTGAGGTTCAACTGTCCACAGCTTGCTGCAGGACCGGTGCAGGCTCCAGCACCGGCCACTTTGAGGATCACGGGTGGAGGTCAGGGTGGAGCAGAGCCCCCAAGGGCTCAGGGTCGTGCTTTTCAGCTTACAGCAGAGGAGGTCAGAGCAGTATCGGATGCAGCCGCGGGTATGTTTCTTTCTTGATGTCTTGATTATCTAGTGATTATTGTGGAGTATTGTTTATCTTCTAGTCTCATTGTGTGGTTTTTGGTGTGGTATTCGTTGTTCTTTGAGAGTTATGGTATGGTTATGGGTTAGTGATGGGAATTTCGTT
Organism: Lactuca sativa; assembly: GCF_002870075.4. Classification (NCBI taxonomy): domain Eukaryota; kingdom Viridiplantae; phylum Streptophyta; class Magnoliopsida; order Asterales; family Asteraceae; genus Lactuca; species Lactuca sativa. The sequence goes on along the minus strand of NC_056626.2, from coordinate 179,225,209 downwards.
GGTTATCATTCATGAGGGTTATTAGTGGAAATATGGCGTTGGTCTGAATGTCGAGTAGCATCTGCTTTTTGAGGAGTGGTTAGCTGCAGGTTGAGTTTCTTTCGAGCGGGATGATCAGTGTGGAAATGTGATATTCTGAAGATTGCTAGTGCTAGTGGGAATCAGTCTGCGTGTAAGTGTTGGTTTTGTGCAGGGTTGTTTTGGGAGGTCGGGATAGCGACTGGTGGTTGATAGTCAGTGCCCTAAGTGGGGGAGAATTGGAAAATTCTCCGGAAGATCGATGAGTATGTGAGATTGTTTAGCTGTCTGGGATTTAGCAATATTTTGTCAGCCAAGAGCGTAGGCCGGTATGAGTAAGTGGCAGGCATGCGGGGCGAGATACAGACCTAGGGCATTTGATGGTGGAGGGCCTGGGATTAGGCCGGGATTGAGTATGTATGATGGAGGTAGAGTTTGGAACCCCTAGAGGGCTAGAACAGTATGCATGGGAGGATTTCCCAGAGAGATAACTCGGAATGATGAGTGTTAGTTGAGCGGTCTGGATAGGCTGAAGGCCGGTAGGCGTACCAGTCAGGCCGAAGGCTCGGAGAACGGTCCAGCCAGACTGAAGGAACTGGAGGGCGGTCCAGATTGGCTGAAGGTTCTGAGAATGGTCCAGATTGACTGAAGGCCTGGTAAGGCGGTCCAGTCATGGTGAATACACTACAGGTATTGTTAGACCGGTTCGAGGAAATGGATTGAGTATGTTGCGATGTGTTAGCATTAGAAGGTCTGGCCCCGAGTATTAATCTTGATTAGTGGAGATAGTGCATGGACTCAGGGGTCCTTGCGAGCAGATTCAGATCATGTGTGTTGCATGGATAGCGGTTATGCTATAAAGGAGTGGTGTAGCGTTCGGCGAACACTGTGGCACTTGTCGTGGTGACAAGGCGGCCAAGTGGATTTCCTTGGTAAGGGAAAGAGAGAGGAATGTAACTCCGAGAGGGAGTGTAAATTCACGGAAGTGAAAGCAGCAGTGTAGAGTTATGGTTGGAGTGGCCCAATTGCGGTCATTGAGCAGCGGGATTGCGACAGTGGTATGGGATCACATCCGGTTTGGGATATCTGCTGAGGTCGCGGAAGGAATTCCGCGGGTGTAGAGCCAAGAGGCTCGGAAGGGATGCAGGGAGGGAGTCTTGGGCTCCCAGTGTGATTCTGGTCAGGGAATTGTGTATGTAGTGGTGGTTCATCCTGGGGGATGTTTGGAGATGTCGTCAGTGTGACGGGTTTTCCCAACCCAAGAGTGATAGGGCTAGTTCAGCATGTGCATGCGATTGCAAGAGGAGAACTCATGGGAGTTGCTCTGAGGCTGAAGAATGTGTCATTCTGTCAGCAGGGTGTGGATAAAGTTGGACTCGGATCAGGAACGTGGTGGTTCAGGGTTATATCTAGCTCGTAAGAGTCAAGCGATTGTGGTGATCAAGATCGAGAAAAGAACCATGGAGTGGTACTCGGTTGATAAGTGTGGAGCCTGGTGGGTCTGGTTATCAGAGGGTAAAGCCGGTGGCTGGCTTGAGACGGTGGTCAGGACACCGCAAGAAAGGAGAAAGTGAGTTTCGGGTTTCTATGGTTGTGCTTTGAGTAACCTGGTTTGGTTAATGCCAGGTGGTGCGTTGCGGGAGTATTTCTGGAGTTGAGTTGCCGCAGGCTTCGAAGACGAATCCTAATTTAAGTGGGGGAGAATTGTAACATCCCAGAATATCAAGAGTAAAGTTGAAGGGTTAAAAGAGTAAATTGGAAAGGGCAACTCGGCGAGTAGGGTCGCGATTTTGGTCGCGTGTTAAGTGGCCGACTCGGCGAGTAGGCACTGAGTGGAGAAATCCCAAATTTCGGAGGATGAGCCCTATATAAAGGACATTATACCCTCTCCCCAGCCTCCTTACCTTCCCTTAAGTTCAGAAAACCCTAGAAACGCGATTGTGAAGGATTGGAGTGCAATTGAACCTTGGAAAAGAGATTTGGAGGAAGATCTTGGAGAGTTAGGAGGCTTGGAGCAAGGGGCTTTGCTTAGATTCGGATTTATTTGCTGTTGAGGCTTCCTTTTGAGGTATAATCTCGTTCTTGGGCTGTTATTCTTCTAGATTCATTATTCTTGGAATGTATGGGAGGTTTAGCTTGTGGTATCTTGAGTTTGAAGAGTAGATCTAAGGTTGATACCTCAGATCTGGAGTGGAGGAGGTCTAAGGTGCATTAAAGTCCCTGTTCTTGAGTGGTTAGTGAAGCCATCATGTCCCAAACCCTAGCCCTAAAGTGTAAAATGCCTAGATCTCTTTGGATTCACGTAAAGTTTGCCACTTTACGTGATGGATGGGTTGTAGGAGGCTAGATATACGTTTTGGATCAATTGCATGGCCTGGAAGGTTCTGTTTGGAATGAGATCTAGAGGCACTCGACGAGTCACAAAGGTGTACTCGGCGAGTTGCTTGAAGATGGTCTGGAACTCGGCGAGTTGGAAGAACAACTCGGCGAGTAGGTTGAAGATAGCCTTGGACTCGGCGAGTCTGTTCTTGGACTCGGCGATTCTGGTCGTGAGGTCCAAGTTTCTTCTGGTTGAGCTGTGACTCGGTGAGTCAAGGGATGACTCGGTGAGTCGAGTGAGAAAGGACTCAGAGTTGCTGGACTCGGCGAGTCTTGGGGTGACTCGGCGAGTTAAGTCACGGTTGGGGGAGATTCTATGTATATGGACTCGGCGGGTCATTGGGATGACTCGGCGAGTAGAGTCCGTCAGGGGTTGGCTTTCGCCAATGGTTGACCAGTTATTTTCCATGGGCATTTTGGTAATTATTGAATATTGTTTTGAGTTTAGTGTCTTGGTGTTGGCTAGTGTTGGAGATCGTATCAGTGGTTGGAGTAGCTTAGGTTATCTGTTCAGTCGGTAATTTCGAGGTGAGTTATCCTCACTATATCAACAGGGTCTAAGGCACCAAGGCCGGCCCTTTATCAGATTGAGATCCGGGTAATTGTTGTTATGATTTTGCTTTGATATGTTGCATCCTGGTAGCTGGGATGGTATAAGTTAGAGACCTGGTTGAGGTCGGTATCCTGATATGTAGGGTGATGCTATGCTAGTGACCGGTTAGGTCGGTATCCTGGTTAGGATGATGATATGTTATGTGATCTATTTGATCAGTTTGTTGACTGTGAATTGTTATATGATTGTATGTTCATGTGCACATGGTTGTGTGGACTGGAGTTGGGTTGAGGCGGGTCCTGCTTTGTGCTGTAGGCCAAGATATCCAGGGCAGACCAATTGCCCCGAAGGCCCAGCGAGCGGTCCGGATAGGCTGTAGGCCCCAAGAGGGCGGACCAGACGTGCCGAGGCTCGGAGAGTGGACCAGGCCGACTGAAGGCCCGGTGCGGGCGGACCAGTCATACTGTAGACTCAGAGATTGGACCAGGTGGATTGAAGGCCCGGTGCGGGCAGACCAATCACACTGAAGACTCGATGTATATGGCTAGGCTCAGAGAGTGGACCAGGCCGACTGAAGGCCCGGTGCGGGCGGACCAATCATACTGTAGACTCGGAGAATGGACCAGGTGGATAGAAGGCCCGGTGCGGGCGGACCAATCACACTGCAGACTCAATGTATATGGCTAGACTCGGAGGGTGGACCAGGTGGACTGTTGGCCGGTACGGTGGACCAGTCACACAGTAGACCCGAAGTGCATGGCTATTCTGTGATCAGATATGATATGGCATGATTATGCGTGTATGGTATATGTGGTTGGTGTTTTGGGGATATCTCACTAAGCTTTCGGGCTGACAGTTGTGGTTGTATGTTTTTCAGGTTCTTCAGGAGACCGTGGCAAGGCGAAGGCGTGATCGTACCGCTCCTCATGTTTATGTTGTGATGTGATTCTGGGAATACTCTAAATAAATTGTATTGAAAACCTTTTTGTAATAATTTAATGAAATCGGGTTGTTTTTGAAAAGTTTAAATTGGTTGGAATTTTTCGGTCGTTACAAGTTGGTATCAGAGCCTTGGTTTGAGTGAATTGGAGGAACACTCGTGTAACTCCAGTCTCAAATCGAGGAGAGTTTTCAAAAGAGAATTTAAAACGGTTTTCAAAATGAGTAAAAGGAGGACACGGAGGTACGATCAGCCGGAGCCAGTAACTAACCCCAAAATACCATACATTATCTTTGTTTTTGAGCATTGTTAGAACAGCATGCTAGTGCTAGGCTAGGGATCTTCAGGATTTCATGATAATGTTGCCTGATTTATGATGCCTGTTAGCCTAGGATTTCCTTGAGGGAGATTTCCAGTGTTCCTCTAGTAGTGAGGGTTGAGCGCTTGTTTTGTATGTTTTCACTAGGGTGTTGTGGTAGTACTTCATACAAATATGGGTAGGTGTGGAAGGTAGTATGGGCCCGTGCTACTGAAAGCACATGACCCATACGCGTATTAGGGAAACCATGACCTCTAGGGTTGGGTTGAGAGTTGGTTCCCGGGTTAGTAGGAAGTGTCTGACATTTTGTGGTGTTTTTTTCAGTATGGAGATTCCGAGACATGCTGGGAGTGGATCCGGGTCAGGATCAGGAGCAGGAGAGGGAGTTCCGGGTGGGTCAGTACCGCCCGAGGTTATTGGTCAGATGAGCACGTGCGAGTTGGATGCGAGGATTCGTGAGATCCTGCATGATGAGGTTACTGCGTTGTTCCGGGCTGAGTTCTCGGAACTGTTTGGGTCGATCAAGACCGCCATGGTTGAGTATTTTGATGAGCGCTATGCAGCTCTCATAGAGACGGCTGCCGCCGCGGCTACAACAGCTATAGCAGTGGCAGGGGGAGGAGCTGGTCGGGGTTTTCAGTATCGGGACGTCGATAATACGAACCCTCCCAACTTTGATGGAGTTCAGGACCCAATTGTTGCTATTAGATAGTTATCGGACGTGGAGGGGTGTTTCTTCACGTGTTCATCCCATGCTGATCAGAGGGTGAGGTGTGCTCTGAACCTGTTGAAGCTCGGGGTGAAGGATTGGTGGAGATTGACCACGGGGTCATATACGGATGCGCAGAGGGCCACGGTTTCATGGGATCAGTTCAGAGAGATGTTCAACACTCGTTATGTTCCACGGGTTAAGAACGAGAGATTGGATCAACAATTCCTTGAGCTGAAGCAGGATTCGGAGTCGGTGACGGAGATCACCAGGATGTACACTGAGAGGGAGATGTTCTGCCCTGAGTTCGCCTCAGAGCAGGCTCAGATGTCTCGATATCTGAGCATGCTCAAGAGGGATATCAGACAGTTTGTGTCTACACAGAGGTGCGAGACATTGTTAGAGTTGCAGGAGGCCGCCAGGCGGCGTGAGTTAGAGATTGAGTTGCAGTTGCGTGAGCTGAGGCAGGCTCCGGTGCAGTCGCAGCCGGCGCCGAAACGGTCCAAGACCGTTGATTCTAGGGTGGGAGATCTGAGCAGCCACACTTGTAGGAAGTGTGGGAGGGGTCACACCAGAGTTTGTAGGTCCGGTGGTGCATGCCGCAAGTGCGGAAAGGAGGGGCACTATGAGAGGGATTGTCGGCAGTCAGCGCTGGTTCGGGATTTGAGGATTTGTTATCATTGTCATCAGGTTGGGCACTTGAGGGTCAACTGTCCACAGCTTGCTGCAGGACCGGTGCAGGCTCCAGCACCGGCCACTTTGAGGATCACGGGTGGAGGTCAGGGTGGAGTAGAGCCACCAAGGGCTCAGGGTCGTGCTTTTCAGCTTACAGCAGAGGAGGTCAGAGCAGTGTCGGATGCAGCCGCGGGTATGTTTCTTTCTTGATGTCTTGATTATCTAGTGATTATTGTGGAGTATTGTTTATCTTCTAGTCTCATTGTGTGGTTTTTGGTGTGGTATTCGTTGTTCTTTGAAAGTTATGGTATGGTTATGGGTTAGTGATGGGAATTTCGTTGGTTATCATTCATGAGGGTTATTAGTGGAAATATGGCGTTGGTCTGAATGCTGGGTAGCATCTGCTTTTTGAGGAGTGGTTAGCTGCAGGTTGAGTTTCTTTCGAGCGGGATGATCAGTGTGGAAATGTGATTTTCTGAAGATTGCTAGTGCTAGTGGGAATCAGTCTGCGTGTAAGTGTTGGTTTTGTGTAGGGTTGTTTTGGTAGGTCGGGATAGCGACCGGTGGTTGATAGTCAGTGCCCTAAGTGGGGGAGAATTGGAAAATTCTCCGGAAGATCGATGAGTATGTGAGATTGTTTAGCTGTCTGGGATTTAGCAATATTTTGTCAGCCAAGAGCGTAGGCCGGTATGAGTAAGTGGCAGGCATGCGGGGCGAGATACAGACCTAGGGCATTTGATGGTGGAGGGCCTGGGATTAGGCTGGGATTGAGTATGTATGATGGAGGTAGAGTTTGGAACCTCTAGAGGGCTAGAACAGTATGCATGGGAGGATTTCCCGGAGAGATAACTCGGAATGATGAGTGTTAGTTGAGCGGTCCGGATAGGCTGAAGGCCGGTAGGCGTACCAGTCAGGCCGAAGGCTCGGAGAACGGTCCAGCCAGACTGAAGGCACTGGAGGGCGGTCCAGATTGGCTGAAGGTTCTGAGAGTTGTCCAGATTGACTGAAGGCCTGGTAAGGCGGTCCAGTCATGCTGAATACTCTACAGGTATTGTTAGACCGGTTCGAGGAAATGGATTGAGTATGTTGCGATGTGTTAGCATTAGAAGGTCTGGCCCCGGGTATTAATCTTGATTAGTGGAGATAGTGCATGGACTCAGGGGTCCTTGCGAGCAGATTCAGAGCATGTGTGTTGCTTGGATAGCGGTTATGCTATAAAGGAGTGGTGTAGCGTTCGGCGAACACTGTGGCACTTGTCGTGGTGACAAGGCGGCCAAGTGGATTTCCTTGGTAAGGGAAAGAGAGAGGAATGTAACTCCGAGAGGGAGTGTAAATTCACGGAAGTGAAAGCAGCAGTGCAGAGTTATGGTTGGAGTGGCCCAATTGCGGTCATTGAGCAGTGGGATTGCGACAGTGGTATGGGATAATATCCGGTTTGGGATATCTGCTGAGGTCGCGGAAGGAATTCCGTGGGTGTAGAGCCAAGAGGCTCGGAAGGGATGCAGGGAGGGAGTCTTGGGCTCCCAGTGTGATTCTGGTCAGGGAATTGTGTATGTAGTGGTGGTTCATCCTGGGGGATGTTTGGAGATGTCGTAAGTGTGACGGGTTTTCCCAACCCAAGAGTGCTAGGGCTAGTTCAGCATGTGCATGCGATTGCAAGAGGAGAACTCATGGGAGTTGCTCTGAGGCTGAAGAATGTGTCATTCTGTCAGCAGGGTGTGGATAAAGTTGGACTCGGATCAGGAACCTGGTGGTTCAGGGTTATATCTAGCTCGTAAGAGTCAAGTGATTGTGGTGATCAGGATCGAGAAAAGAACCATGGAGTGGTACTCGGTTGATAAGTGTAGAGCCTGGTGGGTCTGGTTATCAGAGGGTAAAGCCGGTGGCCGGCTTGAGAAGGTGGTCAGGACACTGCAAGAAAGGAGAAAGTGAGTTTCGGGTTTCTATGGTTGTGCTTTGAGTAACCTGGTTTGGTTAATGCCAGGTGGTGCGTTGCGGGAGTATTTCTGGAGTTGAGCTGCCGTAGGCTTCGAGGACGAATCCTAATTTAAGTGGGGGAGAATTGTAACATCCCGGAATATCAAGAGTAAAGTTGAAGGGTTAAAAGAGTAAATTGGAAAGGGAAACTCGGCGAGTCCACGAGTGGACTCGGCAAGTAGGGTCGCGATTTTGGTCGCGTGTTAAGTGGCCGACTCGGCGAGTCGCGACTGGACTCGGCGAGTAGGCGCTGAGTGGAGAAATCCCAAATTTCGGAGGATGAGCCCTATATAAAGGACATTATACCCTCTCCCCAGCCTCCTTACCTTCCCTTAAGTTCAGAAAACCCTAGAAACGCGATTGTGAAGGATTGGAGTGCAATTGAACCTTGGAAAAGAGATTTGGAGGAAGATCTTGGAGAGTTAGGAGGCTTGGAGCAAGGGGCTTTGCTTAGATTCGGATTTATTTGCTGTTGAGGCTTCCTTTTGAGGTATAATCTCGTTCTTGGGCTGTTATTCTTCTAGATTCATTATTCTTGGAATGTATGGGAGGTTTAGCTTGTGGTATCTTGAGTTTGAAGAGTAGATCTAAGGTTGATACCTCAGATCTGGAGTGGAGGAGGTCTAAGGTGCATTAAAGTCCCTGTTCTTGAGTGGTTAGTGAAGCCATCATGTCCCAAACCCTAGCCCTAAAGTGTAAAATGCCTAGATCTCTTTGGATTCACGTAAAGTTTGCCACTTTACGTGATGGATGGGTTGTAGGAGGCTAGATATACGTTTTGGATCAATTGCATGGCCTGGAAGGTTCTGTTTGGAATGAGATCTAGAGGCACTCGACGAGTCACAAAGGTGTACTCGGCGAGTTGCTTGAAGATGGTCTGGAACTCGGCGAGTTGGAAGAACAACTCGGCGAGTAGGTTGAAGATAGCCTTGGACTCGGCGAGTCTGTTCTTGGACTCGGCGATTCTGGTCGTGAGGTCCAAGTTTCTTCTGGTTGAGCTGTGACTCGGTGAGTCAAGGGATGACTCGGTGAGTCGAGTGAGAAAGGACTCAGAGTTGCTGGACTCGGCGAGTCTTGGGGTGACTCGGCGAGTTAAGTCACGGTTGGGGGAGATTCTATGTATATGGACTCGGCGGGTCATTGGGATGACTCGGCGAGTAGAGTCCGTCAGGGGTTGGCTTTCGCCAATGGTTGACCAGTTATTTTCCATGGGCATTTTGGTAATTATTGAATATTGTTTTGAGTTTAGTGTCTTGGTGTTGGCTAGTGTTGGAGATCGTATCAGTGGTTGGAGTAGCTTAGGTTATCTGTTCAGTCGGTAATTTCGAGGTGAGTTATCCTCACTATATCAACAGGGTCTAAGGCACCAAGGCCGGCCCTTTATCAGATTGAGATCCGGGTAATTGTTGTTATGATTTTGCTTTGATATGTTGCATCCTGGTAGCTGGGATGGTATAAGTTAGAGACCTGGTTGAGGTCGGTATCCTGATATGTAGGGTGATGCTATGCTAGTGACCGGTTAGGTCGGTATCGTGGTTAGGATGATGATATGTTATGTGATCTATTTGATCAGTTTGTTGACTGTGAATTGTTATATGATTGTATGTTTATGTGCACATGGTTGTGTGGACTGGAGTTGGGTTGAGGCGGGTCCTGCTTTGTGTTGTAGGCCAAGATACCCAGGGCGGACCAATTGCCCCGAAGGCCCAGCGAGCGGTCCGGATAGGCTGTAGGCCCCAAGAGGGCGGACCAGACGTGCCGAGGCTCGGAGAGTGGACCAGGCCGACTGAAGGCCCGGTGCGGGCGGACCAGTCATACTATAGACTCAGAGAGTGGACCAGGTGGATTGAAGGCCTGGTGCGGGCGGACCAATCACACTGCATACTCGATGTATATGGCTAGGCTCAGAGAGTGGACCAGGCCGACTGAAGGCCCGGTGCGGGCAGACCAATCATACTGTAGACTCGGAGAGTGGACCAGGTGGATTGAAGGTCCGGTGCGGGCGGACCAATCACACTGCAGACTCGATGTATATGGCTAGACTCGAAGGGTGGACCAGGTGGACTGTTGGCCGGTGCGGTGGACCAGTCACACAGTAGACCCGAAGTGCATGGCTATTCTGTGATCGGATATGATATGGCATGATTATGCGTGTATGGTATATGTGGTTGGTGTTTTGGGGATATCTCACTAAGCTTTCGGGCTGACAGTTGTGGTTTTATGTTTTTCAGGTTCTTCAGGAGACCGTGGCAAGGCGAAGGCGTGATCGTACCGCTCCTCATGTTTATGTTGTGATGTGATTCTGGGAATACTCTAAATAAATTGTATTGAAAACCTTTTTGTAATAATTTAATGAAATCGGGTTGTTTTTGAAAAGTTTAAATTGGTTGGAATTTTCCGGTCGTTACAGATGCCATGGATCACAAACAAGGTGTGAATAACCATGCAAATTAACTTGGCACCCTTAATTTTTATCACCTAATTGATGTGCCGGTTATCCACACGCGCTCCACCAATCTATGATAAACATTAGGTTACCCTTTTCCACTCTTACTAGTCCATGTTAGTGTGTCGGTTACCCACACATGCTCCACCAACGACTTGGTAAGGTACAAAGTGTAATTTCATGGGTTAGCACCAAATTCACATTTTCCTAAAGTAACTAAGATTGGGAATTTAATAAGTTTTAGTTACTTTATATTTATCATTATACTTTTAATGAAAGTAGAATTAATGGCATAAAAACCCGTTCGGCTAACGACCCTCCACCAGTCAAGGAAGCGGTGGGTGAGAGTGGAGACCCGTTAAACTACCATTTTATAGGCAGTACCCTTATACCCCCCTTATAGACCGACTTCGTGAATGAGGCCTACTAATGGTAAGACTGACTTTGTTCTTATATATATATATATATATATATATATATATATATATATAACTATTAACTATTAATATTATAATAGTATAAGGGTTGGATTTTAACTTTTAAAATTCTAATGGTTTAACTTGGAATTTAAGTATTCAGGGGGGGGGGTTTACAAATTCCAAAACTTGAGGGCAAGTTTTGAAAAATTCAAAAACCTTTTGTTTCCATAACATATGAGTTTAATATGGCTTTTAATGGCAAGAGTCTCTTGAAAATCCATAAATTGAGGACAAGTTATGGATGTCATAAAATAATTTATGGGAAAAAAAACTCATCAAATTCATAACTCATGACTTTTAAAGACTCATTAACAAGAAAGACTTTTGGTTTTCCATAACTTGAGGACAAGTTATGGAATCCATTAATGGTCATTTAGATCATCTAATAAACAAACAAACATGTCAAGAAAAACTATGATCTAGATTAAACTCATATGAACAAGAATATTCAAATCAAACAATTTTCATGTAATTAGCCTAACCATTAAACTAATACAAAACATGAATCTATTGACAATTATCTTTTGAATTGGATTAGCATGAACATTACCACATTAAAAAACAGGTTTATAAGTTCAAAAGCATCTTAGGGTAATGTTCCTAGTCGAATTCCAGGCTTAAAAGTTGAAAAGTTGCACTCTGGAGCCCCAACTCGTCGAGTACATGAACTAACTCGACGATTTGGTCAAAAATGTACTTGGAATCGGCGAGTCCACCGGTGGACTCTGTGAGTCCAAGGCAAAATGCATGCTACACAACGAGTCTGTCAGTGGACTCGGCGAGTCCACTGTCCAGACAGCCAAAAAATTGATTTTTCAAGCAATTTACATCGAGTATATAAGAAAATAAGCCTAGGCTCTGATACCACTGCTGAGTTTTGTATACTACAACATCCTATGGTGTACATACAACCCTAAATACCTTGGATCTATGTTTTCACTAATTATACATGCAAATGGTTTCCAAGGCATTAAACCTATAACTAGCATGCATTTGACATAAACCATATAATATACTAGTTAGGGTAACATACCTTTTATGTAGCTTGAAGTCTTGATGTATTTGGCCTTAAGAGCTTAGCCCCATTAATGTGGAAGCCTCAAATGAAGTCACAACACATCATGGACAAAGGCGACTCTTGAGAGAGAATTTCATGCACTAAAACACCTCCATTTTTCTCTAACAAACGAAGCACATGTTTTTTGGTCATGAAGCAACATATTTATATGGTAGATTCCAAGGGTCATGGCTTTAACCCAAATCCATACCCATGGGTGTTATGATCTATAGTTCATATGGCCCAACTCTTTATGTATCCATACATAAACTTTGTCCAACATGGGTCATAAGCCCAACACATATAAACATAACTAATTGCCATAATTAGTCCCCATAGATTCAATTAGTCTTTTTTGATCACTAAATCAATTCTAAATTAATTCTTGATCAATACTAATTAAAACATATGATTTCATATTAATATATTAGAACTTATAATATGTTAATAAATCATATATAACCTTCTCTTAAGAGGGATATGCAACCCAAATGGATCATGCTACTCTCGGGTTGAGTACATACCAATAATAGTTATGGGCTTAGATATCTAATCCAATAGTAACCCCATGCAACACATAAGTTGGATGTTTATTGAGTAAAAAAGTTGCAGTAAGAACAACTTCTCCCAAAAAACTTAAGGGGAAGACCAGCCTGAAAAATTAAAGCTCTACATACATTTAACAAATGTCTATAAGCACAAGTGGTTTGATGTAAAACACCATTTGTTTTAAAAATAACTCATGAAACTAATTGTTAACTAACTTTGTCCCATTATCAGATCTTATAGTCTTAATACAAACATTAAAATGAGTTCTAAGCATGTTAAAGAAAACTGAAAAACAATAGAACACTTCAGTTTTAGACTTCATCAAATATACCCAGACATGTCTTGTAATATCATCTATAATAGTTAAAATGAATCTAAATCTCTTAGCAATAGTAACCCTATAGGGAGCCCATACATCAAGATGAATGATTTCTCCTATCTTAGTGGTTTTATGTTCACTTAGTTGAAAAGAATTTCGAGGCTGTTTAGCTTTATGAAAAACATCACAGGAAGGAATACTATCAGAAACTAAATGAAGAGTTTTTCTAAGAACATTCAGTGACTGATCTGCAGGATGTCCTAGTCTATTATGTCAAGTCAAGTTAGAAACACATCATTGCGTTTTAACGGATGCAAAAGTTTTACCTGAAGCACATGTGCTATCAAGGTAATAAAGACCCCCAGATTCATTACCAGTCCCCACAGTCACCTTGCACTGTGAATCTTGAACAACTACACTAGATTCATCAAAACAACTTTACAACTATTATCCTTACACAACTTATGAATAGATAACAAATTCATATTGAAGTATGGAACAATAAAAACATCAAATAAGGTTAGAGACTCAGATAGATGCATATTCAACTTTATTTTTCAAAAAATAGTCATTATTTGTCATATGTTGAATTGCAGCTGAATCTATAACCCATTTGTTATTATTAACATAAGAATTGCAACAAATACCTGCAATATTAGTAGATACCTCTGCAGTTCCCTGTCTCTTATTTATAAGATTCAAAAACTTAGTATACTGATCAATAGTCAAGTAAAACTTATCAGAACAACAATCAGATTGAGTTGTATTACTGGATTGAGCACTACTCACAAACTGATTATCAGTCTGAGTTCTCAGTACACTAACATTCCCAGAAACAGACTTATTCAAACCTTGAGAATCATTGCTTCGAAACTTAAAATCTTATGGAAAACCAATTATTTTATTACATCTTTCAATAATATAACCTTTTAAACCACAAATTTTACATTGCAAATTCTGATTACCACAAGTTTTATTATTCCTATTTTTTTCCAACAAAGGCGGATCCTTGAGTTTTAGAAGGTGTAATAGAAAGAGATCCTCCCTTTTGGTGGGATTCCTCTCTATACACAATTGAAAAAGCAGCTCTAACATTAGGAAGTGGTTCCATAAATAGAATATGACTCTTAACTTGATTAAAAACATCATCCAGACCAGTAAGAAATTATACAAATTTCATTAACTTTGAAGGATATTTAAGATTAACAGAGGCATCACATTTACATTCAACCAATTTGTTAAACCATCAAATTCTTTCCACAAAGCATCTAGTTTACTGTAATATTTTGAAACATATATTCCATTCTGACACAAAGAATTAATCTTCTTATGAAGATTAAAAAAACGAAACCATCAACTTTATGATAAGTTTTATATAATTCAGTCCAGATAGTATAGGCGACTTCTGAACAAGCATGATTAATATAAATGGATTTAGAAATTGACCCAAGAATCGAAGAACAGACAACAACATTGACTCTTTCCCATTTTTGTATTTAAAGTTCATCAGTAGCAGGTTTCAGAAATCTATTATCAACAAACCAAAGCTTATTCCTACCCTTCAAAGCTCTTATCATAAAGCTTCTCCAGATTAGGACCAGTAAATTTAATACTAATTATAGAGACAACACCATTATCCGATGGATGAAGAAACAAAGGATCATCAAAATTATATTGATCAACATTACTTTTAGAACCAGAACTTTCCTGAATTTCTCATGTACCAGTCATGGTGAAAGTTCACCAAAGAAACCAAGTTATGAAATATAACAACTACAAGTCCCACTCAATCCTATCTATACCACCCAGATTCGTAGACACTTTGGTTCCAGAGAAAGTATGGTATAGACAGAGGGACTCACAGTCAAAATATTGATAGTTTGGAACCTGACAATATAACAAAAAACAATAACAAATAGAATCAACAAACAATGGAGATTATAACAAAGTTAAATCAACTTAGACTAATTAGAGAACACGAATACCCAAGAACCTTAACAAATAGAGTTCGAAGAAGGTCTTACAGTGGGGTTATGAATTAGAAAACAGCAAGCAGCAGTGAAGTTACCGTTTAGGGGACCTAGACGCTTGAACCACCAGATTCTTTCATATTGCACCGTTTGCACACTCTTAAAGTTAACCGAAGGCTTAACGCTGGCCGTTAAAGATAAAATACCTTTAACTTTTACTCTCAAGCCAACATTTACTCTTAAGATTATGGCAGTCTCTTAAGAGAAGGATGAAGTGATCAACCAAACCTCAAGAAAACAGCAAACCCTAGGTACAGAAAACCCAAAAATGTTGGAAAACCACAACCAATCTAACAAGAAGATCACAAAAATGAAACATGAAAGGATTTGAAACAACAAATCCTAGATCGACCAAGAGATCAATCTAACATGGAGAAAAACAAGATCGAACAGAAACCCTAACTCGATCTAAACTAAACTCTAAAACAAACATAAGAATGAACAAACCCACTCTAATACCATAACAAAAACATGAAACGATTCACAACATCAACAAATCTTTTATTAATGGAAATAAGATCCAGTTGATTTACCTCGACTTTTAACAAAAATCTCACTATAATCACACTCTCACTCTCATATGAACCAAAAAAGACTAAGAGAACTAGATATTACAGATGATGAACAAGAACTCAACTAAACAATCTATGAACCCTAATATCTATATAGGAAAACGATGAACAGACGAGAGCAAAACGAGAGTAAAATGAGAACAACTGAGAATGATTGAATCACCAACAACACCTGCAATACACATTACATACATTAGGTATAAGACTTAAGTCAGATATGGATTTTATCCATATCAAACCCAAAAACACGACCCAATAAAGATCTGTGTGTTTTTTCGAAACATTAACAAGAGAACCCAGTTGTCACCCCTTGACTTATGACAAACAACCAAATAGTCCTCCTGCATAATAAATAGATACAAACAAAGAACAAAAATAGAACAAATTCTTTTATGATAATCTTGAAAATAATATGTATATTTGTAACAAGTCATGATCATAGTCTTCCTTTTCAGGTGATATAGCCTTAAATCCTTAATGTTTTCATGGTCTCTCCTTCTTTTGCATCATTGAGGACTTTTCCTTTTTGTCATTCTGATTTGGATATCATTACAAGCTGCATGTTTGCATTATTTTACAGTAGCCTTCATTTTAAAATCATAGAGTAATGGAAAAGGGATGAGGCAAAGCAATGTACAAGGAGACAGAAGGAAAAGCGAAATCTCTGAAAAAGTCATAATATTTCCCCCTAATTTATGAAAAAAATCCAAACTAAAATTTGTTTATGAAAAAGTCTCAATTACCGGTAAAAGTGACGATTTGATTCATTTTTGCCGGTTTACCGGTTTCATTACTTTCTAGGTTCCATTAAAATCTCATTAGTTTACCATAATTTAAGAATAAGTCTCAAACTAAATCTAAGTGATGATTTAGCCATTTTATCCATGTAACATACATGTTAACGGTGTCATTACTAATCTTGACACATAGTCATTAAATGAATTGATGATATGGATATGTTGGGTTATATAATGTTATGTTTACCATATACAATGATATCATGATCTATTATATATTTTTTGAAATATAAAATGCATCCA